>NW_024582394.1:940375-947120 GCF_018398535.1 Haplochromis burtoni
ACACACACACACACACACACACACACACACACACACACACACACACACACACACACACACACACACACACACACACACACACAAACTATCATCAGAAAGAAATCCTTTTAGTGAACAGTACCAAAACCCGGATACCTTTTATCTGTAGTTTATGTTTACTCATATATTACAAAGGTGTTCTTGACTGTGGAAACCTTAAACAATTTTGTACAGCGATAGCTTTTTAAAATCCTTCCAAATAATATTTCTACTTTAATCACATAACTACAATCATCCTGATTTTTATAATAACGCCATTTTGTTACACATTTCTATCACACTTTTCTTTTCTTTCCTCGTACCAATGGCAAAAAATACTTAGACACAAAAACTGGAAAAGCTTTTAAGACCTGGTTATTAAATGAGTCACTATGAGAATGAGGAGTTATTTTAATTTGTGGCAAACACACAGGGAAATAAACAATGCGGGAACGGGGAAAATGAATCAATGCCCCGCAACAGTGTCCATTGCTCTTGTTCCAGCTCCTAGACATTGATTTTAATTTGACCTTAACATTAAACAGCTTTGGCTGACTAGGTCTTTCTTCTGATCTCTGTTCGTCTTTCTCTTTTATCTCTCGGTGGGACATGGCTCAGGTTCGGTCATCCAAAAGCTTAAAGCAGCTTGTAAGCTCAGGGTCTCGACTCATTGAAAGACACCAGAGCATTATAGCAAAATACTCAGAATAGCATTTGCAGCAGGCACAGTTACTGTGACTGAGGTATTGGTAGTAAGCTTGTTGCTTCCACAATGGGCTTTTACATTGATTGTACTGGTTCATTTTATTGGTGTTTCATGAAAGTGGTGCTCCTTTCATGTTTGCAGGTCCTTCGCAGCTTCATTAACAATTTTTTAAATGTTGCACCAATTCATTTACTAAATAAACAATTTCATAATGTGAAAAAATGGTATTAGAGTATCTGGTCTTTGCCTCCAACATGTTCCACGTGCTGAGCTGTCTGTGCTGCTGTGCACAGTTGGTTCATGCATAATAACAAAACAGCATGAAAAGGCTAACCATGTCATTTTAAAGCATGTGTGCAAGCATACCACATGAGGTGTGATAACTTTCTTGAATTTCTTTTCTTTCTCTCCTGTGTCAGGAGGGGATATTATTACCACATGTTTTTTCTGATGACATTATTGATAAACTACACAGTTGCTGACGTAATTCTAGATTCTCAGTGGAGCAGTAAATCAGTACTAGCATTATCATTTATTTAGAAAGAAAAAAAAAACAAATACCGTCTCTTGTTATTTCTAGTAATCTAAGAGGAAATGATACCACTCAAAAATGGGCAGATCTATTAGATTAAAGAACTTTTAATCTAATAGATCTGCCCACTGAATGCCCTCTCTAGCCAGCACACAGCTGTGCATAAAAAGGTCCACAAGCACAAAACAAGTTAAGAAGGTAAAAGTGTTGGACACAAAACAGGATTGAATTTGACCAATCTTTAGTCAGCACTTTGAAATATATGTAAATGTTGATGTGTGATATAAGTTATTTATTAAAACACTATTTCCAAGATTATTCAAAAGTTTATTCAGCTACTATCATTTTCACTTATATCTATATGTACAGCAAAAACTCCACTCCAGGCGTTTTTCTTATGAAACACAAATCAAACAACTCATGCCCATATATGCAAACAAAACATTTGACAAATTCCCAGTGTCATGCACACAGACACAGTTAAGTGAAGATACCTAGCGAATGTTGCCAATTTTGCAACCCAAGGGCTACCAAAATAAGTCCTATAGTGATTAATTTTTTGATTTCCAAAAACAATTACTAAATTAACTTCACTGCTACTTACTACTTACGCAGTATGAATGTGCCCACCTGTAAAGCTTGTGAAGCTTGCAACACAAATGACAGGATCACATCCTTTGTGTGTATTAGCGATTATCTCTTCACCATATCATCTGTGATTTCTTGTCTATTTCATCATTACATACATACATTACATATCATTACATACATCATTTGTGTGCATTTTCAGTCTCCCTTTCACAGCTACCTCCTCAGGTATATTACTTCCCTTTTTTACACTGTTTTTCCTGCTTATGTGTTTGTCTGTCCTACCCAGATTAGTTTCTCCTGGATGCCATTTCCCAATTAGTTCCCTGTGTATTTATAGCTCAGCCCTCCTGGTTAGTTATCAGTCTTTCTGCTTTGCAGCATCCCTCCCTGCATGTATCCATGTTTATCCCTCAGTTTGAGTTTCTCCACATGACAACTTACATTTAAGGCACATGACACATCATTGTATACACAGAGTGCTTATTAAGAAGTGTGTTCTGGTCGACCACCTCGAACACCTGAGGTTGTTGTCTCATTCCCTAAGCCAGAGGACGGCTAGAGAGGGTCAGAGCAATGACACTAGTAAAGTGTGGTGACCCTCTTTTATAGAGAGGATCACCAAGAGAGGGAATTGTGGGATTGGACAAGTTATTTTACTCCTATTTTATTATCAGTATTATCATTGCATTAGAACCACGTAACAAGCATTGCATTAAAGCATTTATTGAAGCTGTTAACATTACATTAAAGTCTGTATTACAGGTGGTATCATAATAATATAATAATCTTTCATTGCAGGAGCAACTGTAATCATTTTATACACATTGCATTTTGGTGCTTATTAAAGAGTTGAAGCTCGGTCAGTTAATTGATGGTCAGAAGCTTTGTCTGGCATGATGTCCGGCCGATCTATTGAGCAAAGTGGCTTAGAACTATGGAAAGATTGCATTCACGCTTACAATACATATATCACATATAATCTAGAAACAGGCCTGAATAAAGGCCTGAGTGTATTCAGCAACCTGCTGCGTTGGAGTTTGCTTAGTAACAGATGACTCAGAATAAGTCAGGAAGTGTGCTTCTAAAATGTCTTTGTATCCTCTGTAAAGTGTGCATTTTTTGGTGGTTATTTTGAGGAGCTGTCTGGATGAGGCTATTTGAATAACCAGGTTATTCATTGTTGTCTTTTATTCATATATAATCTTAATATTAAGCTTTGAGTAGTGTCATTCATTTACAGCATTTATTCAATATATTACATATATAGTTTTAGTGGATTGTTGCACATATGAGAGTGGCCTCTGTCTGCTTGTGCGCTCTAGTAGGTGAGGTGAGAGGTGAAACAAAGTGCAATTGAGGTTGGGAGACATATACACACACATCTTAGGCAGATTCATTTCTAGGTAAAAGTTCAGACATATTTTCCTTGCATTTTGAGTCTGCAGAATTGACAGTTTTTGTTGCAGAGCATGCCCTGAGGTTTTGGAGAAGCGAGAGCGAGATGAGCTACAGGAAAGGCACCTGGCATGGAGATGGAGGTGATGTTCTTTTCACTGTGTCAAAAGTCGTCACCAGAACATTTGTGGTTTTGAAACTTATGCATTTATTGTATCTGCTTGACGCATGAGGGGGCGTCATAAACATTCCCTGATGGTATAAAAACAACTGATTGTGTATTGTTCGAGTGAGATCGATGCTGTCTGCGTACAGTGTTCATCTCCCACACGTGTGTTCATTAAAATCATCGTTTGAACGACTCTCCTGGACCAGTGTTGTGATTTTGAATCCCTCCTGTATCCCTCCTCAATATTTGAACCCTTAACAACTTATTTAGTTATTTGTTGTTCCTTTGGTTCATCCGTGTTGGACTTTCCTGCCTGTGCCCTGCAGCACCTTTTATTAATTTTTGTCCGTAAAGACTTACACATTTACAAGAGTTTTCATCTTACCTAAACATCCTGAGTCCACACAGGAGTCCTCACGTCGAAATGATGATCTCAGTGCTCAGTCAAAGAGATGGCAATCGAAAAACAACACTTAACACATACAGAGCAGGAATGACTCAGGTTGAAGGTATCAGTTTCCTTCACTGTAGTGCTTTCCAAGATTACCATCCAATAAAGAAGGGCAGAGTAGCCACACACAGACATGGCTGCACAGTGGCGCTAAACCTAACAGATTACCAGCCTACTGTTTTGCTTTACTGGACTGTATGATGCACATTTAAGATGACAGAAGCCTTTAAATTGTGGTATTAAGAAAATGCTCACAAACCGATCACTATTTTCTTTCATTTTTGATCACCCACTGGACTATAAATATGTGCCTACAATCACAGACTGGCAAGAGAATGGTCACATATGCATCAGAATCACTTAAACATTTAATGTAACACTAACCTGGTCTTTGTCGAAACATCAAAAGAGACCCTCCCAGACAGACAAGAGAACCAACAACCGACGTTGTTATCCCTTATTGTAGGAGTATCTGAAATTTGTGTATTAGATCCCTGTAAACTTCAACTTTGAGTCAAAAGCTTGCCCAACCTAGTGTACACAATTCATTACAATAAGGAAAGCACAGACGTAGAGCTTTGTCTCTGCACAGAAACATTCAAGAAGAATTAGGTGATATAGGTCTGCTGATCCCACTTACAAGAATGCAGTTGGTTGCAGGATCTAAACTATCAAAAATGTAATCATGCTAGAAGCACACGTTTATGCAAATACAGAGTGAATTACTCTGTAAATTGGGAGAGAAAACAACTATAATGGCAACAAACAAGAGTCCCAACTCCAGTAGCAGTTAGTCAATATCTCGATAGAGAAGAGGCACTATTTGAAGACACAGTGGTATGTGCACATTTTGGCTAAGGAAGAGTGCTAGTTGGAAAGGAAATAGAAGACATTTGCACTCACACTGTCAAAAAGGCCTTTTATTTAATTCTCCTTGTTGTTTAATCCAAATTACAAACGGAAAAGTTGTTTTGGAATTGTACCTGCTGCCTTCAGGGGTGTTATGCTGTACAAGGCTCAATCATCTTATCCCAATTATTTTTTGGCATAGACAGTATGGTGTCATTTTTGTGGGCTGCAGTCACAAAGGGACTCATTCCTTGAAAAAAGAGATTACAAAATGGAAAAAAATAATTCTGCTCTTCTCTGTTTCAAGCTGACATTACTTAACAAAAGGCTCGATATTGTCATGTTATGTCTTTATGTAAGCTCTCAAATATAACATATATTGAAGTACAAGCTATATTTTGCACACAATGTTCTGAATGTGTTCTGTGACCATGGTAGATAGATAACTTGTCTGTATAAATATTCTAGGCTTACAATCCCTCTCTGTTGTCAGAATGCATGCAGGTTGCTCCCATGTTGCTGTACTGTTGCTTGACCCCTGGGCAAAGGTCAATGAAAGAAAACCTGGCTGTGCATGCCAAAAGTTATTTCTGATTTCTGCAACAAGCTTAGCATCTGATGAGGATATCCAGGAATGACTAGAAGTGGAGTTTGAGGTGGACAGTGACTGATCATCCTGGAAAAGTGCATTTCCAACCTTTACCTTTGTAGTGAAAGAAAATCTGTATTAGATTGACAATAGTGCCAAAAGTAGTGATTAGTTTAGCAAATAGATTGAATAGATTTGTGAGAGTGGAACCAGATCTTGTGAAGAAATTCCCAAAGAAAAGGTGGATTCATGTCTCCAAATCTGGGTTATAAGAGGGAAAAATACCAGTGTAATGCATACTCTGTAAAACGTTCTGAGTGTAGTTGTAAGGAAAAAACAGATCAGAAAATAAAAATGTCAAAAAATCACCTGAAGGCATCACATGTAATGCAGAACTTGGGGAAAAAAACGGAAACTAATGAAAAGGCTCTCCTTAGAGCTTCAGTTTGTTACAGTGAATCATGGCCTTGGCTGTGCCCCTGTAATGCCTCCTACTTGACCCTGACCTCCACTGCCATCATAAAACAAAGATGGACAGAGCACGACGCCAGCAGACTCTTCCAACGATTCATTACTGACCACAGCTGACCACCAGCGTTTTCACATCAACAAGCTGACTCACTGGGAAGGAAAACCACTTCCATGTCAGAGTTTGCTACACATAACCCATCACAAAAGACAGTGTAGGGACCCTCCAGCTGCCTCTCCAGCTACTACTAATGTTTTGAACTTGGCTAAAATTGAAGAAGCCATGACTTGCCATGATATATCCAAGCTACAGCATCTGTGCCAAAACCCCCGACATCAACCATGTATCAAGCTCCTGCCAGAGAAAGAGATGACTCCAGAACAGGACGATATGACCTGGAAATCTGTTTCAAGTGCTTTCAGAAGGGACAGTGGGCTGGAGACTGCCTCAACAGGGAACAACATTGCTGATGACAAGCATGGTGAAGCTGATTGAGGATGGGGAGAGGCACGGGAGAAAAGTCCAGCTACTCTGACACAGCTGACGCTTGAAGTTGACAGTATTACACCCAGAGCACACGCACAGGATAGTAATCATCCTGTTCTCACACTAGTGACACAAGCCGATGATAAATCTTTCACTTTTCAGTGGCATCTATGAAAGAAAACTTTACTGTACCACTTATGTGCAGTGATGACTCAGGGAAAAGTGAACTTAATGAATGGATTTTTGCTCTTTGTTCATTTGGGTTTTATCTAGTCTGCTGTTTAGTTATCATCTTAATTTTAATCTGTCAAACTGGTTAAATCTGAAGGGTTTGAGCCTTAGCCATTTTAGCCATCATAAGTGTGTTCTCTTGTAATAGCTGTATTGAGTTTTCCTGTGGCACATGCCCTCAATGAAAAATAATAAAAAATCAGTTACTAATTAAAACTAAAAATTAAAAGAGAATTAGAAAATACAGAACTATAATAAT
>NW_024582394.1:947140-956568 GCF_018398535.1 Haplochromis burtoni
CACACACACACACACACAGTGCATGTAGTCTGGCTCTTTGCAATGCACCTCACATATCTCCGTGGGAGTAGATAGTGACTTTGACAAACAGACCTACAAGGACGAATTCAGAAATTAATGCCTTACTATCACACGCTTCTTCTGGTCAAACATAAATGTGCAGCTATCATCGACACAGTTTAAAATGTTTAATGTATCAAATCTGGTCCTCCCATATTGCTCTCAACGGATAACAGTAACATGGGGAGGTATTGGCCCTTTTCCATGTCAAAAACAATATAGTCCTGCTTGGCATAGCAAACACCACTATACAAAAGCTGAAATGTTTTACACTCTCTAAAAGGATGAATTCAAATATAGACTCTTTACTCTTTTCTAATTTAAGGGTGCTCTCCTCATCCTGATGTTTCAGTGCTTATGAAATCGTGTTTGGGAGGTTCCAAGAGATTGGAGTGGGATCTGTTGACCTCACGCTGACCACTGTGAAAGGGACATTTTGAGATACTGCAAAACTTTGGCTTTTGTGTTATCCCAGATTCACAGAAAGGTAAAGGAAGTTGTCCCCCACTCTGAATAAACATCAACTTATTCTGGCAAACATCAAGAGCAGGTGGGAACAATGAAAGTTCTCTGCTGCACCAAAAATCCAGGGTAGCCAAAAAAGTCTCACCTTTGCTTTGTTGCTTCAGCGGTGAAGGAGGAGTGCTGATTGAGCTCTGCTGGTGCTCCTGAACTCCTGTCACTGGGCAACAGAGGAGCAAAGGGTGACAAACTGAATTGCTTCCGTACACGATGGCAAAACAAAGGGATTAATTCTCTTTTTTGTCCATACCGCAGTGTGACAAATGCAAACAAAACCAGGCATGAACGCTAATATGCGGTCTTATTATCACCAGTGTTATAATTGTGAACACTTATGTATTCAGTGAGTGATGAAAAGAGAGGGAAGCAATGTAATTTTAAATCTTTCTGCTCTGTGTCAAGCTTACCTTATTGACGACTTTATTATGTCACATTCTCTCTCTATGCAATCTTTCACGTATACCACATGTTGATGTACAAACTATCAACAATGTTTTGGATTTAGTCTGTGAACAGGGGCCTGTTCTTCGTACCTCGCTAAGTAAGTTAGCTGGATTAGATTGTTGACGATTTCGCGTGATCCTGGATCGTTCGGTTCCCCGAAGCTCATCCGGGACTTGCTGTCATAGCAACAGAGCCGTAAGCGTAAACCTGCTCGGGAGCAGGTTTACTTTATGTAAACAGGATTAGATCGCGGCCACGCAGGTATGTCCGCTTCATTTATACGAAAGCAACAGCGATATTCCACCACTGTTTCACCATAAATAAATAACATCAATGTAACTAAAGATAATGCAGCACTTGATCCTTTATTGATGTCACACAGATACATACAGGTCATTTCCTAAAAAAGGGAAATGTACTATTAACATTCTATTACATGTATGTGATTATTACAGATGTAATTCATATTTCAGAGTAGTAATTGTAAATTACTTCGTGTAATCAAGATGAGAGACCACGGCTATAAAAGCGAAGGTGGATTTGGGAAGCCTGTCGCAGCCATGTCCTGTCCGTATACGCGAGCAACCCATTGCGGAAGGTGCAAGATTGATAAGGAGAGTCCTCAGAATTCAGCGTATATTGCGGGATAGACAGGATCCTTTAGCTCAGCGCGACAGTGTGCTCATTGAGAGATATCGATATTCCCGTGAGGGTATTATTTACTTAACCAACTTGTTGACGAGGGGGTGCAGGACCACCACCTGTCTTTTTTTCCTCTGCCCTTTTCTTGGTTGCTGTTATGAACAAACTAACAGAGTATTACAGGCCAGTATTACCTTGCCAAGAGACGAAAAGCAATCTAAGAGATAAATATTACCATTCTGTAGAATACTCCTGTATTCCACTTTTACTTGTTCCCATGTTCTTGTGGGTCCTGTTGTGGCTCTAATGTGAAAGGGGATATAATATAACATATTATGATATAATATAATGCCATATGATATTGGACAATATAGTGTCATATGATAGATCTACCCTACCGCCTACTGGTGTTGGCCAGAGGGGCCGATGGCGCGATATGGCAGCCTGGCTACAACCGTAGCTGCCTCCACCAGTGTGTGAATGTGGGAGTGAATGAATAGTGGTATCGTAAAGCGCTTTGGGTGCCTTGGAAAGCGCTATATAAACCCAATCCATTATTATTATTATTATTATTAAATTACCTACGAGTTTGATTTGTCAGCAACTTTCTGCCAGCCCTCTCTCCTTGCTTTTGCAGCCTTTGCAGTGTTCTCTTGCGTTTTAATTAAACTCTGAAACTCCTGAAATCCCTCACTCATGAGTTCTTGCTCTGCTGCCGGAAAATACCGAGCACGCCCCTTCGACATTTTCGCCGACCAATCAGCGGGTTGCCGATCAATGTTTCTACTATCGATGCGTAGCCCCTTTTACGACACCCAGTCAGTACACGTCTAGCTCAAGTTTCCTGTGCCTCCGTCTCAGAGACTTAACGAATGTTTCTTTGTTCCTAGATTCCCTGGACCCATCCCTGTGTTTCCCCGTGTGGAGTGTGGAAGGAGTGACTGGTCGCTAGCGGACAAGAGAGAGATTGAACTGAGCACGTGTGTGATTTCCCCATTTTCCCTGGAGCCCCGGACCCCTGGCCCTCATGTCTTGTATATAGCACTAACCCCGCACTGTCTGTACATACACTTGGTGAAGATCTGTAAATAAACAGTCTCTGTTTAAACGCTACTCAGGAGTCCTGCGAGTGGATCCTCTAAGCAACCCGTGACATTTCCAGTTACTGCAAACAGTTGATTGCAATTGTTGCTGCTAAGGGTGGCCCAAGCAGATAGGTGTGGATGATCTGATAGAGGCGGTTTCTCTTCTCACAAGTGAAGTAGATTTTTTTAAGGAGTTTGTTTTTTTCGAGGTCGCGGATGACGTCAGGAGAAGGTGATTGGTCACTTGCAATGTTGAACCTGGAACAACATTATTTATGATGACGAGGGAACAACACCAACACAAGGATATCAGATCGTCCCAAACGACATCTCAGCTGTTTGTGGAAGTAAAATAAGTCTGCACATGACTTCAATTACGCTCAGCCATTGTTGTGAGTGCGGACGCCAAGGGGCTGCGAGACATTTATACAGCCTATCGCACATGACTATGAAAAGCGGAAGAGGAAGTAGTTCCTTTGAATGTAGACAATCCGAATGTTATAGTTTCCAGGAACTTGAATTCTTTGAATTTCAGGATACCTTTCTTCAATAAACGGTAAGCATTTTACATATTGTCCTTACAGAGGTGATTTCTCTTCTCGCAAGTGAAGTAGATTTTTTGAAGGCGTTTGTTTTTTTTGAGGTCGCGGATGACGTCAGGAGAAGGTGATTGGTCACTTGCAATGAACCTGGAACAACATTATTTATGATGATAAGGGAACAACACCAACACGAGGATATCAGATCGTCCAGGAGGGGTAGGGTGGAATCACTTTTTCACACGGGCCATGTAGGTTTGGTTTTTCACACGTAACAATAAATGCTTCCATTTAGAAACTGCATTTTGTGTTCAGTTGTGCTATATTTGTCTAATACTTTAATTTGTTTGATGATCTGAAACACCTAAGTGTGACATACACTCAATAAATAGCAAATCAGAATGAGAGCACACCACTTCACACCAATATAGGTTTTATTACAACAAAATGAATCTGAATAAATTGTTTCACAGCGTCTAGCAGCATGATCATAAACTGTGAAAATATAGTTAAACATCACTGAATCAGGGTGTGTGTGTTTTTTAACATTTCTGAACAGTATCTATTTCCACTTTCACTGATTACGTACTATACAGGTTCTCACAAAATCAGATAAATAGATAAATGAATGCATTGTGCAGCTACTATATTCATGCACTGTGGAAAGATATGTGAGTTTATATAGTTTCATACAACCCCATACAACTTTAAACATAAAGCACTACCAACTCCAGGGAGCTAATTTCAAATGTGTCCTTGGTTTAGAATCTCTGCAGGAGCTCAGTGGAGTACTGGGGTTTGGTCCTATCTGAGAAATTAACACAGTCAGCATGCAGTGATGGAAGGGAAGTATAACCATAACAGTTTCAGTAAAACTCTGGGCACCCAGTAGCTCTTTCCGCTGAGATACTCTCTGGCAGATTTAACAACAGCTTGAAGTCACAGGGTACTTGAAAGGATGGCTATGTTGTTTTTGCTTTTTTTTTTAAATGAATGAACAACAACAAAGCTTTAAGCTCTATATGGGTAAAATGAAATACCATATAAAAGCATACTAAATGTTGTGTAATATAATGAATGCCATAATATAGGGAATATTAAATGGGAAGACAAAATATTCAGGCAGGTAATCTACTCCTAAAATAGGACTTTAAATAAAAGAGCAGTGATTACATTACTTCTCTAACCACCACCTTTTTGAAGTTTGTCCAAGGATGACCTACAAAAAACGACCATTTGGAAACATGCTGCTTCCTTTGTGGTTTTTACCTTACAGTGTAGAGCAGCGGTCCCCAACCTTTTTTGCGCCATGGACCGTGGATAAATACAAGAAAATAAAACTAGTACCGGTACCGAAAAAAGAAGATTTATTCATAACACATGTGAAAAGACCCAGGAAAACCGAGTTAACGATAAAAACGATAACAAAATAACGCTGAAAACCGATAAAAACCCTGAAAACCATACATTTCACACCTGAGCCTCAACTCTCACGGCCCGGTACCAAACGACTCACGGACCGGTACCGGTCCAAGGCCCGGGGGTTGGGGACCGCTGGTGTAGAGCACCTTGAGGAACCTTGTTTTGATTTGGGGCTTTAATGAACTGAAATAAATGAAATCAATTTAGTGTATCAAAGTGAATATAATCTCACTGTTCAACTTGAACACTGCTCTGTCTTTAAATTTCTAGCCTGTTTGCTTGTATTCTTTAATTTACTGTTGCTGGAAGCTGGATTGACTCTGCTTGGAATCTGTAGTGTTTATCTTTATGGCTTGAGTTTGTCAAGCTGAATAAATCTCTGGTCTTTATTGGGAGACTAATGTGCTGGTTTTCACTGTTCTGAGATCAGCATCTCAGATTAGTGTAGCAGTCCTTTTGCACAGGTTAGAGTAAACAAGGAAAACTTTTATGATGAGAGGAGACTTCACTTCCTACCATGTCCCACTTTTCTCAGTATATATTGACAGCTGACTATATCACACAGCACTCAACCCTTTTAATTTAGCTGTATTTTTTGTGTGTTTTAATAATTTAAAATCAAGATCTAGAGCTGTATTCCTCAGCTCATTTTGGTTTTAGCCTGTTTGCCTTTCCATAAAACACACCACACGCCACAGTTCTACTGACATAGTTACATTTTATGTCAAATTTGCTTCCAAGACACAATGTCATGAATGGGCAGTGTCGAGTAAATGTATCTATCTATGAATGCGATATATATCAAAATAATAGGATTTTGCTATAATTTTGATAGTCTGAGGTGTGTTATTCTGTTATGTTTGCCACGTATTATGCTTGTGTACAGAGTTTAGTGATCAGTTTGAGGAACTCCCTTTAAATTTTTGAAAACACTTCATCTAAAACTTTTGGTCTTGCATAGCTACAAAACCATCTTGTAGAAAAGTTGACAGGTTTGAAAGTGATAGCCAGCATATCTTGAGTTTAGTCTCTGCTACATGTAACTCTGGACAGTAATCCAGTTGACAGGATGACAGATGTGAAGGGAGTGGTAGAAAATCTATGCTAAAACAGGCATTAACTTACTAACTCTCATAGAAACTATTAAGTATGTATGCTGTGGCAACTTTCCATTAATTATTAATTTTGCTATGAACCTAATCCAAGCATAAGCATGCCTTTTTCTGGATGGAAATCACAGCTTCCTCCTCCTCTTGTCCACCTGATTAATGCCAGGTATGCACACAAACCTCTTCTTTTATTTCAGGCCTAGCATGACACCCTTGCCCACCAGCTGTCACTATTCAGTTTTTTGCTTCATCTTATTACTTGATCCTGCCTACAGCCTACGATTTCTCTCATCTCTTCCAACACCCAACAGTCACTTTAGGCACCTTATTTATTCAAATATCACCTGATGACTCTGTATTGAATTGCCTGTCCTACAGAGTTGTTTATCTATTAATTTACTTAGACTGTAAGCTTCAAACTGACTTTTCCATCATCGAGTGACTATGTAAACTGATCCAAACCAGTGTATTTTGCTCTGAGTTTTATAAGTTCAGTAATTATATAAGGAATATACACTACCTGGTTTCATTATTAGGTTCACTGCTCACTGCAAGGTAACACAAGTATTTAATTCACTAATCACACCATTTAAGTGGCCACGTGTTAAATGCAAAGGGGAAGAGGATCTCTCAAACCTCAAAACAGATCGGCTGCAGAGGACCAGGATTAACTTCTGCCAGCTACGAAAAGGAAACTACAAGATGTTTATAAAAATGTTTCCTGATGGTGGCGTAATGGTGTGGGGGTTGTGTTTGCATGCTTTGGAGTCCTCAGTACAAAGGAACATTCTTTAAACACCTAAAGGTCAAATGTAGGAATAGCAAAGTAATGGTAAATAAAATAAACTAGTAAATTTACAAGCTGCTGTGATATCAGCATGAATTCACCCACTTTTCAAATCCCTAAAAAAGGTCAATCTAACTGTGTCATAATCCTGACACACACTGACATTTTATAATTTTTCATAAACCTGGGATTTCTCAGCAGCAGCTTGATCTCATTTCATTTTCCTAATTCATTTAATATAGAATAACACGCAGGATAGAAAACGGGAAAAAATGCACTTTGATGTCAGAATATTCTTGGCTAGAGCAAATAAGATATGAAAGCCAGCGCTGCATCTAATTCTTACAGATCATACAATGGCTTTTGCATTTCTAAACTCCGTTTTGTATGACATGAAGCAGCAAGAACAGGTTTTGCCCTCTAATTATAATGTTGTATTTTGTCAATGAGTGATGACAATTTGGGCTGAACAGCTTTGCTCCATTTGGCTGCATAATGTCACTGCCACAATGATAAGACCATAATGGAAAAAAAAACACATTAAAATGCACAACATAAAGACAAAGATAATGTTTTGTATTCAAAAAATAAATTGATATTTTAAGAAAGTGTGTATTTTCTTGCTTTGGTGTGCTCTGTAAGATCAGTACACAGCAAGTACTTGGTAAGAAAAACAACGCAGCCACAAGTAGTTCTCTGGCAACTTCATTGTGACAACAATACTCAAGTTATTGTACTGTGCTGGCAAAAAGGAAAAAAAACACCCTTTTTTTTCTTGTGTAGATTAAATATGATATAGTGACTTGATTTTGACAGATTAGCAGTGCAGGTACGTTGATTTATTGACTTTCAAAGAGCTTAAGTAGCCAGTTTCACATTTTTCTGGCTGCAAACTTGTGGTTTTGATCTTTTTTGTGCCAAATTTTGTTTGTTTTTCATGGTACAATATTTGCAGGATACAGAAAAGTATGACCAATTGAGTAATTTTTTATCAATAAGAATATCAAGAACAGTTTGTGGAATGTTTAAACTGTTACCCAAAATGCATTTTGATTTTAATCAAGTATTATTTACCTTGTGTGAGTACAAAAAAACAATTATTAGAATACAATGTGTTAAATTTGCTTAGATAAGAGGTAGGGCTGCTCGATTATGGCGAAAATGATATTCACGATTATTTTCAATGAAATTGAGATCTTGATTATTTTACGCTATTTATTTAACAATAACAATGTATTGAATAATTGCTTTAAAGATTGTCAAAAAATTATATAAAATGGTGCGCAAATACTGATAACCGTGCAAATGTTTGCAATATAAAAAATAAATAAAAAATGTAAACATTAATGTTTAGTGAACTTCAAACTACTGCATAATATTTATGCATACAAATAACCAAACATCAAGGCAAGCTGTGTAGCCACACAATGCACAATTGCATCAAACTGACATTGAGGTATGTCAACTAAAGTTGCTGCCTGAACAAAAATAAAATTAAACACTGAAAGTAGTACCTTTTATAAGAAATAAATAAAAACTAGTACAATCTCAAAATGGCTCAACAAAACATGGTTCCTGCAACATTTCAAAGGTTTTTAGCCAAAAACACCAGCCTATTGACATGATCAGGCTTCAGGGATGCATGCAGGCAGTTGACAACATTTCCAGCAGTGCTGAAGACCCTTTCTGATGAGGCACTTGTGGCTGGGATGCAAAGACATTTCTTTGCCAGGATGGAGAGTCGTGGGAAGAGGTTCTGTGACAGCTTCCACCACCCCAGTGGGTCTTCCTCTGTGTCCAGGGTCCCTGCCTGGAGGTAGGCCTGAAGCTCAAAAGCTATGGCCTGGTCCAGTTGAAGAGCATGTTCTGCACCTGGAGCTGTGCTGTGAGGGGCCTTAAAGAAGATGCTTAGGCCCCTTTTCCTCTTTTTTTGGTTTGATGCACCATCAACAGCAACCTCCGTGTTACCAACGGGTGTCCCCATCACTGCAGCCTCCTTTAATGGGACAAACATAAAATGACAGCAACACAGAATGAGGAACCAGTTTTATCTGTCTCAGGTTTGGCATTCTAAAATACAATCCTTAAATAATTACTATAAATAATGATAGATAGATAGACAGACAGACAGACAGACAGATAGATGTTTAGTATCTTTATAAATACCATGATGGACTTCATTTCCATTGTCAGTCTGGCTTTTATTGTCTCTTGGCTGACCTCGCTTACATATCTCAGTTTGAACCCTGAGTCCAGGACAGTGGCCATGTCAAGCAACTCTTGTGTTGGTGAGTCACCATACTTTTCATTTAGGTACTCCAGTATTCTCCTCTTGATGCATTTTGAGAGGTCTGTGTCATCATCTTGCTCAGCCAAGATTGAGTTGTTAAATAGGTGGAGTGTTGGTTTTATAAAAGCCACACTCACATATTTCTCTCCAGAAAGTGCATCAGTGAATTCAACCAAAGGTCCCAGGGTCTTGTTGATGGCCTCAAGGACATCAATGTCCTGCCATGAGGGGATGAGGTGCCTGGTTCCTTTGTCTTGGGAGAGGACTTGGGCAATGGCCTTCTGCTGCTCAAGGACTCTGGAAACCATGGCCTGCCTAGATCCCCATCTGGTTGGACATTCAGTCTTTAAGGAGTGGTCTGGCAGTTTGAGGTCTATCTGTGCCTTTTTCAGCTCTCTTTTTTTTCCAACTGAATGAAAACTGACCATTTTTTTGCAGACCCCCACTGCACGCTCAATCCTGTGATCTTTCATGGCTCTTTCTATAAAAACATAAAAAATATAAACAAGCATTATCAGGATGATGATT
>NW_024582394.1:958294-969457 GCF_018398535.1 Haplochromis burtoni
GTCCAGTTCAGTTCAGTTTAGTTTGCTTAAATGCAGATGAATGAAGATGAATAAAGGTTTTGTGTGAAAATGACTACTGAGTTCCGGTGCCGTCTCTGGATGCCCGAGGAATAAAAAGAACCGGGGTGAAACTGATTTCGTAACACTTGTTAAGAGATCATTACTGTGTTATCACATACTCTACAAACTCTGTGTGTGGAAATGGAAGTGCCTTAACAATCTGACAAAGCATTTTACTGTGTAGCCTATCCAAGATTTACAACACCAAAGGGATAGGATTCTCTCTGTGTGATAATCCCATTTACGAGCATAACAGTATTGTGACAAATTTCTTTTCAACCTAAAGCTCTTTGCTTAAAACATGGAGCCTAAAAAATAATGTTCAAGTTTTGACAAAAGTCTCCTTCAATTACATGCCTCGGTGTCCAGGAGGAGCACAATTTTTCTTTAGTTAAATGCACCCTAAAAGCTTTTTGTTCACTGTGAGCTACCAACTGCCACATATCATGACTAAATTCTCCATCTTAAGGAAATTAAGCTGTATTCTTGTCTGCTAGAATTTAAGCCCAGCAAGCATTGATCAGAGAGGGCTGGAGGGTGTTGGAGGCCATTGTAAGACAGAGGTATGTAAATTTTCAAATGTACAGCAGTGGGAAAAAGTGTTTGCCCCCTTACGGATTTCCTATTTTCTCTGTATGTTCGTCAATTTAAATGTTTCAGATCTTCAAACAAATTGAGATATTATATATAGGTAACACAAAATATACACTGGTTGGCTTTCACAAACAATATGGAAGTTGCCCATTTGTTTTTCACTTCGCATTTTGATGAACCAGAAGTCACCTTATATGGATAAATGGATGAGTGCTAATTTATCAGCTAACACTAGCTATGTAGAAAGTATAAAAATGGATGTAGCTAGCATGACATCACCAACTGATTTCTGAAGGCCTATTTGAAAGCCACAAGCAAGTAGGTCTAACTGTGAAACTGCACTGACTTGAGACTTATAAATAATTAGCCAATGAATGACCTGGATAACCTAAATTTACAAAAAGTAATTTAAACGATTTTAAACTGAAAACGATTGAGAAACTGTTTAGTAAGATCAAGATAGAAAGCTGTTTTCCCGAAGACTTCAAGAGTCCCAAAAGTATTTTTTTTTCAAACCAGTTATTGCAATCAGGTTGTCTTCTGCCAAGTTAAGAATGGACTAACGAAAAAGTAGAAATTTACGTTGAAGCACAAACTTTACCAAATAAACAAATCATATAATCTATTTCATTATTCAACACTGCATGGCCAAGGGATTAAAGCTGTATTTTAGGCTAGGAATATATAGTAGTAGGAATATATAATGTTTTTTTAAAACATTATATATTTAAACAGGTTAATTAATTATTAATTCATGTTAATGCTCCAAACTTACTCTTTGATTCCCGCCAACAGCCTGAAGTCCAAGTTGTCCTCATTACGGTCAAAGAATCCCTTGTTGTTGGTGAAGACCAGGTGTCTGGGGTTGTGGCTCCTGTAGATGATGTTTTCTAGCTGTATGTGGTTAGCATCTTGACATTTAGCATGGTAACCCAGTTCAATGCACACATCCTGCTGCCGAGGCCTGAACCCACAGCAACCCTGGTCCAGGCGGTTGTTAATCTAAAAATACAGTTCACACATTTCTTCATTAAATGTTTGGAGATGATATTTTGAGACTAAGAGTGCAGTTCAGAGTGGCATTCACAGAGTTTTCTTATTCAATGGTTTTTTTTTTTTGCGTTTTTATATTTTTAATGACAAAGGTAAGCACAGTTTTACTCTGAATGTGTTTACTTTGCATTTCTGATGATCTCTCTTTATCATGATCTAAATAATAATTTCATGAATAGATAACATTCAGCTGGCAGTGAAAGCACACAAACCTAGAGGGCTGGCAATTGCACTGACTCTATTGTACCACTAGTTTACTGGACATCAACATCAACTAGTCATGTAGACTGCTGAGTCACATGACTGTACAGGAAACTCACTTAAGTATATCAGGCTTCTCCACAGGGAATGACAACCCTATATTTAGCTACAGCCCTCATCCATTCTTAATCCTTTATGTGAAATCACTTGAGTTGTGGAGGTTTCAGACAGTGCTGTCAGAGTAAGACAAGCTGAAATGTCACACAGATTTAGATGGGACTAAATGCTGCTCACAGGCGTGGTTTTCTAAGGCCTGAGGTTTAGGGTAACCTGGATGAATAAGCATTTGTAAGGCTTTGAATTGGACAAAAATTAAATAGATCCTTATTACCTTGCAAACAAGCATCCATGCAGCTAATAGTAATAAAACAGAGCTTTTCCAGAGCTGTCACAGAAATACAAATGTTATTTGTAGCTTGACTTGATGAAAAATTAGAATTTATTAGTTATTCAAATATCTAAGACGATCGTCTGCCTTAACACTGTAGGGTGCTGGTGTGTTACATTTAACAGAAAACTCAATTGCCATAATAACAACAATAATATCAATAATAATAAAGTTAGACAAAACTCATTGGAAGTTATTATTGGTTTTAAAATTTATTTTATTTGAAATATAAAACAAGGCAAAAATATATATATAGACATTCTCAGTTTCCTTCATGTCATGCTAGTTGTTGTTAGAGGAACTGTATGAGTTACATTAACTTTGGTGTGCAGGCATTTTGATCTACAAAATGAGAGGCTAAGTCAGAATTTAAAAAAAGTACTTTTGTGATAAGAGAGGAGTTTCTTTTCAGTTCACTAATGTCTTTGACAAGATGTTTTGTAACAATGAGGAAATATATGTGAATGATCAAAGTTGTGCCACCATGACCTCAACAGACAATTTAACTTATAAAGATTGTCAGTGTTTCCAAATAAGTATTTTAAGATTCGTCTGTCTACTTTGGTTTCTCTGTCATGATGATGGGGTAAAATGAGTAGTTCTCATAAAATGTGATTTACTGAGGCCTCCCATACAGGAAGCAAGAGCTCTCTTCAGCCAAATGACAATACCACTGAGAATTGTTTTTCTTAATCAGATATTGGAGCACATTTTCTTTAACAGTTACCTGTAACAAAAAGTCAAACAGAGCAAGTTTGCTCCATTCATAGTGATGAATTGCAGAGCAGCCAGAATCAGACTTTGGGCTGATGTTTTGTTGCCAACATCTCTGTTTAAGGGAGTTCTGGTACTCCCCCCATGTTAACTTCAAACTGGTCAAACCTGCAGCAAGGCCTGCTGGGTATAGAGATGCATCCCATGACACAACTGGACAGGACTGCCCATCTAAAGAGGGAAGAAAGAATAATTACATGCTTAGATTTTAGCAGCTGTTTCTGTTATTAACCAGAAAAAGTCTATAAACACTTTTTACACTCATGTTACCAGAACTTATTCCCTGCAATGATGAAGACTGTCCACACACCGATTATCATATTTGCACCCCAAGACCAAATAATGAACTAACTCATAGACATGTAAAAATATTTCTAAATGTATTATGCTAAAAATAAAAAGAGACAGACATTTCCCATAGATGGAAAAAAATGGTTATGCAAGAAAATGAGGAAAGAGGGCAGAGGTATCCTGTCACTAGCTGAATATGGCCCCAAAATCTGTTTAAACCCTTGGGCTGACACTTTGTGACGTCATCATGTAAAATACATTATTTGCGCTATTTATGAAAAAGGAGGATGTTGGTAGGCTACTTTTTGGTCCTCTCTTCCCCTGAATATGTGTATAAAATGTGTATTCCCTCAGTTTTTGTTCCTTCTTTACTATTAATGTTATAAAATGACAATGAGCAATGTGAATAATGTTTTTCCATTGAATATGAATTAGGATTAGGTAGTCTTGCTCAATGACTTAAAAAAATATCACATCCACGAGGACACAATGTGCAGGTGACGTTTTGGTGTCCACCCCCAAAGAACAAGGTTCTTCTTGATTCCAAGCCTGAATGAATCTGTATTTCACATAGACCCCATTAGTGGGTTAAGGTAACAAATAAACAGTTTTTATGGTATGGCTAATCTGTAGGTTGCAGTTTCTGTCGCTATATCAATAGATACTGTAGTGACATTTGCACAGTATTCTTAGCATGATGAAACCAGGCAATGTAGTTAGAATAACCATAAACAAAACCGTATATTTTTAACAAGTGTCAAAAAAGAAAACTTTGTCCATGTGCTTGATGACCTACCGTATAAAAAGCGAAACTTTCTGCTTACAGCTGGCAACGTCCTATTAAGCCCCAGCACTCTGTCCAAATGAAAAGCAAAAACCTCTGTGGTATCCACCGGGCTGTGGATGACTCCACATTGCCCTCCGCATACAGTGCTCGTTTTTGCGTGCTGTTGGTTCGCCTGTTGAACGTTTGTCTCACCCTCAAATATCAGAAGCGAAAGTAGCGTATCCATGAGAGACTTCTTTCATGCGCAAAACTTTGGCATCCGCAAGAAAGCGCATGGCCATCTGAGCCAACCAGACTAACATTGCCCTATCCGCAAATACACAAGGGAGGGGCGCTCCAAGAACCTACAGTTGGTTATTTTTGCGTGCTGTTGGTCATCGAACCACAAGTGGCTCAGATTTATTTATCAAACTAGTCTGTGAACGATCTTGTGCTACCCTCAAATATCAGAAGCGAAAGAAGCGTATCATGAGAACTTCTTTCATGCGTCAAAACTTGGCATCCGTCAAAAAGCTGCATTTGGTCTAGTAGTTAAACCACTTATCCCCCTGTGTCGCCATGAAATGCCCTTCCGGTTGCGAGAGAGCCCTTTTGAACTCGCTCATATCACATTGTACAATAGTGATATACTCACAATCTAGAGAGAACGAGCAATCGTTTATGTATTTAGTTTTATAAATTTTAAATGAGTCGTATATACGCAGTTGTTATATATTAAGGTGAGCGTGGACAAAAAAACATCCCATAGAGCGTGTTCCTTTCCGTGAAGGTCACTAAAGCGGTCATGTTATACAGTGGTGCGAGTCAATCTATAATAGATATATGATACAACGTCTATCTGACCACCGACCATATAGCTGCGTAAGTTGTGCATCTGCTGGGCTCACAAATTGAGAACAACACGAATTTGAAAATAATGTAGATTGTGAATACTATCCGACTATTATATAGTCAACCTACTTGTTTCTCGCCTACATCATTTTCGCGGTATACGGCATCTAGTCAAAAACCTTCTACCCATAAGGGTGGGCGACTTAATTGAGATCATGTATTCGACACTGCACATATACAAGGGATATTTTTATTTAAGTTATATGTATAACATGGAACACACCCTGTCTATGATGAGCATAGAGCCCAGTACCGAGGCAACTAAATGAAAAGAAAACGAACCGTGCCCTACAGGAATCATGCGCAAAGAGTATGGATGGCTGCCAGTAACTCACAATTCCGAGTATGATGAAGTAACTCCAATTATAATCCGAGAACTGGTGTCGTTGTCAGACCGAGATTACGTGGCTCACCATCAAGATAGCACTCATTTCACTGGAGAGAAGTAAAGGAAGAGTGATACTTCTCTGTGATGCAGATGAACAAGGCCCCAGAGAGTCAAGATATCACGGAGATAGTCCAACTTGTGAAAACCACTGCGAGAAACATGAGCACGATATGATTAAATGAATTTACAACAGACAGACCAATTATCAAACTTACTCTCCTAATTGTTGGTGAAAGCCGATGGTGGTCAAAACCCGAAGAGTTGTCGTATTTAGAGTAGTGCTTCCGAGGACAAGAGCATGTCTCAGTTAAGAATAGAGGGAATGACTGCAGGCCTCATGCACACAACAAAAATAGTCATACTTCACCCAGCATTGACGAGAAATTTGGTTATGGCCATGATATATCATATCGATCCAATATCTAGGTTATGTCCTTTTTGCCGCGGAATAATCGATTACTGGGGGGAGGCCGAAGGCGCAAACATGTCCAGGAGAAAGGATCAGTCGTGGTGTTGAGTCAGAGAGCATGAGAGGGATCCACAAAACATCGAGCAGGCGGATAAAAGCGACAATTGTGAGAGGTTTCTATGACTTTTGATACACCACAATCGTCACTCATTGGACACTCCTGTATGAACGCTTCGAATTTTAATCAACCTTATAGTTGGATTTTTCTCATCTTCTCTTCAGGTACAGCTAGACTTGGGCATGGCGAAGGTCCCTCAATTATTACTGAAGAGCCATTCATGTTCTTTAATTTATATCACTCTAATTGGTTCCACGAAACTGAATATGATATAAAATCAGTCCCAATGTCCACACAGGGCTTCCATTTAAGTGTATATTTCAAACCTTGAATCAAGTGCAACTTGCGAGAGATATCCACTGTAATAATAAAACACATTGATATTTTATATCTACAGTGAGGTTCCTAAGGAGCCTCAATGATCAAAATCCAAAACCAATCGGAGGCAAGCTCCGATTAGGTGGTAGACACACAGACTCCTAATGCGCAGAAGCAGGTATCTGGTAATTGGAGGGAATCAGAGATAACACCCGTGATATTCTCTGATAAATCTATGACGTTCCGAATATAAGAAAGTAATTTTACAAAAAGAGACTGAGAAATAATAGGAGAACAGCGGGTAAGACAGCATATTGGAAGCGACGACCAAGGCGAGGCGATCCTATAGTATGATTTTGGGACAATCAAAAATAGTTTTGAAAAACTCAATCTAACTATTGATCGGCATTACATATTAATTCCTATAATTGTTACTAATCAGAAGATCGATCAGGTCGGAATAGGTTATTAAAGTTATGCTCTGATTTGTAACTGCATGTTAGATCCTCCTCCAATCACTTCTTTCTATAGTCCACGCACACGCGTACAAGACTGTATTATCTGCTATGTGGAGACCAAATAGACAGTAAAAACTTATCCTAAGGACATGTCTGTATGGACCCAATAAATAGTGGGGTGAAGCGAGTCCCAGTGAATCCACGTTATCGGACTAACCGCACTCATGCGAGAGAACTTCTAACCTGTATTTAAATGATAGAGTCATACAATGAAGATAATGTGTTAGACTCCGTAAGACCTAAGCTTCGCTCTGCAATACTAATAACTGAAGGGTGAGATGCTGTGAGGTAATGTATCTCCTTGCAATCATTATCAATAGTGTTAATTGTGCGCGTGAACTATCTACCAGAGTAGCACATCAGGAATAGACGATGTATAGGTTAAAATAAGTTGTAGGAGTCTAAACACTAAGTTTAAACAAGTGGATGCAGGTGCAACTATAGACTGAGAACAAGATGTTTCAATAACTAAGAAGGAATAGTATTTAAACCAGGACTTCAATTATTTCAAATTGGTCATACCATAGATATAAATCTATACTCACAAGATTTATGAGAACAGACCATGAATGCGACCAAGTTCAACCAGATCATAAGATGTTGGGGTCGTATTATCTATGTATAAGGGTGATATAACAGGCAAATAGCACCTCCAAGAAGTTCAGACGTACTTCATCCTTTTCTGTCAAGCATGTGTAGATATGATGTTACTATAGTAGTGACTGTAGCACTGAACCTGGTAGCGACGTGGATGCTGAAAATAGCAACGAACGCGCGAGGACACTAGACACATTATGACAGGCCTCAGTCAAAGCGAGTGTTTTTTCTAAATGTTGTTAGCCTTGAATTATCAAAAGCAGAAAGACCCAAAGGATTCGCGTGTTGTATGACGATGACTACAGAATCACCTAAAATCCTTACTTTTTACTTTTATTATTTTTGGCGGTCTGTTATTCACTGCCTCAAAGTCTACTAAATGAGATGTAGCGAGCTGTCGTATATAATTCTCAGCTGATATTCCGTTTTTGTAAATGAGTTGATAAAAGCTGGAGCTTCTCTGATTGAGACTATATAGGGCCTTGCACGTGCTTGGGTGGATTTGCGATTAGGATCTGGGATGAGCCTTTTTTCTTGATGTGTTAGAGACTTCAAAGAAATAATTTCATTTTATATACTCCTACTGACTAGTACAAAACTATGTACTGAGCGAGTGCAGGAGAGAGAGCATTAGGCTACACATAAAAACTGGATGGGAGATGACTGAGAGGGAGGAGTGAAACATAAGGAGAGGTCAATTCATAATATTATACTATTAAGCCTGTTATATACACTTTCGATTACTACACCGTTTTGCGCCGACCGCATTCACATTTTGCCTATGGAATGTACTGCACGATATAACACTGGCCTGCTGTATTTTTGTATGGAAAGCAACTTCGTTTCCTGTCAAAAGGAGGTGAGGGAGCTGAGGCGATAGGGCTGAGCGATCTACTATAATCTTGAATTTATAAGTCTATCTTGTGAGATATTGTGATATTCTAATTAAGTGTGTTATTTTCGGACGAGCATAAAGCTAGCTACACATGTACTTATTAATTGTTTACTACATGTTCAAAAAGATTTAGGTATCTCAATCTATTCAATCTATTACTATGTGAGACATTTACTATTATCAAGTGAGCTGTTCCCACATATTATATATTGCTTTTTGGTTATTAACTAGGTATTCTCTTTTTTGGGGTCTTTCCTCAACATGGGGAACATTACCTGTGAGGCGAAGTCATTGGGATTTTGAATAAAATCTTATGTTCAGATAACTTATTGTAATTCAATGTTTAAAATATCAGATGCAGCCCAAAGTATCTGCACCATCCATATTTGGCTAATTTGCCATATTCTCAAAATGCTCGTTTTAGGAAAGGAAGTGCTTTTGTAAGTTTAATGGGGGTTCAAACAGAGTAAATTATGTTGGGATGAGTGCTGACCGAGGGTTTAAGCTTATTGATTGTTGTTTTGTCTTGTTTGTTTTAGTTTTTCTATTTAAATAATAAACTACTTGACATACTAGTCTTTAAGATAGCTCCTGAATAAACAAGACAGAAGGTGTACTGGAAATCTTGGGATCTCTTGCTAGTGTTCCAGTACACGGATGTTATCGAATCCAAAAATTAGGTTATTAATAGTCCCTTGTCATGGAATCCTAAAGTGACACAACATCAGTTTAGGGGTTTATAATCAACAACTTGTGAAAGTATTCGAAAATCTCATTCCATAAATTTAACTAACGTTTAGACCCAATTTCATGCTTTAAATTCATAATGCTATGTGCTTAACGTTGAACAGATCAATGGGTATTTAGAGTGCAATACAAAATGTCCCTAAAACTTTTGTAGTGGCGAGTATTCATTAGTCATGTTGTTAAACAACAAACTGTTCAGGGAATAGTGTGACATAGTTGCTGAGGCAAGAACTGGGACATTGCAGTTCTCCAGGGTTTTCAGATTTGCCAGATCAAAACGCTTTTTTTTTTTTTTTTTTTAAAAATGAATTTAACATGAATTGAATTGAAAACTGCTTCATCATAATCTTTGCCATACCTTACTAGACAGAATCAAGTGCCACAGATGGACACAGACTGTTTGTTTCATGAATATCTCTAAATATCAGATATTCACTAGATCCTCATTCAGGTTTGATAGCATTTGATAGTCGATGAGGGTAGATGGCTTGAGTATGAATTGAGGCTGGGGTTTGGGGAAGACTTCAGAGGGGACTGGAAATGACTCCTGGGTCAGTTAGACTCCATGTACTAATGAGAAGTGAATAAATAAAATACATTTTTGCATTCAGATATAGCAATGGAAATGGTGCAACCCTAACTTTGAGGCAGCGAAAGACTTTATCAGAGGGGTAGACCTGGTGAAAGAAATGACTACCTGATTGGTGATACAATGAAGAAATCTATAATTAGTATTCTTCGTGTGCATGGTATCTTATCATTCCAAATTCGAGAGTGAAAATAAAACATTAAATATTATCATTACACAAATTAACCTCGTTATATGAGTATACAAGATATAAGCTGAATGTAGAAAATTTGGTAGGTATTTGAGGCCTTGAACCAAAATACTATTTGATACAGTAAAAACGAGTTATACCATGTTAACCCCGTTGTACATTGCACATCTATCTGTCCTATGCATGGTCTTAATCAAGGAAAATGCTAGCAGTGTAGAGATACCATTGTTTCCATACACGCTATTTGCGTCCTCTCTTTCGAGGTCTTTGCGGCCTCTGTACAATACACTTGTCCATACTTCTGTGCGGATTCTTCTACTTAATTTGTCTGGATATTTAACCTCTGGGGGCTGGTGCCATGTTCTGAGACGGAGATGTTATAAGTTAGAGGTTGAGATGGATATCCGTACACCTGGATTGTAAATAACAAAACCAACCTAGCTGTCCTCGCTCTTTGCATGACTTGAATTTGGGAGATTTATTCGAAAAATAACTGAGAGGTCATGAAGTCACCTGCATGGGCTGTCTCGTCTCCGTCTGAGTATTTGGCTGGTTTTGGGAATTGGTGACTAGACAAACGTTCCCACAGAACGTAATTTTCACTAAACTCCAATATTAAATTATTGTGGGCTGGTTTTGTGTCTCTAAGGTAAACCCCGCGTTGGTTATAGAATGTGCGTTACATAGAACCCCATCTGGGGCAGCGCCGTAGTTGGTCTGCACACGATTATCCAACCTTACCCAGGCTGCAGCAATTGCGGCCTGACGTCAACTCCAAAGCCCTATACAGCCGTATTTGCACATGACTATGAAAGGCGGAAGAGGAAGTAGTTCCTTTGAATGTAGACAATCCGAATGTTATAGTTTCTTTCCACTGTGTTCCTGTTAATGATAAACTACAAATTTACCCTAAATTACTAAAATATCGATATTTTAATGTGAGAATCGATTCTAGAACATAAATGATTGGTATCGGAGGAATCGATATTTCAGGATCGATCCGCACATCACTATGGTATAGTCCTCGTGTCTTGATACAGCCCTGATTTTGTTCTGCCTTGCTGCTTAATTAAAAGCAATCCCATGTGCATACTACCTTTTAGGGCTAAGCCTGGTGTCACCAGATGTTTGTCTAGACAGAGTTCTAAAATCTGGTGTTATAAGTAATATAGTAACATTTTAATCATTAAAATAAAAGGTCAGCATTAGTGTGGCATGTTATAGCAGTATCAATCTCTACAAATCATGTTTATTGTTTAGTTTAATCTAGCACTTTCAGAAAGACATTTTCTGGG
>NW_024582394.1:979484-1009899 GCF_018398535.1 Haplochromis burtoni
CGCTGGTTTAGCTCAGTGGAAAAAGGAGGCAGCCATATGGCTAAAAGCTAGCCCGGATTTGAGTCTGATCTGCGGCCCTTTGATGCAGGTCTTCTTCCCTCTTCCTTGGCCTCTGCTTTCATGTCAGTCTTCACTGTACCTGTCCAATGAAGCCATAAAAGCACTTCTATGAAGTATGCATGTTCTGACTCCCCCCCCCAACCCCGAGCTATTCCATCCCAGAAATCAAGCACATCATGTTGACCATCTTTTTCTGCATACAAACCCCAGGAAATGTGAGAGATGCCATTGGTGGAATTTCAAGTGTTTTAATAGCAATTTTGCAGTATTCAGTCTAGCATTAACCATCTTTTTCTTACATCTGTAAAGTAGACCTCAGTGGCATATATACACAACCTCTGCAATGCTGGAAAAGCCAGTCCCGATTATTGAAAACAGCAGCTGCTGTGTGATGCATTAAATGTGACATTTGTGTTATTTATTTGTTAGTAACAAACCAAATAGATTTTCAAAGTCCAGACGCAAATCCACTTTAAATATTTTCCTAACAGTGAACTGCAGAGCATAAGGTTTCTGCTATGCTATGTAAAAAGGTTTATAATTATATTTCAATTTTTTCTAAACATGATTTAATGCATTTATAAAAAGCAAACACTGCCTTTTCTCCTCACTGATACAGAAAACAAAAATGGAGAAAATTAGATGTTTGACTGTTCTGCATTATTAGAGATTTGATATGACAGTCAGCACAGATCCGGTCAGCACAACACATGAGGCCAATGAGAAGATCAGGCAGTTCGCCAAGCCCTGCAGAAAGAAAGTGGGAGAAGTTAATCATCTGAGGATGATTTTTCTCAGAAACATTTAATTAAAAATTCTTCCTTTTGGGATGGTAAATGCCTTCCTGATCAACTGCAGTTTAACTTGATATTGTTTAGAATCTCCCCTTTGTAAATGGCACACTTACATGCAAGCCTTTGAGCTACTGTACAGTCAAGAAACAAGACTAGCTAATATTTTGATCGTTACCTTAATCTCTTTAAACACCAGGCACCCCCACAGAGCAGCAACCAGACCATAGCCCTGAAGAAAGGAAACCAAACAAGCTGTTTGAGCTTAGACCATTGACTTGATGAAACTAAAGTACCAGCTTAAAAGAACAGGATATAAATGGGTTAGCCATTTGTTCCAACAGTGTCTGATCCGTTTAGCACTTTTAGCTGTGCATACACATCGAACATTCACTAAAGATTCAATGCAATAGACAATCTAGGATATTTAAGCACTAATGGCTTTTTCCATGTATGAAGGATACACTTAATTGATCTTGTTGCAACATGCTTTACCCCAGCTACATTGCTTCTGGGGAAATGCAATTTGATAGGAAAGCTGCAAATTGTAGCTCAATAGCTTATGTCTTCTATGATGTGAGATGTGATGATCCATGTGCTCAGGTGTTTGTTTTTTTTTCCCCCTGTTGGAGTTCATTCTGGGGGAAGTTGTGTCCCCCCCCCTCATCATCTTTCCTCATGTTGTGCATTTTCCATTGTTTCAGCTTGGGTCGCTGCTCGTGCCAACGACCGGTCAGTGAAACCTAGCCTGACCTGTCTCCCCAATGTGATGTTTTTGTATTGTATACAAAACAAGGTCGACAAGGTATCATCTTAATTGCCCTTGGGGATAAATGAAGTCTCTCTGACTCTGACACACCCTTAAAATGCTGTCAGTATTTTAGATCCAACTTCTTTTGAAAATATCCATGTAATGCAGAACAATGTGAAAACCTTCAATATCAATCTGCAGTCCAAGTGGTTTCAGAATGTTCATTGTTTTACTTATTAATTGAATCCTCCCAGCTGTCAGAATATGTTGCACTTACCACTGTGACAATTGGGAATGTAATGACAGAATTCAGGTAGTTATTGGCCAGGAACCAGCAGTATGTCCCAATTGCCCACATCAGTCCAGACAACAGACCTGAAGAGCAAGAGGAGACCGTAAGGTACTTATGTTTGAGTAAAAATGCATTAAAAAACAAAAACAAAACAACATTCCTATGATTCCTTTGATCTAGAAAGAAAAAACAAAAAAACAAAAACCAAAATAAGAGATTAGCAATATGAACACAGTGTGTGTCTATGAGTCGCCACAGGACAAGTGACATGCCGTTATACGATCTCCCTATCGGAAGATTGTTGGCAGGAGGTCTTACGCAACATAAATATGCTTTTTGTTAATTCCCGTCATTGCCTAATTCAGTATAAAATTGTACACAGGTTACATTACTCAAGGGAAAGAATTCACAAAATGTATCCAGACTGCTCTCCCTTCTGTGAGAAATGTATGACACATTATAGAAATCTGTTACATAGTTTTGTACTTTGTCCAAGGCTTCAGGGTTTTTTGTTTGACATTTTCACCATTTTCACTCTAATATTCTTAACCCCCACATTTTTTACTCTCTATTTCTCTATGTACCTTTGGAACTAGCTTGGTTCTAAAAAGGTACACATCTCAGGGTGTCATAAAATATGCTATTTAACCAACAAAAAACCCCCCAAAAAAACAAAAACCTGCCATACCAAAACCACACAGGAAGAGGTTAAAATTAGCTTTAAAAGATTTTTTTCCCACAAGATTGACCTGCTGTGTATTTTTGGGTAAAGTCGTACCTTTTGTGTCTAGTCCATCTGACAACCCTGACCATTGAAAAAGTGACAGTAAAGGGCAACCTGGCACAATAAGTAGTAATAACAGGGTGACGCTGATCGACTGCCAGTATACAAGTAGGGTGTGAACCTGAACTCAGAAAGTAAACAAAACTATGGAAGCTTGTTTCCACTTTTTTGCCATACATACATCACATAATCGCAAAATTGTAACTATTCAAAATTGGAACGCTGAGAAAACAATTTAAAAAAACAAACAAACACACACACACAAACTTTAAGCTTCATGTCACTGAATATACATTTTAGAAAAATTTGGACTGACATTCCCCCCCTCCAGTCATGGGAAAGGAAAAAAAAACAAACAGAAAACAAAACGGCTACTGAAAGTTTTCATACAAAGTGCATGTTCATAAACACTGGAGAAAAAACAAAAAAGGCTAGAGTAATTTAAAAATATAAATTCAGTCTCTTCAAGGAAACACATTGATTGCTTGTTCACAATAAATCATCACTCAGTAACCTGAGTAGAATTCCAAATTAGTTCCAAGCAGCCCAATCATTAATTACTAAAGATCACGGTCATACAATAGGCTTTGGAAGAGTGCCTTTTCAGAAATAATGTTCTACCTGGAAGTACAGCTCTGGAGTAAAGCTTTGGCTTTGTATTCATGGCAGCACAATAGATGGCAAAGTACACAGTGCTTGCAATGAAAATACCACAGCAGTGTGCATGAACATAGTCGAGATCTGTGAAAAGATAGAAACGGGAATTAAGTTGGAAATATTACACCTGGTTCTCAGGAGGGACTAGTATTTCATCAAGCAGCAACTGGATCCATCCTTAAATCTATGATAAATGTATTTTCTTCAATACTTCCTTCAAGCCAGCTTTGCAAAAAAAGAAAAGAAAAAAAAAGTGCAGCATAAAGTGGTACCTGAGTAGAAAACATACCGTAGACACTGGATTCATAGAACATGCTGTCATGGTGCACAGAATTGCTCTTAATGTACAGGACCGGTATGATGGAGAAAGCATACATGAGGCCCGCCACAACAGCAAGGAGAAAACCACTGGTGAAAAGGAGGCAGAATACATTGAGGAACTGGATGAAGAATGCATTTTAAATCTCCACTGATACATCATTCAATTTCTATGGTTAATTCCAAGATATTGCAAAGAGCCGATAAAAACTGACAGCGCTTGGGTAAATGGGTATGCAGGAAAACACAGCACAAAAGTGATGTTATTTTTGCACTCTGTTTTCTTTTACATTTATTGAATATCGGCTGTGACTGCTACATTTACTGCCTGGTGCTCACATTTTAAGTCTTTTTCTGCTGCTAAAACAAAAACTCACAGTAAGAGCAAGGTTGTCATGTGTGAAACTGTTTTTAGTCATGACTTAAAACTTGTTACACCTAAAAACCACACTGGCAGGCAGCTTCTAAACAAATAATTAAGACCTTCATTTAAAAGATGCAATGTAAATGAATTGTTTTACTTTTTATTACTTTTTTAATAATTAAAAAGCATAAAATTGTATTCATTCATCTATGATTTAAAATCCATGACAGAGTGGCTGCTGTAGCCATTGTTTGTCAGCAATGAAAAATGCTAATAGTAATAATGCACACATCTGAGAGGCTCCTAATGAGATGAGCTCACATGAATCGTTTGCTCTTTGGTCCAATAGTGTCGATCCAGGATTCAGAGGAATTTTGTCCATAGCTTCCTGAATTTGTTCTCTGCAAAGAGGAACATCGACCCAATTTGTATGTACACCACACAAAATACATGATAAAGTGATGACAGGCTTTAAGACAAAGTAGTTTTTGCCTTGAGTGAATAGGAAGAAAATAAAAAGAAAGTATTTTCTAAAATCAACCTACTTCGACAACCTGATAAAAATAAGTCAGTGACACACTCACTCTGTCAATCAGTAATGGAATTGTTTCTGAACTGTGAAGTAGCTCTACATCCGCTTTCACAAAGAAAAAGATCAGCCCACTGAATCAAAGGAGGGAAAAAAAGTGTCATGTACATCCAGCTGATATGGTTTGAAAAATGACAGCAGCAGACAGTAGCCATCACTGTTTTTGGGTGGGGGTAAATAAACAACACAGGCTGGGTCATTACAATTCCAAACGCGGTTTACCTTAGCAGACACAACCCAGCTCCACAATAATTTAATATTGGATGTGAAACGTTCTGTGCAGCAATCCCAAACCAGCCAAATCTAGGACAGACACAATCAGTGACCAATTCAGTTATTTTTCATTCAATCCAAGTCATGCAAAGACAGGATTATTTTATTTACAATCCAGAGTGTACATTCCATTAACTCAACTCACCTTGAACTGGCCCAGCCCATCAACAAATTAGAGGATCCCGAAATTAAGATGCCAAGACCAAGGCCAATAGCTTTAACAAATGGAACAACTGCTACATTTCCTGTAGACCATATGGATAGATGGAAGAAGTTAACATGTAAATGTTACTGACAAAGTTAGGGTTGCACCATTTCCATTGCTATATCTGAATGCAAAAATGTATTTTATTTATTCACTTCTCATTAGTACATGGAGTCTAACTGACCCAGGAGTCATTTCCAGTCCCCTCTGAAGTCTTCCCCAAACCCCAGCCTCAATTCATACTCAAGCCATCTACCCTCATCGACTATCAAATGCTATCAAACCTGAATGAGGATCTAGTGAATATCTGATATTTAGAGATATTCATGAAACAAACAGTCTGTGTCCATCTGTGGCACTTGATTCTGTCTAGTAAGGTATGGCAAAGATTATGATGAAGCAGTTTTCAATTCAATTCATGTTAAATTCATTTTTAAAAAAAAAAAAAAAAAAAAAAGCGTTTTGATCTGGCAAATCTGAAAACCCTGGAGAACTGCAATGTCCCAGTTCTTGCCTCAGCAACTATGTCACACTATTCCCTGAACAGTTTGTTGTTTAACAACATGACTAATGAATACTCGCCACTACAAAAGTTTTAGGGACATTTTGTATTGCACTCTAAATACCCATTGATCTGTTCAACGTTAAGCACATAGCATTATGAATTTAAAGCATGAAATTGGGTCACACTGATTTCACCCCTAAAACTGTTCACATGTCCAACAAGGGACTATTAATAACCTAATTTTAGAACAACATCCTGCTGGACACCAGAGTCCAGTTTCCGGAACCTTTGGCATTAAACTATTTGTTGTTAAATTAGAAAACAAACAAACAAACAAACAAACAAACCCTCAACTTCCACAATACCTGTGGCCCAAAGCACACCTCCAAGCATTGCAAATGGGCAGAACTTGGGTGACTGAAGCATCAAGTCTCCAAACATAGATACAACCCATATTGCTGCACAGGTAACCCACTGAAAAAACATACCTGTAAATAAAACAAAGATAAATGGTATCAAAACTTTGCAAAATAGTGTAGATTTTCCTCACTTGAAAAGTAAACATTTAAAATGGAGCTTTCGTCCAAAAATAACACAAATAAGAATATCCAAACTCTCAGAAAAATAAACAATTATATGCTCACCATCGCCAGTCTCTACTCTTTTGACAGGAACGAAGTTGCTTCCATACAAAAATACAGCAGCCATATTTGCAGTAATTCCATAGGCAAAATGTGAGATAGCCCTAGATGAGTTAAAAGTAATATTAAATGATTCCAGTTCACCGGTTCCATCATTTTTGTAGCCATCTTCTGCACCTGTAAAGTTTTTACAGCAAGAGGTTAAAGAACAAATCTGACTTCAAACAAAAAGCTAACCTAATGCAACCACACGCAGCCCCTATTCATCACAGACCAATTATACTTTACAAACCTTCAGCGATTTGACAGCTCGCAATCAATAAGGCAGAGACGAATAAAAGAAAAAGTAAGGATTTTGCTTGGAGCATGTTAAAACAGAATATTTGTTTTGCTTTTGATAATTCAGGTCTACAACATTAAAAACTGCTGGAGGCTGTCTGTGTCTGCAGTGGTAAGTCAGCCAGGTGCTGCCAGTTATCTAATCACTTTGTAACACAACAGCTGCAGAGGATGTAGCGCATATATGCATATACTTACAGACAAGAAAACGCACAACCATGAGGGCTTGTCATCATGTCTGTTTTCTGGAGTAATTTATCTTATGACATTTAAAATAATCCTGTTTATAGTATTTGCTTATTTATAGCCGACAGTGTATATATTTATATACACTTATTTTAACTATACATCGTCTAGTTTAGGCCTACTCTTTGTCGGCCATGAATGACAAGGAAAACAGCACTTAGATTAGATTGACGAGCTCTATTGGTCACAACTATTGTAATTCATAAAAGGAAATCCTGTAGGCTAAGTGGACTGGTGCGCCCACCCCACATTCTCTCAACACCTAAGGAAATTTTTTACTGTTATTGTGTCTCCACAACGTAAACAGCTTTGGGAGTTGCCATGAAGAATTAGGGTCGACATCAGTATACCACCAGATGTCGCCTGAAACGCATACAAATAATATGTAGCGATCAAATATTTAGTTTTAAACTATTTCATTTTCAATCTAGTTAATGTTGTGTAGTGCTTAACTTCCTTATTTCAGTTTTTGTAAAATATGTCTATATCTCGCGTAAGTTCAAAAACACGTTTACATTACCCCTTATAAACCTTCATTAGGAGTTGTGGTGTACCCTAATGGGCTTCGATGTGGATTTTAATAGCGTGACATAGAAATATCAAAGGTTAATTTAGGGATATTGCAGTGCACTTGATCAAGTTTGAATATCACATGGCCTGTGTGTGTTTTATTTTCGGGGCTGAATTATTAATTAAAAAACAAAAACTTGATAATTTAGGCTCTCATTGGCCAAGTCTGTACCTGAAGAGAAGGAGAGAAAAAACTATAAGGTTTAAATTGCTTCTCATTTCCGAGAAGGGTGGTATCCAAGCATGACCCTCCATTCACTGCGCAGTTGTGCCCTCCATTCTACTCACAGAAATCCTCGGAAGTTTTGCGCTCCTCCCCAGTAAGAGTTTGTCGCAAAAAGGACAAAGTCGTGATAATGACATAAATTCTAATGGGGAAGTCTGACTTTTGTTGGCTAAGTTTCCCTATTCTAAAACTGACCGGCAACTTTCGCAGGTGCCCTCTTTCAAAAAGAAGTTTGATAATTGCGTCTGTCTGTGTAATCTATCTGCTTTTTGTGTTTTCACAAGTTGGATACTCGCAACTGCACCGGAGCCGAAGGATTGATGAGAAGTACCGGCACACCCGTGGATTGTATAATTTGGAGATCAACGATGGCCAGCCACACTCTCCAGACTTGCAGAACGATTCGAGCTTCATAGTCCCGACTCGCTACAACGTGGTGTACATAACCTTAAAAACTAAGCGTCGAAAACCAGCACATATAAGAGGTACAGTCCGACCCAAAGTGAGGAGAAAAGGGAGAAAAAATAAGTCTTCCAATCTGTCTTTTACCCAGGACAAACTTCGCACTTTGGAGGGGGATGCGTTACAAATTAAGCGCAACTTTGCACCCATACCTTCACGGAAGGAAGCCATGGATGTTGACTATAAATCACTGGATATAAGCCATAAAATTTATAAACATAAAGAAGCAGACTCTCAGATTAGTTCAATTCGAATATACAGTCAAAGGCCGCCACCATGGTTCAGCGCACAGGATATGAAAACCATGCGCTTTCTTGCGGATGCCAAAGTTTTGCGCATGAAAGAAGTCTCTCATGGATACGCTCTTTCGCTTCTGATATTTGAGGGTGAGACAAACGTTCAACAGGCGAACCAACAGCACGCAAAAACGAGCACTGTATGCGGAGGGCAATGTGGAGTCATCCACAGCCCGGTGGATACCACAGAGGTTTTTGCTTTTCATTTGGACAGAGTGCTGGGGCTTAATAGGACGTTGCCAGCTGTAAGCAGAAAGTTTCGCTTTTTATACGGTAGGTCATCAAGCACATGGACAAAGTTTTCTTTTTTGACACTTGTTAAAAATATACGGTTTTGTTTATGGTTATTCTAACTACATTGCCTGGTTTCATCATGCTAAGAATACTGTGCAAATGTCACTACAGTATCTATTGATATAGCGACAGAAACTGCAACCTACAGATTAGCCATACCATAAAAACTGTTTATTTGTTACCTTAACCCACTAATGGGGTCTATGTGAAATACAGATTCATTCAGGCTTGGAATCAAGAAGAACCTTGTTCTTTGGGGGTGGACACCAAAACGTCACCTGCACATTGTGTCCTCGTGGATGTGATATTTTTTTAAGTCATTGAGCAAGACTACCTAATCCTAATTCATATTCAATGGAAAAACATTATTCACATTGCTCATTGTCATTTTATAACATTAATAGTAAAGAAGGAACAAAAACTGAGGGAATACACATTTTATACACATATTCAGGGGAAGAGAGGACCAAAAAGTAGCCTACCAACATCCTCCTTTTTCATAAATAGCGCAAATAATGTATTTTACATGATGACGTCACAAAGTGTAAGCCCAAGGGTTTAAACAGATTTTGGGGCCATATTCAGCTAGTGACAGGATACCTCTGCCCTCTTTCCTCATTTTCTTGCATAACCATTTTTTTCCATCTATGGGAAATGTCTGTCTCTTTTTATTTTTAGCATAATACATTTAGAAATATTTTTACATGTCTATGAGTTAGTTCATTATTTGGTCTTGGGGTGCAAATATGATAATCGGTGTGTGGACAGTCTTCATCATTGCAGGGAATAAGTTCTGGTAACATGAGTGTAAAAAGTGTTTATAGACTTTTTCTGGTTAATAACAGAAACAGCTGCTAAAATCTAAGCATGTAATTATTCTTTCTTCCCTCTTTAGATGGGCAGTCCTGTCCAGTTGTGTCATGGGATGCATCTCTATACCCAGCAGGCCTTGCTGCAGGTTTGACCAGTTTGAAGTTAACATGGGGGGAGTACCAGAACTCCCTTAAACAGAGATGTTGGCAACAAAACATCAGCCCAAAGTCTGATTCTGGCTGCTCTGCAATTCATCACTATGAATGGAGCAAACTTGCTCTGTTTGACTTTTTGTTACAGGTAACTGTTAAAGAAAATGTGCTCCAATATCTGATTAAGAAAAACAATTCTCAGTGGTATTGTCATTTGGCTGAAGAGAGCTCTTGCTTCCTGTATGGGAGGCCTCAGTAAATCACATTTTATGAGAACTACTCATTTTACCCCATCATCATGACAGAGAAACCAAAGTAGACAGACGAATCTTAAAATACTTATTCGGAAACACTGACAATCTTTATAAGTTAAATTGTCTGTTGAGGTCATGGTGGCACAACTTTGATCATTCACATATATTTCCTCATTGTTACAAAACATCTTGTCAAAGACATTAGTGAACTGAAAAGAAACTCCTCTCTTATCACAAAAGTACTTTTTTTAAATTCTGACTTAGCCTCTCATTTTGTAGATCAAAATGCCTGCACACCAAAGTTAATGTAACTCATACAGTTCCTCTAACAACAACTAGCATGACATGAAGGAAACTGAGAATGTCTATATATATATATTTTTGCCTTGTTTTATATTTCAAATAAAATAAATTTTAAAACCAATAATAACTTCCAATGAGTTTTAGTCTAACTTTATTATTATTAATATTATTGTTGTTATTATGGCAATTGAGTTTTCTGTTAAATGTAACACACCAGCACCCTACAGTGTTAAGGCAGACGATCGTCTTAGATATTTGAATAACTAATAAATTCTAATTTTTCATCAAGTCAAGCTACAAATAACATTTGTATTTCTGTGACAGCTCTGGAAAAGCTCTGTTTTATTACTATTAGCTGCATGGATGCTTGTTTGCAAGGTAATAAGGATCTATTTAATTTTTGTCCAATTCAAAGCCTTACAAATGCTTATTCATCCAGGTTACCCTAAACCTCAGGCCTCAGAAAACCACGCCTGTGAGCAGCATTTAGTCCCATCTAAATCTATGTGTGACATTTCAGCTTGTCTTACTCTGACAGCACTGTCTGAAACCTCCACAACTCAAGTGATTTCACATAAAGGATTAAGAATGGATGAGGGCTGTAGCTAAATATAGGGTTGTCATTCCCTGTGGAGAAGCCTGATATACTTAAGTGAGTTTCCTGTACAGTCATGTGACTCAGCAGTCTACATGACTAGTTGATGTTGATGTCCAGTAAACTAGTGGTACAATAGAGTCAGTGCAATTGCCAGCCCTCTAGGTTTGTGTGCTTTCACTGCCAGCTGAATGTTATCTATTCATGAAATTATTATTTAGATCATGATAAAGAGAGATCATCAGAAATGCAAAGTAAACGCATTCAGAGTAAAACTGTGCTTACCTTTGTCATTAAAAATATAAAAACGCAAAAAAAAAAAAACATTGAATAAGAAAACTCTGTGAATGCCACTCTGAACTGCACTCTTAGTCTCAAAATATCATCTCCAAACATTTAATGAAGAAATGTGTGAACTGTATTTTTAGATTAACAACCGCCTGGACCAGGGTTGCTGTGGGTTCAGGCCTCGGCAGCAGGATGTGTGCATTGAACTGGGTTACCATGCTAAATGTCAAGATGCTAACCACATACAGCTAGAAAACATCATCTACAGGAGCCACAACCCCAGACACCTGGTCTTCACCAACAACAAGGGATTCTTTGACCGTAATGAGGACAACTTGGACTTCAGGCTGTTGGCGGGAATCAAAGAGTAAGTTTGGAGCATTAACATGAATTAATAATTAATTAACCTGTTTAAATATATAATGTTTTAAAAAAACATTATATATTCCTACTACTATATATTCCTAGCCTAAAATACAGCTTTAATCCCTTGGCCATGCAGTGTTGAATAATGAAATAGATTATATGATTTGTTTATTATGAGCTATAGATCAAATTAATTTCAATCAGATGTTTACAAATAATTATATATCAGAAAAAGGCCAGAGGCTGAAACATGTCCTTCAAGTGATAAAGCTGCTGTTTATACTACAAGTGTTGTTTGAGCTTCAATGTCTTTAAAACGATTACACACTGAAAACTGTGCAAGCAACAAGTAATTGTGTAAATCCAGTTTGCTGTTTACATATAGATCAACTTGTTTAAAAGTAATAATTTCTCAGACAGTCTTCTACATTTGTAAAAAAAGAAAAAAATCTGCACAACATTCAAAACAATGACCCTGAGTTGTGTATTGGTGTACTTATTTTTTGAGATAAAAAAATGTCCACACAGAGTAGGAACATCTATGGACAGTCTGGATTTAGCTGCTTTCAGCAGCTGTTTTTCTCATTTCCGCCCTTGACAACATATTTGAAAATTTCCAGCACACTCAACAAGCAAATTTAAATCTCCATCTGGGATCTATGCCAAATCTGCTCGGAAACTCTGAATTTGGTTCACAGTAATTGGCCAACCCACACACAAATCAGTGACTGCAGGTTGTGAATTTTTAAACTTTAAAGTTAAAAGTGTACTTTATGATTTAAAATTTTCAATTCTAACTTATAATGTTACAATACTTTAAATGTTAAAAAAAAAATGGTAGTTTGCAGGTCGAGTGTGCAGTTTGTGAAGAAACACATGCCAAAAGACATCTTCTGCATTATTAGACATCCCATGGTGAGAACACATCGCTTTATGCACCACAGGTCTATGTGGATTTGTAAACGTACACTTCACAGGCATCCCTTTCATTTCATCCATCCTTTTGATCAATAAATCAGGGACTCGCTAAGGAGACAGCAGAGAATCTGTGGTATGGCAAGAACATGTTTGTGAATGTGACACATAATGTGAATCCTTGTTTTCACCAGCAAAAATGTACCTTCCATTCTGGCATTCATGTAAGATAAAGCCATAAAAGCTAAATTCTAAATAAAAGACGATGAAAGATCATAGGATACAATAAATATCTATTTTTCCCATTGTAGTGTACATTTCAGTGGTTTTCTGTAATGCAACCGTTCTCTGACTTGTATCCCCATGTGATGTCTGTGTTGTGTGTGTAAGGTCGGGGGGCGGGTTCATTCCACTGCAGGGCAACCTGCATGTGGTAAATAAAATTTGAACTTGAACTTTAATTTCATGTAGATCAGAAGAGGTGTTATCTCGCTGACTTTTCTCAAAGCCAAAATAACCAATGTTTGACATTTTATTCTAAGCAAATTCTGAGCAGTAATGATACAAAGTTTATCTGAAAAATATAAATGCGTAAAAATCTAAACTCATTTAATAAATAACCTGTTCATGGCTCTGGTGAATCTTGATTCTAGGCAGGCAAAAACTGCACCTTAAAGTCAAATCACAAAACACTATCTCTAAGTAAGAGCACCACTTTAACTTTTACCATTGTTCATTCACAGTCATCTCGTACAGAGTAGGACAGGCTTTGTCCAATTGCTTCACATGATATACGGTTCTCACTTTTCATTTAATTTGTATGAAGGGAGCTTTTACCCACTCAAAAGCTATTAAAATGTCAAAAAAAACCATCAATGTGCTAAAAGTATGAGTAACCCGTCATTTGATTCAAGTGATGTTTTAGTTACACAAACCTCCAGTTATGTGATTGTATAAATGCAGTTTTTACTGCCAAGAAGAAAAAAGCAAAAACATTTCAGATTTCAAGGTTGCTGATGTACAAAGACAACATGTCATAACCACTTGGTATAAAATACAGACATTTAATTTTGCCATCTCTTAATTATTTTTTATGGGTTTGGCACTTCCACAAATTTATTTAATAGTCGACTTTAGTGAAACATTCTGTTATCATTGGCATCTTCAGACCAGAGGAACTGCAGGAACTGTTTAGCTAAATCACAATGTCACCACCTATGTTTACCATATCTATGAAGAATTACATTTTGGACATGCCTATTTGCACCTAATTCCATTCTGCAAAAATGAAAGTCAGATGTGATGAAACTTGTTGGGGAGTTTGGGCTTAGAAATAACCTATAAATAGCTACATGGTTAGAGTTTGCATGTTCTCCCCATGTTTGCGTGGGTTCTCCCCAGGTACTCCGGCTTCCTCCCACAGTCCTGTGTGGATAGGTTAATTAAAAAAATCTAAATTGCCCATAGGTGTGAATGCGGGAGTGAATGTGAGTGTGAGTGGTTGTCTGTCTCTGTGTGTTGGCCCTGCGACAGACTGGCGACCTGTCCAGGGTGTACCCCGCCTCTCGCCCTATGACTGCTGGGATAGGCACCAGCACCCCCCGCGACCCTGAAAAGGAAAAGCGGAAGCGAATGGATGTTTAATGTATAGAATCTGCACAGTATTACAGTGTGACTACACTTCCTCCTGTTTCCTCTTATGCCTTTCTAGGTTTCCAGAGCAAGCTGTGTCTGTGCTGAAAACCAGAAAACTGAGGGAAAAACTTCTCCAATCTCTGTTCCTTGACGAGACATACTGGGAAAGCCAAGGGGGTCGTCAGGGCATTGACAAGCTAATTGATGTTATCGAGAGGCGAGCAAAGGTCCTCCTCACCTACATCAATGCCCATGGGATTAAAGTGATATCAATGAATGTGTGATGAAGATAAATCTTTCATAAATCTTTTAAATCTTTTAGAAGACATTGGGGCTTTATGCTCGAACATTTTATAGGTTGGTTGGGATAAGAATAATAGCAGATGTGTGATATTTTTTAAATTTATATCACAATAGCTTGGTCATAGTTCCAATGAGGGACTTGCTAACGCTTCTTTGAGTAGCTGGAAGCTCAATTAGGGTCACACAACCCACACTGCACTGATAACAATGACTTTAATGAGTTGGGGTTTTTTTAAACTTTGTGTACCTTGAATACAATCTTATTTTGTTTTTTGTTAGGTTTTTTTTTTAAAAAAAAACCTATCTTTATTATTATTATTTCTTTTACAAAAGTTAAGAAGCTTTGCCTTGCCTATAATTTCCAGTTATTTAGGCACTTATAGTCACAATTAGAGCATGGACACAGTGACTATAAATTATCAAGTGAAAATTAGAAGTCATAAAATGATAATGATGATGAAAAAAGTTTTTACAGGATTCCATGCACTCCTGTGAAAAACCAAGTACACCCTATAGTTCACCTTGTAGAAAGTTGCAGCAAAAATCTTGGACTAATGCTTTCTGATATATACGACATTAATTCCAGAAAAGTTGGAAACTCTTTAAATGTAAATAAAAAAGAATGCAATAAGTTTTAGATCTACAAAACAAAACAGATTTTATTCACAATAGAACATCGAACGCATCGAAACTGGTGAAATGTCTGAACTGCAGGGAGGCCAGTTCAGGTCCCAGTCTCTTCTAATACAAAACCATTCTGTTGTAATATATGCATTATGCAGTTTAGCTTATACATTCAAGGCCTTCTATGCAAAAATGGGTCCCCTGAATGGGAACATTTGTCCAACTATATGTCTTTTATCACTGATAGTGCCTTTTCAGATGTGCAAGCTGCCAGTTCTACAGACAGTGATCAGGGCCACTCAGTGATTTCAGGTTGCATCCAAAATCCTGTAGATCAGCAGTCCATAACTTTTTTGCGCCACGAACCATTTTATGTCTGACAATATTTTCACGGACCGGCCTGTAAGGTGACGCCGATAAATACAACAAAAAAACAGCACCAGTGTAAAAAAAAAAAAAAAAAAAAAAAAAAAAGATTTATTCATAACACATGGGGAAAGACCTGAGTTAACGATAAAAGCGATAAAAAAAAAATGCTAAAAAAGCGATAAAAACTATAAATTTCACACCCAAGCCTCAACTCTTGCGGCCCCGTACCAAACGACTCATCGACCACCAGTCCGTGGCCCGGCAGTTGGGGATCGCTGCTATAGATGCAAAACAAGCCCAAACCATAACCCCTCCATCACCATGACAGTTGGTAGTTCATGGTTGGTATGAAATGCTTCTCCTGATGTTTTTTTTACTTAGTGCAGATGTTCCACATGTCCTGTAATTCGTTCAGAAGTAACTTTGCAAACCTCAGCTGTGCTGATGTGCTCTTTTTAGAAGAAAAAGGCTTTTTTCCTGCCAATCGTTCTAAACAGGTCATGAACATACAAGATTATGGCATTGTGCTTATACAAATCTGAATGCTCCAGACTAGGGACTTCTGCCTTTATAATGGTGGTGACACTTGGTGATGATCATTTAATCAAGTGCATTTGATTAGCAGCACCTGGAGGCTGCTTACCATCTTAATTCCTCGGAAAGCAGGTTGTACTCAGTTTTTCATAGTCCTGAGAAAGCTTTCTTTTTCACATGAGTGTATATGCACTATTATTTTAAATGTGCTTTCTTTTTGTATTTGGTAGTGCAATTCGAACATGGGATACATCAATAAAAGTAACTACTGCTGATAGAGTTATATTTCTTGAGTGAGTTATGCATAAACATAATTATATTTTACTGTGATTATAGAAATGGTTTGAAAATGATTTTGTCTTAGATAACAAAGCCACAATCAAAGAGTTATCATAATAAAATTTTATCTATAACATTTATCAGCAAATACATTTTTCCTACCTATTTCTACTTGATATCAATCAGGCCCAGACAGAAATAGTCTGTGGCTCAGAAATCCGATCCAGAGTGCGGAGTGTGCTTTTCAAGCTGTTGTAAACGCTATTCTTTGTGCTCTCAGAAATAGAGTCGATAGGGCTTTGTGGGCTATTTTCTCCTGTTCGTGCCTCGCATTCACTGTGCTGTTGTTTTAACCCTTTGCACCTGCATTAGTTTGTCAGTAGGTTTTATGCCTCTGGATGTTTGTCCAAGAAAAACCCCTCCAGCAAGAGCTGGAACAGTTTGCTCCTGTACCTACATTTGGTAATATAAGTGTACAAAACAAAAACATGTTTATAGTAATACAGATCAAGCCTTTACAGGTAGCTTCTTAAGTTAAAGTCTCTTCAAGTAGGCAAAAAGCATATACGTTTCTTTTTCACAGTAACAAACACATGGAGAAACAGTTTGTGCTTTAAATTAGCTAATAAAGAGGATCATTTGTGCAGAGGTTTAGGAAAGCTTATAAGGCTTATCTTCAGGAATGACTTGTTGAATGTATAACGTTATTCTGTCAGGTTCACACTTGTTTACACTGTGTGAACCAACCTTTTTGCTCTGTTTATGTTAAAGTTGCATTTTCTGTCTTCACCTCCTCTCCTTATCACAAGTTAGGGTTTTTCTCTTCGTCTTGTTTCCATGGGGGCATGGAATTTGAGAATAATTTGAAATGGTTCTTCGAAGCTGTGCCCAGCTGGCTGCTGGCAGGCCAGGCTAAAAACAAGATCCCAACAGAAGACTTCTTTATTGTTGCGACCTTGGATCAACCCTGATGACATCACTTTTCTCATTTCTAGCACTTGCTGTCCTCTGACTGTGTCAAAAATAAATAAATAAAATTAAAAAATGTAAATACAAATTCAGTGCCCACTAGCAATTGTGATATGACTGAATTTAAACAAACAAAATAAACAAAAAAACCCCTAAACTAAATATAAAACAAACCATTGCCATCCCGCCAGATCATCTCATAATATGAAGTCTGACTTTAACCTCCTAAGACCCGAACTCTTCCACAGCATGCATTTTTAATTTCTCTTTGATATTTGGGCATATTGGGGCCCGATGAATGTAAAAACAAAGAATTACCAGATTTTTTTTACCTTTTTTTGGTTTTAAGAAAAATAAGAGCCACATATGAGGATATTCGTTTAAAATTTTGATAGAACAGTAGCAGAATAATGTCCTCGTAAGTGGATATCAGGCCGTTGTAGAGCAACATTGAGTATTTTGGTCTAAATAACCCAAAATGTGATGTCCACATATGTGGACGGCAGGTCCTAGGAGGTTAAATATTTCATATTTATCCAATATTTAGTTTCCAATGGCTTACACCTTGTAATTTAGAATAATAAGCCATTTGTACCAGGTTAACAGTTTTTCCTGAGTTACTTGACATTTTATGGGCAGACATATATCCTCATTTCCCCATGACATTTTGGGGAACATTTATACCAAGCCTATTGTTCCTAATACCATGTTTCCAAGCAAAATGAATAAAGTAATTTAAGGCTTACAAATCTTATTATCTATTGCAAGCTTTTTAATAACCCCTTTATGTCTTCTGTATCCCAAAAAATCTTTAGCATTACACTGCACTTCATTGTGCAAAGAGACAGCACCTGGGAGGTTACTGTGGGAACACTGAAGAGGTAGATTACATGGGGCGATAACAAGAAAACTCAACGGATTGTCTCACTTTTGTCTACCTCAACACAAAAGCCAATAGACACAACAAAATGCTCCTGCCATGTTGACTCTACCACTGGTGAAGGACATTCTCCTTATGCTGATAAAGGAATTAAGAAAAAAGTTTGAACAGATGCCAACATATCTCAGATAAAGTCATGCCAACACTTGCTTCCTTCACCAAAAATACTTACAATCTGCCGCTTGGAGATTCATGGTTCATACACAAAGCGTGACAAAGAACCACCGTCTTTTCTGATTACTTTACCAGCATGTCCAAACTTCTTTTACAGGACTGGCGTGCTGCCAAGATCTTCTAATCACATTCTGTTCTTGGTAAAAAAAAAAGTTCAAGAGGATTTAACTCAGCTGTCCTGACTGGAAATATCTCATCCTACAAGTCTTACACTCTCACACTGAGTGTTTAAATTTCCCATCACTTGTCAGCCAATAAAACATCCATCTCCTTTCATAAATTCTTTTTCAGCTTCAGCCCAGTACAGACATTTACTCTATATTATTCATTTTAAAGCAGACCAAACAATATAGTTTTTCCTGTTGTTATGTCTGCAGCTTTTGTGCAAAGCTAATTATTAAAATGCCAAACTTGTTATCCTGTGTCAGTCAGTGCATTAGTGGTCACTTATGCCATTTAGTTTTAAGAAATAAATAGTGTAATTCGATAACCCTCTGGCACAAATAAGTCAGTGAGCAAAACAAATCTTCCTTTTGAGTTATCACTGTTGCTCAAATATAAATATGTAAACTGAGATGGGTCTCTGTCAGGTAAGAATGAAACCAAATGAAATAGTTTAATTAGTGGTGATTGGATATTTGTCAACGATCCCTTTACACATTTAACAAAGAGAAAAATGGCTGAGAAACTTCCAATTCCATTTGGTGAATTTGGACATTTTTCTTTTCCTGTAATAGGCCAAAGAGGAAAAAAAACAAGTGAGCAGCTTCCTATTGTGCAATAAGGTTTATCTTTGATAACATCCAGATAGGATTATATGGAATAGAATCACAGTGCTGCCAGCCCCAGGAAAAAGAAAAAGAAATCAGCTCTGGCATGCATATATAAGCTCTACATTTCCTGTTTACTTTTTATCTTCCTAATTTTCAAGGAGGTTTGCAGGTCAGGAGCAGTGCAGTGACAGATCAGTTTCCCATGGCGTTGATTTAAATTCAGTTTGTTGCTCAAGGTCATTTGAGCAGGACATCTGAGGTCATGGGGAATCAATCCAAGTGTCAGTCACATGAGAGCCTCTGCAGCCATTTGCCTGCCCCGATTTTATTTTGCAACTGTAATGGGAGCTTTTTTTTCTGTACACCTAATGCTGGTATTAGCTTATCCTGACCCTGGGAAGAAGAAAGATTTACTGCATTATTGCTTCGATACAGTCAGTTACTTGTAGGCAAGGCTGACATGGTTTTATAGAAAAAAAAAGAATCACAAAAAGTCTTGATCTTTCAATACAAAGCATTGTGTTAGATGTTAGATGAATGCAGAAACTGAATGATGTGATGGTAGTTTTTGAGAGGGTTTTTTTGCACCTGTGTTGAAGTCCTGTAGTATCTTAACACCTCTCTGCAAAAAGTGCAGTAAAGGCTTTAATCTTCCTTTATTGTGCATTGTCTTTGGTCTTTAAAATGTGCCATTTTTAGTGACACAGTGGTACAGGGATTAGTGCAAATATGCACGCTGTGTTAAACTGTTGGGTGCAAGTGTGACTTGTCTGTCTCTCTATGTTCCCTGTCCAAGGTGTACCCTGCTCCATGCCAAATGTCACCTGAGATTTATATAGAGTCTTCCTGATTCTTTTTAGACTGTCAATTACAGACAGTTAGGTTAAGTAGCTGACAGAAGGATTACAATTAATGAATACACTATTGGTGCAGATTTTATAAACTGTAGCTGGAAATGAAAAGTCATCATGCTGGTTGAAGTGTAAACCTGAGCAGAGAAATCTGAAGCTCTGGAACCAGATTAAAGGGATGAACGCACATGCTAGAGAATTGGGGTGAGGCATCCCCATGGACTGGCATCTCAAACATCTGCTCTCAGAGATATATGGGGCAGTCATGGGCTGGATATGTCACATTCTATATTTAGACAGCTTGTGATGAGAGAGGTGTGGCATGTAGAGCATGTAATAAAGTCTGAATGAGATCACTATGATTGATTACTCATGCTATTTAAGATTTCTGACACTTGATGGGATTTATTTATTTCTTTTTTTTACATTTTAGGCCCCCAATTAAGAAGGGAAGATAATGTAGGACCATCAAAGCCACATGCATTTAGCATCAGATCTATTAATGAGTCACTTGCTGATTATGAAAAACATGCACACAGTAAAGGTTTTTATAAGACTCCATGAACTTGGTGGTTGGTGTTACACTGCTACTTAGCGTTTCCTCTTTACGTCCTGTGCTCTGTTTGGCAACACATCACAGTGGTGTACACTTTTCTAAAATATTTGCAACTGGCAAAAAGAACCTTCATTTCAAACCAAAATAACATGTTTCACGCCAGAGAATATCTTCAGCTACCATTTTTCTCAATAGCTACCTTCAAAGTCAGACAATCTTAGCAGTAAGGTTCATATATATGCATCTACACTCAGTACAAAAAGAAAAAAAATATGCAAAAAAGCAGCCTGTCATTACTTGTGCTTTAGTGTTCCCGATTTGAGAAGTGTCCCATTTTTAAACCCAGAAACCATCTCCCAGTGACCAAAACTCAACCCACCATCTCTGATGGAAAACATCCAGACAAGTGGGAGTAAAAGAAACAACTTGTAAAGTCTAAAGCAGGCTCACAAAAGCTGCTTCGTAAAACTGACAACAGTATTTTTCTCTGAAGCTGATGCAAACATTTGTAGGCACTGATTGAAGATGTGAACAGCCTAAAGAAAAAAGCACCAAATATCCCTCACCTACTCCAATGGTCCCAGCAGCAGCACTTTGAACTCGGTTCACCCTCCTTCACAACCTATTGAATGATCTGAAGCTTTGCAGGGAGAGGTGATTACTGTATATTCTTATCGTATACCATATGTTCTATACTATATATTTATATATTGATATATTTACATCAAAGCATTCTGCAATAGCGAAAAGGACCAACAAACAAACCAAATACCCCCCCCCACTAAAAAAAGAAAAGGAAAAAAACAAACAATGAGGGGTTTTTTCTTGAAGTGTATTTACATTTCTAAAATATTCACTTCATGCTTAAAAATTACAGACAACAGAAGGTTCACTGAGATTTCAACTATCTCATGTTCTTCTGTTCTCATCACTCTTTATGATGAGAACATCTTTAACCCGTTTGGTAGATTTACAAACCTTTAACTTGTCCTGTATTTTCCCTCCTGCATGTTAATGCTGGCATTTTATTGAGAAAAATAAAACCCAGTATTTTTTGGTAGCAATTTAATTCCACTCCACTACCATTTTCACACATTGCAAGGCCAAACTGGACCACTTGGAAGGCCACTTCTCCCCCCTGGCTGCATCTTTGACACCTTTGATTTTCTTTGGCTTTTTGGCTTCCTGATGCATACAACTGCTTATGCTTTCAAACTTCATATTCATATTCACAAACTACAGAGAAACAGTTTCTCCCGAAAACTCTAGGTCAGAGTCTGATGTTTTATCTTTCATTTTTCTTATCGTTTGTCATTGCTTAATTAATTGATTTTTTTTAACACGTTTGGTAACAAAAAGTCAATTTATAATGTTATAAGAGCAGACTATAATATTTACTAATAACTTTGCCTTAACTTTTTTTTTCTTCCCACCAGCATATCTAATTTGAGATATGACAATACCGGCACAGTCAGGCCAAGTAATAGTTCAACATTGCATGAGACATTGCAGTTAAACTTGGTAAGTTCCACTTTAGTCTGAAAATTTTAGTGACAATAATGGGCTTGTGATTTACTGGGGATCATTCTGTGACAGCGAGGCAGCTAGAGTGATAAAACTCTTTTCCAAGTTGAGTCATTCCATTGCTTCATTTTGACGAGTCATTAAATAAAAAGGGGGGCTCACATAAAACTGCGGATCACTTCTTTATAACTGTTTTCAGCTGTATTTCCTTTATGTTATTTGACCAAAAATCCACTGTACTGACTTTTATCTATCAGTAAACCTTTCTACGCATTTCATTTTCTGAGTTGTTGTTTTTCTTCATTAGTCGAGTGAGAACAATTAAGAAACACCAGCTTTCGAGAAACAGTGCGCTAAGTACATAAGCAGGAGTTTATTTAAAATCCATAACAGAGGTCTTGTTTCAACTCATTAATCTGAAAGACAACAGCTAACACAATAAAGTCCTGGGATGTTAATCCTTATGAAGGAGATGCTATTCTGGCAGAGAGCTAAATAGGAACAGGACCATGCATAAAATGGACACTGTGAATCCTTGGCCTGGGTCACTGCACATGTCTTTTAGACATAAAAAGGCCACAAATCTAAACTCGCCAGTTGCTAATAGCTTCTTGCAAAATGTTTTCAAAGAAAATGGGAGTGACAGAATAATTTAATGACTTAATAATCATATGCAGCGGAGATAAAGAGCATGTTTTATCACAGAAAGGGGAATGAAATCCTTTTTTTTCTCTCCACAGTTTTGACTGTTTTCAAAGAAATAAATTAAGATTAGTCTGAGAGAAAGAAATAAAACATTAATGCTTCTATTCTTTAAGTCACTGTCTTTGAGTTCTATGAGTCAGCTTGATTAAAGCTGTTATCCTTCCTTAAAGCTTGTTTTAAACTTAGAAATTAGGTACTTGTATTATAATTGCAGTCAAAGGACTACTTCACTCAAAACCAGATGGAAGTCATAGGAATAGCTTTGTGAGATGCATAGAAAATTCACTAAAATACATGCATTTACAGAGAAATAATAATTATAATAATTACAAGTGCAAATTAAAATCTAAATGTACTTGTTTTTAGACACCTCTTGGACATCTCTACTGAGTGAAGATGGGTTGTATTCATATTAACTTATAACTCCAAATACAAACTACCACAAATACACCTTAACAGTGAGCAAGATTGTTGACATCTGGTAAAAGAAAACTGTTGTTGACAGCTATTCACTTCTTTTACTGAGACTTTTTTTTTGTATGATCCAGGGCTGTTTGAAAACCCCTTTCATTCCACAGCACTGGAAATGCTTCAGAGACCAGATGGACACTTTTGAAACATGATGAAATACGGTTTCACCAGCATATTTGACTTCCTATCATAAATAACAGCTTTCATTTCATAGTCCACACAAGCTGGGTCCACGGAAACAGGCATCACCTCATAAGCCCGCATGAAGAAGGAAGAGGAAAAAATGTGGCACCACTGTGGCCAAGGCAACGCTCCAAAAAAAATCTTCCATGGTGAATGTTACCCATTGCTGTGGAATCCAAACAGGAACAGCCTGGCCTTGAGTTGAGCAGACTCATAGAACAGGACAAGGAAATGACTGAGCTCAGCCTCAGGGCGGGGCAGGTTCAGACTAGAGGTCATGTAGTCTGGCTCACTGACATCATGAGGCAAGACAAACATAAAAAGATAAATGCTTAGTATTTCAGAAGTTGTTTAACCATAAACAGACTGGCCAATGTAAGTTTGCTGGTTCAAATGAATCAAATGCAACGACTTTTAATACATCAGAGAGATTTAAAAAACACACACATCTCTAAGCTGACCTGTGCTAATCTATCCCAGTGGCATTTGTTATTTTCTTTTTCTCTGAGATTTGTGAGTCTGGTGATTCCTTATTGCTTTGCTGTTTTTTAAATACAGAATTGGTTTCAGGTGCATTTCAGAAATCTATTATTTTGGAGGTCTATTTTTAAACTTGCATGGCTTCTTGACTTCTATCAGAACTATCATCTCTGCGTCTCATTTTCTCCCCAGGCACCCCCCCTGTTTGTCTCAATCTGCCTCTCTCCCCCTGCCTCTCTCCTCCAGGTAAATGAGCGTTGATTGGGTTACTCTTTAATTCAAATATACAAACACAACACTCATTATTGATGGACTGACTACATATCTAACTTTCTTTGTTCTTAATTAAATGTATTTTTGATTACACACCTGTATGTTGTTCTCTACCGATTTATTCTACTCTTTTAAAACAAAAACTTCCTGTCATCAGTCAGCTGATACATTTCAGTAAGCAGCTAATTCAAAAACATGATGGCAAGTTTGTATGACTTCAGTCCCCCCGCTGAACAGAATCTGACACTTCGGGAAAGAAACGTGTGCTCCAAATAGTTGAGCATTAAGCAATGCCAAAAATACATTTTTATTTAACAGTGAGACCAACAGCAACAGTGTTATACAGTTGTTCTACAGTCTAAAAACAGTCCTTTCCAGTATGAACATGCATAACTGCCTTGAGCACAGGAAAACAGTGCCACCTAGGGAAAGTTACAAGCACCACAGAAATGAAAAATTGTAGTTGAACTGTCTCAGAAGAGGTTTGAGTTTTCCACCCAAAAGATTCATACAGGCTCTGCATTTAGATCTGCAGATGACCTGTCCCTAATACTGTGGCTACATGTAATTTAATAAATGCTCCAATGTCATTACATGGTTAAGAAGCCATCATAATGACCATGTTATTAAAGTAGGCTATTAGGTGCTAAAGTGATTCTCAAAGGTCACTAATTACAGGAATGTTCACTTGAGCAGATGCGTGGATTTATGAATGAGGTGATTACAGTCACAACTGTGAAGCGTTGAGAAGAGTGTCAGGTCAGTTAAAAGCGCTAATCTGCTACCCTCTAGTGGTTGGATGTGTGTAATGTAAGTTTTCTCATACTGTAGGAAAATCAACTCAAATTATAAAGGTTTAAATCAACAAAATGAAATTGGTGTAGAATTGTATGAGCCAAGTTCTTATTGATGATAATTTAGCAATTTTTGCTAAATATTCACAGGTTTACAGGAAAGCTAAACGTGAAAATAGGAAAACAATAGGAAACAATAAACTTCAGGTGTCATCCACTGCTGCTCCTCTCAGAATGTAAACCATTGTCTGAGAAATTACTTCAAGTTTCTTGTGTTAAGATTTTTAGCATTTCACAGCATATGCAGTATAAGCAAGGGCAGGTAAAAAGATTTTTTAAAAATGAATATAGGAAAGAAAGAAAAATACTCAGTGCAGTAAAGTTGGGGCACTTGGAACACCTGGGGAATTTTTAAAAGTAATATAGGACAATGACAAAAGGAAGATAAAATAAACACAAAATATGAGACAATGGACTGTCAAAATGAAACAAGCAGCACTTAAACAGGGAGACACCTTACATGGGGATGATTTAAACAAAAGACAAGAAGACATGGGGAGATTAAACCAATAAACACCAAAACACTGTCGCAGGCTGGGTCAGACCCAACGTTTTGAGTTTTATTCTGTATTTTTGAGGTTCTCATGTTAGGTTGGTGATTATAAGTTTGTGTGTTATTCTTATTTAGGTTTTAGTGGAGGTTAAGGTTAGCTATTATTTATCATATGTTTCCTTAGTTTCTGTGTTTGGTTTCTTGTCTAGTCTTGTGATTCAGGTCTGTTAAGCTTATGTTGTCATGTCTAAGCCTCCATGTTTCCTGTTTTGTTTTGAAAAAGCTCTGTGTTCATTGTTTTAGTTTCACTTTGGTGTCGAAACACTAATCTGTATCAGGTGTGTCCCCATGTGTTTCCCGTCCCCTCGTCACCTCTTGTGTATTTAGTCTGTGTGTCACGTTGTCTGTGCTACCTACTCCATGTCACGTCACCGTTATCCTAGTCGTTATCCCAGTTATTCTCGTAGTTAAAGCCTTAGTTATAAGTTATAGTTAGTGAGAGTTGCAGTTTTTTCAGTTTTCTCGTAGTCGTCACACTTTAGTCTTCCCAGCATGTGTTTCGGTTTTGCTCATTCTGCCTTGTTTCATACTTGTGACTATTAGCCCCAAAAGAAAGTCTCACCTTGTGTTCATGTTTAGTTTTGTCTTCTCGCCTGTGTCCGCACCTGTGTCCTCCACACACACCCACACGGTCTGCCCTGCAGACTGTGACAAACACAATAATTAAAAGCAACCAAAAAGTTGTCAGACTGGAGCCTTGAGACTAAATGTTTTCTTCATACAGTTAACAGTATAAAGGAGACTGAGATCAGAAACTGAGATCATGTAGGCTGTATACCAGGAAAAATACATTTTTCCTGGGCTTCTAATTTTTAGATTAGATGATTTAAGAAAACAAAAACAAAAAAAGAAAAATCCTTCTCCATTTAAACCATGTCATACCAGCAATAAATTATTTCTTGCATGTCAAACATTGTTTCCATAGCAACACTGGATGTGAGAAGTTGTTTCTAAGACACTTGTGTACATGAGTGCTGTGTATGCTTCTTTAGGTTAATTTTTTCTCTATATATCTTGTAAATTCTTCCTCTTCAGTGTTTCATCTTTTTTCATCTAATCTCTTGAGGAGAAACGCTTACCATCTCCAAGTCTTTGTGATAGAGATACAGCTGTGTCCGACTAATGATCTACCAAGACCTGTCAACACCCGAAAAACGCTTCTAATGTGGTAGAAGCACAAATACCTGGACCTGTGTTAAGAGTAAGAGTTAAGAGTAAAAGTGAAAAACAGGCTCTGAAATGTACGCAGAGTAAAAAAGTTTTTTAAAAAAGTAAAAAAGTAAATAGTAGCTCCTTGAAAGTCATTTCTATCAGCTATTTTTATATAATAATGTACAGTAATAATATTAGTAGAAGAGAATACTTAAAAAAAAATAAAACTCAGATCCAAAATTTGGACATCAAACCATGACCCAGCTTGGATGTCAATATGACTTTCAACATTTGAACTTTGATAATTTTTTGGACATCATGTGGACGTCTATGACAGGTGCAGGCAATTTACCTGATTAATATTTGTAATATGTTTTTATTTACAGATATCAATGTTGTTGTTATCAACATAATACATATGAATATGGACTATTTATTAAAAAAATGTTAAAAAATGTTAAAATGTAAAGTAATGTTTAAAATATTTAGAAAAAACTTGGAATTCCTTTTAATATGAGTTAAAAGCATTTGTGTTATATACAGTCAGGTCCATAAATATTGGGACATCGACACAATTCTAACATCTTGGCTCTATACACCACCACAATGGATTCCAAATGAAACGAACAAGATGTGCTTTAACTGCAGACTGGCACCTTTTATTTGAGGGTATTTACATCCAAATCAGGTGAACGGTGTAGGAATTACAATAATTTGCATATGTGCCTCCCACTTGTTAAGAGACCAAAAGTAATGGGACAATTGAAGAACCCTTTCCCTAGTGAGGAAAAAACCCTTCACAACAGTTGGCCAGATGAATAACACTCTCCAAGAGGTAAGTGTATGTGTGTCAAAGTCAACAATCAAGAGAAGACTCCACCAGTGTGAATACAGAGGGTTCACCACAAGATGTAAACCATTGGTGAGCCCCAAAAACAGGAAGGCCAGTTTAGAGTTTGCCAAACGACATCTAAAAAAGCCTTAACAGATCTGGAACAACATCCTATGGACAGATGAGGCCAAGATCAACTTGTACCAGAGTGATGGGAAGAGAAGAGCATGGAGAAGGAAAGGAACTGCTCATGATCCTAAGCATACCTCCTCATCAGTGAAGCATTGTGGTGGAAGTGTCATAGCGTGTGCATGGATTGCTGCCAGTGGAACGGGTTCTCTTGTATTTATTGATGATGTGACTGCTGACAAAAGCAGCACAATGAATTCTGAAGTGTTTCTGGCATTATTATCTGCTCATACTCAGCCAAATGCTTCAGAACTCATTGGATGGTGCTTCATAGTGCAGATGGGCTAAAGCATACTGCAAAAGCAACCGAAGAGTTTTTGAAGGGAAATAAGTGGACTGTTTTGCAATGGCCAAGTCAATCATCTGACCTGAATCCAATTGAGCATGCACTTCACTTGCTGAAGACAAAACTGAAGGAAAAAAATGCCCCAAGAACAAGCAGGAACTGAAGATGGTTGCAGTAGAGGCCTGGCAGAGCATCACCAGGGATGATACCCAACATCTGGTGATGTCTATGTGTTCCAGACTTCAGACTGTAATTGACTGCGAAGGATTTGCAACCAAGTATTAAAAAGTGAAAGTTTGATTTATGGTTCTTATTCTGTCCCATTACTTTTGGTCCCTTGACAAGTGGGAGGCACATCTGCAAACTGTTGTAATTCCTACACCATTCACCTGATTTGGATGTAAATACCCTCAAATAAAAGGTGCCAGTCTGCAGTTAAAGCACATCTTGTTCGTTTCATTTGGAATCCATTGTGGTGGTGTATAGAGCCAAAATGTTAGAATTGTGTCGATGTCCCAATATTTATGGACCTGACTGTATGGTTTATTTTTTACAAATATCCTGTTTTATTGTGAGGGCCCTTTTATGAGGAAGCTAATGTGGTTGTGACTGAGAGCAGGACTGAGAGAAGTTTTGACAGGAGGTAAGAGTTTGTGCATGTTTGCGTATAAACTGGACTATCTACTTGACACTCTTTGTTGATGCACACATTTTACAAACTGCCTGTGAGAAGCTTGAGACATTTCTACTCGAAATCCACCATGCAGCTCTTCACTTTTGTTTTAGCATCAAGAGCCCAAGCCACCTTGAAGATGTCCGCTGATCCACTGTCCACAGAATTTTTGAGATAAACGGAAGGTTGGAGATTGACCTATAATTAGCTAAGACCTTAGGTAAGAACTTCTAAATTAGTGAGTGACCATTTCCTCTCCAGCTTATGAGCTGTCTGCTTTAAGGTGAACACCACAGCCACCGTGCACTGTCCAACACAGTGTTCTGCACTTTAAATCCACCACAGTGTGGAAAACTAACCTTTTTATCTTGCACTAAACTGCAGAGTATTTTCATGCAACATTTGAATAACACAAAGTTAGTATACCTGAGTTCATGTTTCACTATGTTACCACAATATGAAAATATATAATTTAACTGTATGCACAAAATGCAAAGATTACAAAAACTCTCACTGTTTGTACCAAGGCAGCAAGGAGAAGAACCCATTAGCAAATTAGACAAAGCAGGCAGAAAGAGTTTTATGATGGTTTACTTGCAGAGAAGCTTACAGGCAGAATGACAGCAAAGCAAAAACAACAAATAGCAAAGCAAAGATCATGTTAGAAAGAGCAAAATATGTCAAATAGATTATCCAGCAAACTGGTGGAAAAATCACAACTAGAGAAACCAAGCAACTAAACATAAAACCTAGCAGAGAGCTGGATGTGGAAACTATTACAGGGGCTGGATGGCAAACTGGAAACAAGCGTAATGCATGAAACAGACAAATGACTGAGAGCAAAATGTAAAAGGGCATTCAGTGTGAGACAGTGGCAAACATTAAAGAATGATCTTAAGGGCAATCACTCATTTGTTACTGTTTATACACCTCACAATCAATATTTTACACTGTAGGAAGGGTTGCATCCATATTTTGATGCATATCTCAATTTTGTGTAATTACTAAGGAAAATAAGAGTTTTAAGGGTGCTATATACTGCCAGGCATAAATTTACACTTGCTATAACTGGGAGACATTTGAGAAACATCCAAGACAGATAAAAGTATGTCTTACTGATTTCAGGTGTTTCTTGTTAGTTAATTTATGACAATTTCGGGGTAGAGATCATATTAGACTAGTGCACATGATTCGTTAGGTTTCAGGTTCATCGTTCCTTCAACATAAAACCTACAAAAGCACATGATATTCATATTCAGATAGACCTAATAATATAAAGGGACACGGGGAGGGTATATATTTCAGAATGCAGTTATGCATTTCAGTGAAAAGAGAAAAGTTTGTGAAAACGTACATACAAGCATGAAATGTCAACTATACAGCAATGTTCCACAATAAATCAACAAAATAAACTCTCAGTGTAATATAGTGCTATATTTAGTGGCAATAATCTGTCTTACCAGATCAGAGCACATTTACATACCAGAATTAGCATACAGTAGATATTTTTTTTATCCATATTACCTAATGAATCCAGATAATTGTGTACACAGTATCTAGTGGCCAAGCGCAGTCTCAACTGCTTCCAGTGTCATGTTCTACATATCAAACTAAACAGGGCCACCACGAACACCGTGTGATGAAAAATGCATCATTTACACCCACAGAGTGCTGCCTTTCTTGTCTCGCTGCTCATGCAGTTTTCTGACATGATGCCTCCTCTTTTGGGAGATGAGAAACTAGAAATACTTCGACCTCCTTGTGTCAAACTCCTTCCTCACAGGGTGAAGCTCTCTGGTGGCACAGCTGACAGTGACAAACTGACAATGGCTGAATGCTTCACTTCACATTTCTAACTTTTCTCTGAAAATGCTTACCCCCCCC
>NW_024582394.1:1009919-1072419 GCF_018398535.1 Haplochromis burtoni
GCTGAGTTGGAGAGAAACAAAGCAAAAAGGTTGAGCATGGAAATAAAAAAACATATATCCCTCCAAGGACTTTTTCATGAAGATGCATATCTTGAAATGATGTTACAGGTTAGTTTACAGCATGTTGCTCAAGGACACATCATATATGATCCTACTGGCTAAAAATCAACAGCCTTGGAAACTTGATGCCTAAGGACTTCATTAAATTCTTATGATTCTTGGCTAGCTGCCCAGCTTGATAGATTTTCATGATGGCTAGTCTCCCTCTTTGGTCCATCTTGAAGAATCTTAAGTGCTGGAATGAAAATCTTTTAAAGATTTGAGTTCATGGATACTAGCAGAAGAAGTCGACTGACTCTGAGGATCTCTTGCCTTTGTTGTAAGGCAAGGCAAGGCAAGTTTATTTATATAGCACAATTCAACAACAAGGTGATTCAAAGTGCTTTACAGAGACATTAAAAACAAAAACAAATAAAAAGCATGATTAGAATTGATTAAAAAAACAAAAACAAAAAAACCAGTAGATAAAATCAGTAGTAAAAATTTAAGTTTTGAAATTTAAGCTTAAAAGTGTGGATTTGGTGTTTTATTCAAATGCAGCTGAGAATAGGTGAGTCTTGTAGAGCACAGCCAGTTGGTAAGCATTATTGACCTGTAAATTTTAGCTTGTTTTGGTAAGGTACTCAAACTATATTATGAATACCATATGATAACAAATAATAGTCCATCAGCTCCAGCTTTGTCTTTAAACTAATGAGCAAAGGTCAGCATGCTAGTAGCTTTTAGTCTCAGAAAACATGGGTAAACATATGGGACAATTATGGCTTCCAAATTTGAAGTAACTTTTGATAATTTAGCTGAAGATTTGCAGTTGAAGTAGTTTTGTGCTTAGAATGGCAAAACCATATTACTTTGAACAAAAATCTTCACAAGGTATATTGTTATATATTAAATTATACATCACATCAGCAAGATGCGAAAATATAAACCATAAATAGCAGTTTCGATACTGCAAAATTATTTGCTGCATCTTACACTTAAAATGTCTTAAAATGGTTAGTTTTCCACCTAGATTGCACAGATAGATGAAGGTCAATTTGTGAACTCAAGAAAACATTTAAATTCAGATCCTGCATAAAAAAATGATAAAATCCTATTTTTCTTTAAGGTACCTGTGTCGTAGGAATGAGAGTGGTGATTTGACCTTGGTAATTCTAAAAGTACCTACATATGCACAGAATTTTACTACTACGTAATTTATACACATACATGCACAGAGGAAAGAAGACAGATGAGAGAAAGAAATATGTCATAGCTGTGGGGACTAAACATGGCACAGGGAGGGGCTTTAACCTTGGAGTTGTTGGGGGAGCATCCATCATGTCAGTCAGAAGGAGATTGCTTCTTCCCACCTGCAGCACAGCAAACAAGATGTTTCATTTACATGTCTTAGCTCTTCAGCAATCCTGTGCTTCTCCCTTGCATGATAGTGACAGTATCATCTATCATTTTCTGTGATATTGCTGTTAGTATACTAGGCAGCTTTTCTGATTAAGCTGTAAAATATTCTCTGTTACTTTTGAGTATGAATTGATAAGATCAGTTTTGAGTTGTTACTCAGACAAATATGTATTAAACAAAACAGTTTTCTCAAGAGAAAACTTCCAAGAGAAAGTAATTTGTTACAATACTTGTTTACATTACTTTGAATTTCTCTGTATAATTCATTGAAATGCATTGTTTCATAATTTATATTTGATAATATAAACCTGTAGGCTAAAGTCCCACACATTAACACAAATGAATATCCTAATGAGGACGCCTATATGATCTTTCTCTTAGTATTTCAGTATGAACACGAAGCTGACATGTCTGTGAAGGTTCTCAGTCATTGAGGTCATGGCAATCCAAGGATCTGATATGATGAAAGCCCAACTGGGATAACTGCATGTTTTAAGAGCTTTCTTTACACGTTTCTTTACTGCTTTTCTTTCCCTTCTGGCCTGGAGGGAACGTCTTTTGCCCAGTGTTTCAGGGTCCTGATTGCTCCAAGTTTGTGTTACAGATGGTGGTGGGAATCAAAGAGCAAGTATCTGTGTCTGTATGTGGGGGCTTCTGGTAAACTTCATTCCTGAGGTTTCCATTCTCCTCAATGCACAGAGCACAGTCCAGAAATGGCAAACTGTTATCCTTTGTGTTTTCACTGGTGAACTTTATGTTTCTATCCACTGAGTTGATGTGAGCTGGTTGCTGGGGTGAAGCTGGTTTTGCTGGTTCAGCCAAGTTGTCTTGTTGTAGTCGTTTTCTGACAGTTTACACTGCCTCAGGTGTAGGAATGCAAGTGACGACCTAGACCACATCAAAGGACACTATGGTTTCATCTGGATCAAATTTCTGGACCTTGTTGGTGAAGTCAATGGAGTTTTTGATATGATTTGATATGATGGGGTGTGCTCCGCAAGGGGGGCACTAGGTCCCAGATCCTAGCATTTAGGGTTGGTTACAGACTTGTCATCATCCCAGCTTCTGGGGACAGAGTCACATTATTTAGTGGAAATGAATGTAAAACAATGAACTAACAAAAGTAATGTAAAAGGGTTCAAAAACATAAGCATATAATACCAATATTTTGGCCTATTTTTCACTGAAAACATTCCCTCACCAAACATCCCATTTACTGAGTAATGTTTGCTTAAAAGTACAGAACAGGTGTTTTCTTGAAATGGTTTAGCCATAGATCTTAAAAATTTAGCTGCATTTGTAAGCCATTTTAAAATATTTATGTCTTCAAGAGGGTTTGTGACTAAATGCGTGAAGTATGGAAGTCAGAAAGCACTGAAACATCAGCAAACACACTGCTGGCTTTGGTCTTTTTATGTATTCTTTGACAAAATATTCCAAATAATATTTGAAACATTTTGTCTAAGAATAATTACATTTTTTTTATGTTTATCTTAATGGAGTTTAATCCATTCAAAAATGAATGCAGTTATAAATTTTTGACAACCATATTTACCCACAATTAAAATAATTTCTACTTTTGTTCAATTTTGAAACATGACACAGTGTCTTCCATAATGTTTGGAACAAAGAGTAATTTTTTTTTTTAAGTTTTTGGTTCTGCACCACAGCAGTGAATTGTAAACTGAACAGTCAAGATGTGATTGAAGTGCAGTCTTTCAGCTTTAATTCATGGGATTTTACAAACATTTTGCATGAACTGTTTAATAATTTTAGACTATTTTATTCACAATCCTCTATTTTCAAGGTTCAAAATTAATTGGAGAAACGAACATAAATTTAAATATAAAGTCTTGGATGAAAAAACTTTGCAGTCAGTGTCTGCCTGAAATCCAGAACAAGGACGTCACCAAATGTTTTGATTGCTCCCTAGAAATTTCCAGCCACCTTCTCTTGCTGCTTGTTTGTGGGTCTTTCTGCATTCAGTTTCGTATTTAAAAAAACATCTCTGTCCAACTGAGATCAGGCAACCGACTTGTCCAGTCTCTTAGATTACTATTGCAGTATCTTTTCAGTAACTATCCGAAAGTGCTGTCTGATCAGTTTTGCGATATTTGGCTGAATCTCAGCAGAGGGTATAATGCTGTACCCTGGAGCTAATGGATTATTATCAGAAATCATACCTCTATCATTTTCATATGATCAATAAGCACCACTGGCCCACTGTCAGCCTTACATGCTGCCTATAATGTGGTATGTTTTGGAGCCGTTTCCTTCATACTTTTCTCTTCAAGTCATTCTGGTACAAGCAAATTTTGGTTTCATCTGTTCTTTCTTTCTTTCTTTCTTCCTTTGTGTGTGTGTGTGTGTGTGTGTGTGTGTGTGTGTGTGTGTGTGTGTGTGTGTGTGTGTTCTGGCTCTATTAGATGTTTTCTGGAAAAATATAATTTGAATTTCCTGGTGTTCCTGGAGTGTAATGAGTGCTTTGCACTTTTGCACCAAATTCAACAATCAAGGTTTATGGACACGAGTATGCTGCAGTGCTGAATGATGCCACAAGGTGGTGCCTCCTCCTTCTTATGACACACTGGACTGAAGACCGCTCCAAGGTACCATGTATGTCCTCTGACCAGAGCTGAGAGTGGAATCTGTCTTGTAACAAGTTCGTGCTGACTATTATCTACATTTTACTGCCATGTTTGACAACTTAATGAAGTGCCGTGGAGACCTGGTATTGCATTGTATTGTATTATATACTCCCAAATTCTCTCAAATAAATGCACCCTGTTCAGATCCTGTCTGTAGTGTCTCTGAGCTTAGCTGGAAATACCCGCACTAAAGGCTAACATCGCCGGCCTCTCCACCCTCAGGCGCTCATGCATTTCTATTCATAAAGACTGATTCTGGACTCTTACAGTGGTACATCTGCCTCCTCAAGTGTTTTTGACTTCCTTAGATACTGTGAAGTTGTTTTTCTTAACCACTGAAATAGTTCTTTCATCATGCACTCTAGTTGTCTGCAGTGGTCTTTCAGACCTTTTGCTGTTGCAGAGCTGGTTAGTGTATTGAATATTTTTTATTCATTGGCACCACATTAGTAATTTGGCTACTTCTAAACAAATGGCTGTAATTTCTAAACGGTTAATGCAAAACTTTTGTAAAATCTCTTGAATTAAAGCTGAACTCCATCTTAATGATTTGATTTGCAAACAACTGTATTGATATACAGAGGCAAAACTTCAAATATTATATAATTGTTCCAAAGATTATGGAGGGCACTTTACACAAGCTTTCTATACGTTTTCAGCCTTTGGTATATCATAGATAACACTGCCTTCTTATTTTGTTTGTAGGCAATTGCGTTTGTATTTATGTTCATTTCCTGTCAGTTCATTTCACTAAATTATTTATTTATACAGTGCCAAGGCACTTTATATTGCGTACTGATGCTTTCTGGTATTTTTGGTGAGCAATTAAAACTCACATTGGTGCTGTGATGGAGAGGTGACTTCTTAAGGGTGTGTCCTGCCTATTGCACAATGCCAGCTTGGATAGTTTTCAGTCCCAAGTTCTTTAAACAATGAGAAAAATGGGTGAATGCATGGTGAAAATAAGGGTCAATATTGTATTTACTTCCACAGCATGCCTTTTATCCTGTCTTCCTTCTCTCACCACAACTGATCGTGGCAGATGGCTGCACCTCACTGAGCCTAGTTCTGCCTGAGGTTTCCTATTAAAAGGGAGTTTTTCCTTCCCACTGTCACCAGAGTGTTTGCTCATAGGGGGTCATATGATTGTTGGGTTTTTCTCTGTATGTTGTAGGGTCTACATTGCACGATGAATGCACTATATTTATTTTGATCAGGTCAAAAACCTGTAATAAAAATCACACAATCCTATTCCCTTCTTATTCAATTTTCAATTTCAATTTCAATTTTATTTCTATAGCACATTTAAAAGTCACAGGTACAACAAAGTGCTTCACAGACGAGCCATATTTGCAGATTTACAACAAAAGAGAACAGTCAACAACAAAAAATACAGTTATAGAATGGTAATATTACAACAAGCACGAACCGGGAGGAAATTATACTAAGTGGTTTGAAAGGCGAGCTTAAACAAATGGGTTTTTAACTGTGATTTGAAAGATTGAGTAGTTTCCGACGCACGGACATCAACCGGCAAGCTGTTCCAAAGTTTTGGTGCAGCAAAAGCAAAGGCTTATTTATTGTTCTTCCCAAAGCTGTAGTTTTACTGATTCTCCATTACAGCATGTATCGCATCATCATAAGAAAAAAAAAATCCTGATAATGAGTCATCTGCCAAATCTGAGGAACAGTTTGTGCTGCCTCAAGCACAGTGTGCCAGCTACCAGCTGTTAGTGCATTAAATATCACCCACTCAAGAAGCCTATATAATGTGTGAAAGGTGGAAGGAGATAAGAAAAAGAAAAGAAGAGAGCTGCAAGGGATCGTGGACTAATAGATGATCTGATTATAAATTGAAAAATGGCAAAATGGAATTGGATGGGTGGGTTAAATGTGCAGGCATAAAAAGAAGAAAATAAAGGCAAATCAAATCAAGAAATTTAGAGAATTATACAAAACAACCATAAATAACAGGACAGAGAACAAGGAAGACTTTGAATTACCATTTCCTCTCAACTGTAACTAATAAAGTTTTAACCACAAGGTTGTGCTGTTGCACTTCAGTCCTATTCAGGCAGGTTTGACCCCACTGAGGGAGGGTGGAGTAATTCATGGTGCAATTTTCAACAATTTACGCTACATAGCCAATGAATCTGAAAAATACATGTTAGAAGAGAGGATACAGACATGACTGCAAATAAAAAGAGACAGCACTCAGAAGAAAAATAGATAGATCTGAATAGATCTGAATCAACAGGCCACAGCGACAACACAGGATTAAGATGGGCAAATGCTGACAAAGCAATGAATGTGTGAAGAGTGGTAGTATTTTTGGATATTATATTATGCTAAATTCAAATGTAGCACATGGAGCTTGTAAAGGTCAGTCCAAATAAAATAAAAAATAAAAAAAAAAGATGCTTAAAAGCATATATAGCTCTCAGAAGGCTTAACATGAAAAGTTAGCTTACATTTATGTTGAACACTGGGAATAAATTTCAAATATTAAACTTTCAAAACAAAAAAATCCAGTGACATCATACTTTTATACATGCAAAGCTTGGATCACCTATTAACTACATGTAAACATGCTAGCTCCATCTACTTTTTGTCGGCACCTTGCGTGTATATTTGTGAACATAATGTGACACCAAATGTTGTGCTTTTAATTTGAGAACATGGACCCAAAAATGCAATATGTACCTTAATGTGCAGGCTTAAGACTTCAAAATCAGATGTTTAGGATCTGGCATACAAAATGGCAAGATAGTCTTAAATACAGCTGACAGATTTATAGATAAATAAGCTTCTGTCCAGATTCATAGTTCATAATGACATTTGAGATTCATAAAGAAAGCAATTTACCTGAAAACAATCAGTTGCCTTGCTCACCTTACTCTCTTCTCAAGCAGAAACTCTACCTCTCATTCCTGCTCTTCCTACTCCTACACACATATTCTGCAGTAACTGAATACATGGATAGTGTATTTTCTGGGGGTGGTTAAAAGCATTGTGGGAGATGTAGGAAATCTGTGGATGACACAGGTTTTTTAGAATAGATGGATCTGGGTAGTTTCATAAATACAATGCCATCTCGCAATGAAAACAAGCATAACAATCTCACTGTTTGGATATTTTTCCTGATAATGCCACAAGGTTCTGTGAAAGCAGCTGTATGTTGGATGTATGTTATCATCATTTTCCATTCAAAAAATAATCCAAATATGTACAGCTGGATAGATAAACTATTGATGTCATTCCACTTATGCTTATGCCATGTTCATTTAGTCTGAACCATTCAGACTGACTCGCCTGTCAGTCTGAATGGTAAGCAGTAAGCATTTTTCTCCTCTTTGCACTCAAAGCATTTTATACAACGTGCTGCATTCATCTATTCATACAAGCCCCTTTATGCTTTCTATGTAACATTCATACACATTCACACAATGGATGCATTAGAGAGCATCTTTGGGTTAGTATTTCTCAGAGGATATTTGGCATGCAGACCGGTCCAGCCAGGGATTGAACCACCAACCTCCCAACTAGTCAATGACCTCTAAATCCTGAACTACAGCCCCCCCCCCCCCTTCCCCCGAATACAGCTGAACAGGAATAATGGCACTTTTCTTTCACCATCATGGTAAATGGCTTTATAATAAGCACTTACGAATACAAGGTGTGAATCAGCCAGTGGATTTGTCTGTCTTTAATTGGTGTGTTTTCATTAACACATAAACTCCTGGGATGTACACTCTAGGGCCGCTTTGTCCTTTCTACTTGACTTGTTATTCTGAACTAATCTCTTATGTTTTTAGCTAACAGTGATATGAGGTTTATTTTTGCTTTCACACATGTACTTTGTATATCCCCATTTTCTTTTAACCTCTTGTTTGGATAAAACTTGCCAAAATTAAACCTCTGCAGGGAGAGAAACACACAGATCTAAGGATTTGTCAAAATGACCTCTTACTGCCCAAAAAGAAAAGGTCCCATAGCAACATTGAGCAGAACTAGACCTTTAACCCCAGAGAGATGTCTATGTTTGACATGAAATAAAGATTAATAGCAGGATACTGGGACTTCCTAATGAGCCATCCTGCTGTGGGCTGTAAAAAGAGTAAATTACACAAAAGAAGACTTGAGTTTTCCCATGTTACAGACATGTTTCATTTGAGGAGAGTAAAACAGATTACATCAGAACAGATGTATCACCAAAATTAAAACATGAACTTTGGGCCCCCAGTGAAATGTTTTGCTTCCACTATGATTAATGAATAACAGACGTGAGAGTGGTATGTAAAGCCAAATTTATAGTCCATTGCCAATTTGCATAGCTATAAGTCAACAGATTGTTGCCAGTGCCACGAATGCTGATTCATTAAGAGGTTGGCCTGAACAGGAAAGAGTGCAATCACTGCGTAGAAGAGGGAAAAAATGCAAGAAGAGAAATAAATTACATAACTAAACAGCTCACACAAAAGTACAAACAGTGGCTGCCCTGTACAGTTTTAATTGTTGGCTTTACTCCAATTCAAATAAGATCTTTGTGTACTGGTTGTCCTTTTTTTGACACTGCCCCCAAGTGGAAGTTGACAACCACAACATACTGGCACACAAATTAATGCTGGATGACTATAAAAAAATCCTCTGACTTTAGGCATCACAGTGTCACGGTGCACGGTGGTTGCCTCAGTGCCTTTCTGTGCGGAGTTTACATGTTCGCCTCATGTTTGTGTGGGGTCTCTCCAGGTACTCTGGCTTCCTCCCACAGTCCAAAGACATGCAATTAGTGGGGTTAGGTGAATAGGTGGCTCTGAATTGCCTATAGCTGTGAATGTAAGATTGAATGAGAGAGTCTATCTGTGTTATCCCTGCAACAGGCTGGCGACCTGTCCAGCGTGTACCCTGCCTCTGGTTCAGCTGGAATGGGCTCCAATTCCCCCGTGACTCTAAAAGTGGATAAGCAGAAGAGAATGGATGGATGAATATTAAATGACCATAGTGTTCAGAGAGTACATGGCCTAACTGACAGATATGTGGAACAAGTATATTTTGTCACTAGTTTATGATTCTCTCTGTCCAACTATTTTGCCAGTCTATTGCTTAAAGGCCTTTGATGCTGTTCCACTATCATATAAACTACAGTGGGGCAAAAAAGTATTTAGTCAGCCACCGATTGTGCAAGTTCCCCCACCTAAAATGATGACAGAGGTCAGTAATTTGCACCAGAGGTACACTTCAACTGTGAGAGACAGAATGTGAAAAAAAAATCCATGAATTCACATGGTAGGATTTGTAAAGAATTTATTCGTAAATCAGGGTGGAAAATAAGTATTTGGTCAATAACAAAAATACAACTCAATACTTTGTAACATAACCTTTGTTGGCAATAACAGAGGTCAAACGTTTACTATAGGTCTTTACCAGGTTTGCACACACAGTAGCTGGTATTTTGGCCCATTCCTCCATGCAGATCTTCTCGAGAGCAGTGATGTTTTGGGGCTGTCGCCGAGCAACACGGACTTTCAACTCCCGCCACAGATTTTCTATGGGGTTGAGGTCTGGAGACTGGCTAGGCCACTCCAGGACTTTCAAATGCTTCTTACGGAGCCACTCCTTTGTTGCCCGGGCGGTGTGTTTTGGATCATTGTCATGTTGGAAGACCCAGCCTCATTTCATCTTCAAAGTTCTCACTGATGGAAGGAGGTTTTGGCTCAAAATCTCACGATACATGGCCCCATTCATTCTGTCCTTAACACGGATCAGTCGTCCTGTCCCCTTGGCAGAAAAACAGCCCCATAGCATGATGTTTCCACCCCCATGCTTCACAGTAGGTATGGTGTTCTTGGGATGCAACTCAGTATTCGTCTTCCTCCAAACACGACGAGTTGAGTTTATACCAAAAAGTTCTACTTTGGTTTCATCTGACCACATGACATTCTCCCAATCCTCTGCTGTATCATCCATGTGCTCTCTGGCAAACTTCAGACGGGCCTGGACATGCACTGGCTTCAGCAGCGGAACACGTCTGGCACTGCGGGATTTGATTCCCTGCCGTTGTAGTGTGTTACTGATGGTGACCTTTGTTACTTTGGTCCCAGCTCTCTGCAGGTCATTCACCAGGTCCCCCCGTGTGGTTCTGGGATCTTTGCTCACCGTTCTCATGATCATTTTGACCCCACGGGATGAGATCTTGCGTGGAGCCCCAGATCGAGGGAGATTATCAGTGGTCTTGTATGTCTTCCATTTTCTGATGATTGCTCCCACAGTTGATTTTTTCACACCAAGCTGCTTGCCTATTGTAGATTCACTCTTCCCAGTCTGGTGCAGGTCTACAATACTTTTCCTGGTGTCCTTCGAAAGCTCTTTGGTCTTGGCCATGGCGGAGTTTGGAGTCTGACTGTTTGAGGCTGTGGACAGGTGTCTTTTATACAGATGATGAGTTCAAACAGGTGCCATTCATACAGGTAACGAGTGGGGGACAGAAAAGCTTCTTACAGAAGACGTTACAGGTCTGTGAGAGCCAGAGATTTTCCTTGTTTGAGGTGACCAAATACTTATTTTCCACCCTAATTTACGAATAAATTCTTTACAAATCCTACCATGTGGATTCATGGATTTTTATTTCACATTCTGTCTCTCACAGTTGAAGTGTACCTCTGGTGCAAATTACTGACCTCTGTCATCATTTTAGGTGGGGGAACTTGCACAATCGGTGGCTGACTAAATACTTTTTTGCCCCACTGTACATACATTTCTAATTTCCATGTCATGTCTGAATTCACCTTTCTGATGGAAAATACACAAAAGTTGTTCATTTAAAATATTACTTTTATTTGAAATTTTTATCAGCTGAAATCACCATAGTAATTATTAGGTATTTGAAAACATTTAAATACTTTGAATCCCTTTATACAGTTTCATGCAGTGCTACCACTTATCTCTGATTATAATTCTTCGTGCTGTTTAAACTACTTAAATCAGTCAATCCGAAAGGCAGTTTAATGGTAAAACAAAATCCTGTGGTGTAGTGTGTCACAGATGAACATGGATCACAATCTGCTGGCTAACCTCAAACTCACACAGTGCGCTGGAGAAGATGCTATATAAGACAGCAACCATACCTGGCATCCCTCTGATGCGTATTTCGCTCACACACACACACACACACATGCACACACAAACACACACAGAAGCCTACACAAATACATGACAGTGGACACACTCTCTCACTGATGTCTTGGCAGCTATGCTTGCTTATGTCCAGAACACAAGCAAGTAAATCAAGGTGAACAAAGAATAGAAAGTTATTGTCTCAAATGAACAGCAAGTCACAATCAAGTCCTCTTGTCAATCTACACACACAAACACACACACACACACACACACATGCACTATGAGTGAGGTCAGTGACTGGCTTGGAAACAACTGCCTTACCCAAGCATGATGCTGATTAATTTGATTCCCACTGGTACACACTCCCTCCCACAAGACATGTCACTCCTGCTGCAAAGAAAATTACACCCAAGAGACAGAGAAAAAGAGAGAGACACTGAGGAAGAGAGAGAGCGAAGATGATGAAACAGAACTGAAGATGAAGACAGACACAAGCTTAATCATTTTAAGCACACATGATCAGTGTTTTCAGCTACATTCTCTCCAGCTGAATTTCAATCAGTCAGCAGAACTGGCCAGTCACTCTGGGATCACTTAGCGCAAACTTGTTCTTTAAATGATTTAATTACAGATGGCACTGTTTTTTGAAGTAGGAAATGTTGTATGTCACCTCAAGTGTTATGAGCAATTTAAGTTTCACTAATAGAACATACTGACAACAATTCATTGGTCTATTAGTAATTTATGGAATGCTAGTGGGATAAATGTGGCAAAATTTTTAGTGCAGTTGAAATGAACATGTTCCAAGTAGAACATTCTAATCACTGCTCATTAGAACATGGATTTTTGGGGTTGGATTTTTCCTTCATGAGCTGTTGCGAAACCATCCTGTACTTGGCAAAGAGAAGTAAAAGGAATTAAAGCAAAGTAAAGTAGAAATTAATGTAAATTATATAGATCAATACCACAAAGTACTTGGCAACCAAAATGTTAAAAATATAAAGATGAGTTTTGAACAGTTTACAGTTATTAAGGGATTCTCAAAAAGTTCTCAGGGAGTTCTCAAGACTGCCAGGTGGAAATGTGGGACTGATGAGAGAGTGCAATTGGAGTGTGCAGAGTCCGGTGGAGAATAGGTGAGTTGTTTCTTTGGCTGAGAATGAGAGAAGCAGATTGGCTTTGACCAGAGGTTCTTGCAAGATTTCTCAGGTAAGTGGAAATACAAATGAACAGATTTTTCAGGTCAAGATCAAAGTGGAGAACTAGGAACGAAATGGATAGGCAAGGTTATAGAGCCAGACCCTACTCTGCCATTACCTTAACAAAACCACAACCCATAGCAGACTTAGTCTGAAGTCTCACCGAAGCAATCTGAACAACTCTCAGACTTTACAAGGCGGTTTTGTTAAGACAAGTGAAAAAATAACTTAAATTATCCACACAATGGACCTCAATTTTACAATACTTCTTAAATGATGCAATAAGCACAAATCACAGATTTACATTAGAATCCAAAGTGAAAGTTGAATAAAAAGTCACTTCAAGGTTCCTGATAGAAGATCAGGCAAAACTGTCAAGGGGACCAAGAATTTTCATTACCTTAGGCACAAATATGTAAGTGGCACAAACAAGGATTGCCATTTTCTCATTAAGCTAGAGTCTAAGCACTTCTGCAAGTTCTGTAACTTAGAAACGTCTTGTGGCTTAAAAGAGATATAAAACTGAATGTCATCGGTGTGGCCCTAATAAAAAATGTCCTTAAAAGTGCCGAAAATGTCCTGAAGAGAAAACACATATAAAAGAAATAATTAAAGTCCAAATTAGAACCTTGTGTCACATACTAGGCAAGAAAGATGGAAGAAGACCTGGGCAGATGGAAGAAACCAGCAATTCTCTCAGCCTATCAAGCATAACGTGTGCGTTAAATAGAGAGGATGGAGACGACATAATCATCAACAACAGTAGAATGAAAGATCGAGTTTACCAATGACAGAATGAGTCTCCCTGTTGGAAAGCTGGTAGCAAAAGATGAAAAGATCAGAATCACTAAGGTTACCACAATGTGTTGCCTAAGATTGTCCCACTGCTTTGAAATATGCATTATTGTCCACGTTTGGCTGACTATGAGACAATTTGATGAGATAATGAGATCAGGCTTGCAGGCACAATCGTCTCTGAAATCACTGCTGTTCCAAGTTGTAGATTTTTCATCCTGTTAATCTGTCTTGTTTTTTAACTGCTGTTTTTGGCATTTGGACATATTTATGTAACTAGATGTTCTTGGTCTATCAGCGGCCCTATATGCACTTTAGTTTTGTGCATGCTGATTTTCCAAATCAAAAGGATTTTGCAAAAAAAAAAGTTTGTATCACAGTTATAAAAGTGCAGCTTCCTCCCACTTCCAAAGATCATAACATAGACCAAATCTGTCAAGGGGTGGCATTTCGCTTTAAGAAGGCTAAATACATGATTCATTTTCTACTGAGAACATTTATTCAAATATTCAATAGAGTGGGTGCCAGCAAATCAGTTAAAGTCGTAATTATATGCTGGGATTTCTGTCTCCCCAACCCACTCAATTCTTACAGCTCCAGCAGTGAGAAATACTGCAGCTGGGAAGTGAGAGGAAATCAGTGAGCAACATTTAGGTTGCCAGTTTTTAATATTTTATACAGAAATGCATTTAGGCATTGTATATGGCGTAGAATTATTTTGTACCTGTGGGGCTCTGCTCTGCTGCTGCTTTCTGTATATGAGGTCAAGTCATTAGTGTGTCACATTTACCAGCATGCACTTTCTAATTGAGAGCTGATTTATGACACATTTTTCTCTTTAATTATCAAAAGAACATTGATCAGCAGCACATTTCAGTTGTGGGCTGGTTGGTAGGTCCTGGTCCTGAGGTAGCTCTGCCAAAGCTTTCTGAGTGAATCCTCTATAATTAAAAGCAAGACAAGGCCCCCCCCCCCCCCCCCCCCCTTTTTTTTTTACAGGAGGCCTTCAATGCAGTGACATTAAACACCACAACCCACTCTCGACACGGTAAATACTGAATGTCCCTTCTTGCTTGGCAGTCTCTCGTGAACCCTTATTTCTTCATCTTTTAAAACAAGTGCTCTCTCTTCTGTGCTGCAACAAAGGCTGCTTTCTCTTTTATAACATTCCCTCTTGCTGCACTTTGGCTCATCTTATCTTGCAAAGCCTCAAAGCTACATTTTGCTGTTTTGTTTTGTAAATTTTGTATTTGTTTGAATGTCGGCATTACAAGCGTTGGATTTTTCAACCATTTTATGAGATGCTGTTGACACAAATAGTGTTTTTTTAAGTATTTGCTTTATTTTTCCTGCACAGATTTATTCCTATAGCATCCATGCCCATGTTACTAAGTAATACCTCCTGTCCATGCATGTCATTAATTTTTATTAAAAATAATATACAAGCTGTTGATAAGGGGGAAAAGATAAAATAAATAATAATAACCATGACAATCACTGACTCCCAGGGCAAAGTTTGTGACAGCTGGTGTAACAGCAGTTTCTTTGCAACCCACCTGCCATGAAATGATGCCAAGTCAGAGATCATATTTCTACTGTTGCTCCTGTGCTTCTAGCAGAGAATGAGATTCAATTAAAACTTAATAGTGGCCCTGAGAGAAACACCTAACAGGTGTACACAACAGACGAGTGCTTTAGCCAGTTAATGTCACCTTGCACATACACACACACTCATATTGCATCACCTATAACTCAAATTAAAAATAAAGAAATTTAACTGGTGATTTTGTGCAAAGTGGGCAGATTCCAGACCCCCACAGAGTTCTGAAATAGAAAAAGAACAAGAACAAGGACAATCGCTGCTCAGGAAGACATTGTCATGCCTCTTTGGGTAACACTTGAACCAAGGCGAGTCACAGATGAAGTGGAGAATTGCTGACAGTTAGCTGTGTTTCTGGGAGTTGTTCAGTGTTACGGAGGTCTTATCTTCTATCTCTTGTTTAAATGTGACAATGGCAGACAGTGACAGATTATGAGTGAATGCTTGGCTGGGTAATATGCCCGGATGGAACAACTTTAAATGTCAGTTTGGATCAGCACCTTTGTGCCCTTTTTGTTGAATAGCACCAAGGCACATGGCATTGCACTGTTATATGCAAAGATAGAGATGTTATCCTGGAGAATGAATGCTGAACCCAGGCACTAATCTGTCGTGTAATGTGAATGATGGGAAGTGTTAAGGGATAACTCGTTTTTGGAGAAATTACCAAGAAATAACTCTTGTAGTTTATGGATATTACTGAAATCAGCCTCCTTTAACTCTAACAGTGCCTTAATTCAGGCACTGAGGAATACTATACCCCTAAAAGACTCAAAATGGCATTACAAGTACTTTCAAATACCAAGAATCCCACTATTGTGGCATATGATATGTGTTTGCTGATAGTGAACTTTAAACTGGTGCCACCGGGCCCTCTGACCACCACCAGTAGGCAACGGGTGAAGTGTCTTGCCCAAGGACACAACGACCGAGACTGTCCCACTCAATAGTATCAAACCTCATTAAATTTGTACAAAGGAATAGATTTTAGCTGTTGCTTTGACTATTAACCGAAGGCTAATGAGTGAGAAACTGTGATCAAGACACGTTTTAGACCCTTAGATGCTTTGTCCAACTGCTGCAGCACAGTATGCTGTAAAGAGAACGGCAGGCTCATCCACATCTTTGGAGCATTTTGGTATAAAGATATAACAAATTATACTAACAAAAACCCATGGTGTGTGCAGCTAACACAAGATCACAGAAGTAGAAAAATGTGGTTTGATAAAATTACATTGATCGAACAATGAGAATTGTGTATGGTCACACACAAAAAATATAATATTAGAAATTATTTTCCCTGTTATGAACATTGAACATTTTCTTATCTGCACTACTACATTCATGAAGGCATCTCGTGCTAGTATGGATAGAGCTCACTGTCTAATGCTGCAGCTTTTTATGTTAGATGCAGTGCTCACATAAGACAGTACTGCCATGGGCAGATCTTCCTTTAAGGCTGTATACAAATCATGCCCTCTTTGATAGAAAAACAAAAGCTCAGCTGCAACATTAACCTTAACTTTCACCAGCTATAACTATACATCTTTTGATTGGTGCAGGTTGTCAGGGGCAAACACATGCCCGGGAGACATGAAACAAAGCAACACCAACAACAACGCATTCCAAATATGGAATATCTGTGTTCAGTAAAAAGATATGAAATTCAATTAACAAATCAATCACTTTAATGATGACAGTAGATGTCACTATAGTCACAAAATGATTTAATATTGCTTATTCAAAGGCAATGACACCTGTCCATCTGTCTTTGACCACATCGGTGTTTCAGCCTTCTGAGCCTCAAACTGTTCCCACAAACAGAAAAACAGGCTTTTTCTTTCAGCCAAATTAATCAAAAAAGTCCTTGCATTTTAAAAAATCTCATCTTCTTTTCACTGCTTCCCACTGAGGGCACACAATGAATCTGAGATGAAACCACACAGAAAGATCAGTAGAAGCTAATTCTGCCCCTGTATTGGACAACTCCATTAACCATAATCCCTTTTGGTGCGCTAGAGGTGAGGCCAACACATGGCTGCTATTGAGGAGGAATTAGGCTTCATACTGAGGGTTTGCAGCCTGATGCCAGGAGACGGGGCAGTAAAGGCGTTGGTGCAGAAGAAGGTGGAGGATATTAGATGGATGTTAGCTTAAGTGAAATGATTCATGAATGAAAAAGTGACTTAGCACCCTCATGAAATTAAGTCTTTACAAGATACATGGTTAATAAAGCCCAATACAGAACTTGGTGAGCTGTGTAAATTTAGGCTGATTCATCCAGATGCGAAAGAGTTTAAGATGAAGAAGAAAAATTATGCATGAAAGCATAATGTCAGCTTAATATTTCCAGAGTTACTTTGAAGAATATTTGAAGTGGGGGCAGAATTCAGAAAAGGTTGAAACACTAAGAGAATACTTCTATTTTTATTTATTTATTTTTCCTGCCTAGATCTGAGAGATGTCAAAGGCTGTTTTTTCTCTATTCTATACGTTTTTTGCCCACAGAAATCTGTGAACCTGCAACTAATATTGATTCTTGGGTAAACATGAGTCAACAGGAGTTGCTGATTTATGATTCAGCAATGTAAATAAACAAATAAAAATATATTTTTAAAAATCTATAGTCTTTCTATTGGTCAAAGTAAGCAAATACAGCCCCAGCAAATAAAAGCTTTTCTTAGTTTTTGTTATGATATTAGTGTTTACTACCAGCTTTCTGAACAATTTATTAATTTCCTAGTGATTCATCAGTATGTCACCATAACAACCATAGTATTTATGTTACTGTTCAGTGTAAACAGGCGTTTTGTAATTTGATATTGATGCCTGAGTATATTTCTTTGAAACTGGGACATCTTTCTTATTTTTAACTTTTAGGCATTTAGGCAGAATCTCATTCAGCTGTTTTCTCTACAAAGGGTAACTGGTCTGCCTACTCCAAAAATGGGCTTGAGGAAATCAATCAATAGTTTGATGATGTAAAAGCTGTCACATAAAAGCAGATGTCTACCTTTGCTGATGCTAATATTCCTGTGAAAGTAGGCACTGCACTTGTAAGAAGGAAATAAGATTAAGCTACGACAGTATTGCAAGTGATTAGTGACTTTCCAAAGTCATAATTTCCTCAACAACAATGTGACATGTACCTAATAGGAAGTAACATATATCACAAACATTTATCTTCAGATATTGTTCTCATTAAAAGGTGAAATTAGCTATATGACTCAAAAGCTTATTTTATGCTTGAATGAGGGCATTTTAACAAGAGAGACTAAAGGGACTGATGTCCTTTTTGAGCCAGCCTCAAGTGTCCATTCACCAAACTACAATTGTTTTTGTTGTTGTTGTGGTTGTTGTTGTTGGTGGTGGTTTTTTTGTTTGTTTGTTTGTTTTTTACATAATGGCACTGGATTCGTTTTTGAATCATAGTTGCATTAATGATTGACTGATTTGTATCAATAAAGTAAATTATTCAGTGTCAATGTAAAAAACAATGATTTAATTAAACAGAAATGTTCAGTAACAATGAATTACTGTGCGTTTCTTCTTCTTGCAGAACTCTGCATTAATTTACATTCTACCTTTACTGTGACTCATTTAGCTGATCCCATGAGATGGTTTTGGAACATGTTTATTATTGGCTTTGAGTTTTATAAGGAAAAAGCAATAGTGATAGGATTGTGGGTTTGGGTCTTTCTTTTGGGAGATTAAAGCTGCATTGAGTTCTGGATAATTGAAGCTGCTGTCAGTGAGGAAATGAACATCTTTATTTGTATTAAATTTTGATGGATGTCTCACTGTATTGTTGTTGAATACCATAATAAGGTTATAAGACAAAAGTAGAATCTTCTTTGTCTTTAAGAAGAAGCTGTTAACCTATATGTGAACACGATCTAAAAAAGAATGACGGATGACATAAATGCTTTTTCTTTATTAAAATCTAAGCAGAAATGTAACAAAATGCATGCTGGATTGTGCTTTGTGTTACTGTAAAATGGTATTATATATGCATCTTAAAAGCAGTGCTAAGCACTCAGTATGTTTACTTGCTATGCACATTACATGCAAGGATACTCCAATTGTGCAGTTGCTGACAGGGCTCCACGGTGTGTTAAATAAGGGAAACCCAGCACTGCGTGATAACATCGGCCTGCAGAAAAGCCTTATTGTCGCCTCTAACAGGAAGGCCGCATTGATTTGTAGTAGCAACCACACACACAGCCCTTTCCACCCCTACTTCCACTGTGTTCCATGAACGGCTTTATCTCATAGTGAGTGCAAAAGCTGATTAAACATTTTCACCTGCGGTTCAACCCTCTTCCCCTCCCCGCAAGAAAGAAAAAAGTCTCATCTCAGCACACAGAAGGGTAATTGAAGTTTCACCTTAGTTTCTTATGGCTGAGAATCACAGAATAATATACTGGAAATGGAAAGTCACTGTTTCTGGCACCTTGCATTTTTTTGGATTTCTGGATTGACACTGAAGATGATGATATGTTGCTTTGTTCATTCCCTGTGAAGAAATTTCCTATTAAAGTGGAAACGTTTTTGCTTGAAAAGACACAACAGGGTCTTTCACACTTCTTAGGAGGGCAAAACTTTCCAAAATGAGCAATTAATCTTTGAACCTGAGACCATTCTGGTGGAGAGCCTTTTCCAAAGTGACTAGGCTGTGCAAAATGACTTTAAAACCAGTCAGCAAAGCGACATACTTAACCTTATATTGATAAACCTATTTTGCATCTACGCAAACTCAGACAAATGCTCTTCCTATTAGAGAGAATGTAGTCAATTCATGTTCTACAGTCATAATGCTAAAGCGATGTGGCATTTTAAAAATAACAACAACAATGACTTGATCAAATTGCATGTACAGCAGAATCTTATTTGTCTTAATTATAGATTTCAACTCTACTTGTGTAATAGTCTCTCTGGTTCAAAATCTGAAACATAGGATGGTTGTCATGCTTCTACAATGCTTTTTGTGTGTGCTGTGAATGCTAATTGAAGTGGAATGTTGCTGCTCTGTTGAGATGGTGACAAAAATATCCACACAAAAGCTCAACTAATCCTTAAGCTTTTTCATTTATCTGCCAAAAGAGGCCGAGGTGACACAATGCTTCCCGTAGCAGGGTGACAACCGGAGAAGGACCTGTTCTAATAGAAAGGCAACTTCATCTAGAATGTGAACCCCATCTATTGCACCTAATAATAATATTAATTATATGTTTTAATAACTTTTTATTTTGAGCTATGGCATTCACAAGCAAATTTTAACCCATGTTTAAATGGGTGAAATAAATAAGAGTGGGTAGAAAAAAACTCTTGTTCCCCTATTACATGTAAACAATATTTAAATGCAAACGTGATCACAGTTACAGTTAGCAATTGTACTGCCAAAGGTAGTAAAAGACTTTTCACGTTTTTTTTTTTATGTAAATGCTATTGAATCCTAAAACTGTAACAGCTTTTAATTAATAGATTTGAAAACTAATTTTGAAAGATTTAAAGAGTTTGAGAGAATTTTCTTATTTTTTGTATTACAAATTAGTGTATTTATAATCTATAATTTTATTTTTTTGTATATCTTACTTATTTTATTGTATTTACTTAATGTATGTAATTCAATACTTACTGCATATAATGTCCTCTTTTCTATATAATTCACTTACTGTATATAATGTTCTCTTTTTTGCACAGTTGAGGAGTGTTTCAGGACACATTTCACTGTTGTACTTGTATATCCATACATGTGAGAAATACAGAATCTTTAATCTTGAATCTTGTTTTCAGTCCATGCAATCCTACTGAGCTATATATCTTGTACGGGATTCACAGAAAATGTTAGTATTAATTTCAGTAGCCATGCATTCATTTTCCTACAGTAACATTTCAAAAGAAAGAGTTCATCCTTGAAAGGTCAGCAACCTATCAAATCAGAATTGCCAATTAACTTAACATGCATGTCAGACACATGGAGAACATGAAATCTTCATGCAGAAAGGAGACAGGCAGTCAGAGCCACTGCAGTGTTATTATTAATTTTATCCAGGTTATATGAACCTTGGCGTTTACTGTTGAAGCTGTGTCAAGACATTTTAAATATTACAGTGAGCAAGAAGAAGTCACTGCAGTTAACTTCAGTTACCTGAAATTTAAACCAGTAACTACTTCCTCTGAACAAAAGAGCTGCTCAGAAAGTCTTTGTATTTGCTGTTGCCACTAGTAATTACAGATTCTATTTTAAAGAGTGACACTTAACCCGAGGCAAAGGAAAGTATGCAAACTTCCATTTTGAAGAGTTGTGGTGGGTTGAACATGTTGTGGTGTATTTTGGCCGCGGTAAACTATATATTTTATTAATGAGACCAGTGAAACACTGATACTTAACCTCTGCTCCTTTTTCTGTCAATGTCAACCCCCACCTGTAGCACATCTGCTCTAGGACCTCCCCTCTTGTGCAGTAGCATCCACTGCTGTTTGCATGGCTAGAGCAGATGGTGTCTATAGACTCACCAACACAAAAACAGACATCAGTGAAAACACATTTACCTTATGCATACATGGTGTTGTTTGTTTTCGCTGTTAAAAGGGGTGGAAGTTTGAGAAAGTGAACTGGACAAACAGTGTTGCAGACTGAGCTTAATCAGTACACAGTGTTAAGCTGCAGGATACACAGAGAGGTCAGGTCATACTGAATGCCTGATTAGGTTTGATGTGTGAAATGATGGCTTTGGTTCCCCATCCTGTTGCATTAGAAGTGAGTCTTAAAGCAACAGTAACTCAAGGTCATTAAGGCAGTAAATGCAGAGGTTGTAGTGTGGGAACAAGGGTTATGAATGGAGTTGTCTATATGCTGACACACATGGGTCATCCATGCAAGTTAGGAGCGATGTAGTTCAATAAGTGTCACCTTTTGTGCTTCTTGTAAAAAATGTTATTTGGAAAAATGTGTAATGTGTAAAATAAGTTTTAGTTGAGAAATTGTGTGGTGCAAATCACAGTTTTGACAGAAATGGAGAGCCTGGTCTCAACTCCAATTAATATTATATTGTCACTCATTTAAGATCCCATGATGTCATAGTTGTCAAGCTGGATTTCTGTGAGTAAGGCTCATGCTTTGAATGACTTTTCCATAACATAGCCAAAGATTAATGTTTTGGTGTCTAAATCAAAACCAGGGGTGTCAAACTCCAGGCCTCGAGGGACGGTGTCCTGCAAGTTTTGGATATCACCCAGGATCAACACACCGGACTCAAATGATTAGTTCATTACCAGGCCTCTGGTTTACATTTAGCCATTTAAATCAGCTGTGTTTGGACCAAGGACACATCTAAAACTTGCAGGACACCGGTCCTAATAGCCTGGAGTTCGAAACCCCTGATCTAAACAAATACTGAGTAAAAGAAAGAAAGTGAGTGAGTGAAACAGAAACAAGAACTATAGTTTCCAGGTTAAAAGCCTATTAGAAACTTGGCTGCTCTAAGTGCTCAATATTGATACAGTTCTGATCATGATCAGGTAAAGCATTGTGACAGCACAACAAAGCTTCACACTATTTCGGATTTTGCAAACTTGTATTTTCAAATAATTGAGTATACAAAGTAAATGCTGAATAGCTTTATAATCTGTCACCTTTTTACTTCAGCAGTAACATGTTGACTCTTGGTTGCTGTTATATTGATCCTGAAACATCACAATTAAATATATTAATATGGCAATATTAGCTTAAATACATTGCATGGCTGTCACTGTGTCACTGCTTATTTCACACTCACTACATCTGAGAATGCCTAAAACATGCTACGAAAGAAGGATCCTTAATGGCCAAGTGAATGGGGCTACTTTAGCAGTTGCAAGCAGAAGAGAGCAGGTAGCTAGGAATTATTTATTCTTAAGGGACATAGCGAGTGGGATGTTGAGGAGCGGGTTGTGGCAGCAAGCACAGAGCACAGATGAACAGTTTTGCTGCCACAGGAGCAGGTGTGGAGCTTTTCTAAAGTAATGCATTAATGTTAAAGAGAGAAACAATGAAATATACATCACAGCATTTTTGCCTTCCTCTCAGTGTGCGTGCATACTTGTATTACCTCGGCTGTAGGGATGTTACAATAAGTCCTCTACTAAATGATCGTGTTAGGATATAAAGGAGTATTTATATTTTAAAGAATTTTAGAAGTTGGGTCAGATATTGGGCCAGATTTCTCCACAAATGTTTGCTCAAGCCAGGTAGAGAGATGGTAACAGAGAGGAGAAACACTAGATAGGGAATGGTAGAGGAGTGATAATGAAGGGTTGAGATATGATTACTGCACCATCTATGGCTGGTTAGCCAGCATCTATGTGTCTGTGACTCAAAACATCCCAGATGATCTTCTGCTGCTCTCATTGTGTGTGTCCCATGGGGACTTGGGGACTTCCACACAGTGCAGATGTTGCTACATAGTTTTCTAGCCACTTCATGTTATCACAGGTGTATCTTGCACTCTGCTGCTGTGTGCAGCCTGGCAGTCACTGTGGTAGATCCCTTCCCCCAAGGCTCTGCTGTTTAGGGCATGTTGTTGTACTGCCATAATCAGAACAACTATGCTGTGCTTCAGGTCAGCCTTTTTCCTGTCACTGGTAGGATTTCCCTATGTTAGCTATTTCCTTCTAACAGCTGATGATGTTGGATTGGATAGATTGGCTATTATTCCATGTTATTTTCTTTGTCCTTGTCATTCAGTTTTTACTGCCTGAGGCATTGTTTCAGTAGTTCAACCCATCGAGGCATTCTTCCTGGTGATTTGTGAATGCTCCTGCTTTCATCCTGATACTCAACCCTCAAGTTCCTTCTTTCCATGTATTATTTTTAGAGTCTCATGGTTCTTAAACTTACAGTGGAATGATCCCTGCATTGTAAGGACATTTGTTTTTGTACTGCCACATGTCAGTACACAAATATGTTTTATTTCATAAATAATAACATATCATGGAGTGAGGTAATGGAGAGAGAATTGAAATGCAGGACATGAACACACATATACAATGTAACAACAGGAAAAAACATTTAGTGGCAGAGAAAAGTCCCCAAAACAAAGTGAAATGAATGAAGTCGACAGAAATAGGGTACCAAAACAGCACAGAAAAAACAGAGAAACATACAAGGGCCGAGAGGGAGACTGATCTATTTATACAGCCAAGGCTAGCTAGAGAATGGCGAACAAGAGTGGAATAAGACACCGATTAAAGTAATTGACATAGGTAAGAACAAACAGGGTATTGGGACACGAAGAGCAAATATTACAAAAGAACAAAAACAAAATTAACATTGAGACAGGACTACAAAGTCATTACAGTAGTGATAACAGAAACAGGAGAACTGCCATTAACAGAAATACAAAACAGATAAACCGACAAAGAAACAATGAGGAAATTTTAAAAATCTATGATAGGAATTAAAACATGAACCAAAACACGAGGTGTTAAAACTGAACCCCCTCACAACAATAATCATTAAGACTCTGTTAGAATATGATAAATAAATAAATAAGAAAAAAATAATCAACAGGCTCAAAAGTGAGACAAGAATTAGTTTTTTGTTTGTTTGTTTTTTGTTTTTGTTTTTTTTAAAAAGCAGAAACCAAAACAAACCATATTACAAAACCTCACCACAATGCAAAAAAAAAAAAAATCAAAATTTGAAATGGATATTTTCTCATTTTGCTTAAAAAAAGTACAGACAGTTTTTCCACCCAGTGGTGTTCAGAATTCTGAAAACAACTAAAGAATACATACACAAATGTATTTTAAACATAGCCTAATTACAAATTTGATGATAGTTCAATAAGTGTAACGTGTCCTAAATTCGTATGACTATATTAAGTCTTAAATAAACAATAAACATGTTTTAGACTTGCTTGTAACTCCCAGGAAAAAATGGTATAAAGTTGCTTCTAAGATTTTATATTCTTCATTGATGCTTAATGAAGATGCTATGCACCGATGTCTGATGGATGTTCCAGAAATGATGATGGTCTTCTAGATAATTGTTTCTATTTATAGCCTTTGATTTCTTTTGTGGAAAATAATCTGCTCTGTAGCAGTTTAATAAGTTACCATGGTTACATACCGTAGTATAAGAAGTCAACCACTCCAAACTTAGGGTTGAACTTGAAGTTGCCTCACTAACCTCCAAATCCTGATTTGTAATACTGGTCTGTGGTGTTTCTTGACACAAGGTAATTCCTTGGGTGCTGATAATGGACACTGTTTAAATAAACAATCTACTACATGACAGAGTCTCCCAGGAGTAGCAAGTGCCTCAAATTACAGAACAAACACAGATGGGGTTACAGACCACTGAATAATACTAACCTTGGTGGCATGCAGAAAACCGCCTTTAAAGTGAATAAACATGCAAACCAAGTACAATGTTACCTCAAATATTAAAAAGGAAAAACACAAGACATCTTCTCAAATTAAATCACAGCTGCCCTGAATGATAAGAGGCAGGGGGAGGAATTACTGCTGCATCTTGAATAGAACACAGCAGGCTCCTGTCAAATCAATCTTAGTGGAAAGCAGAAGAAAGTCAGAGCAGTCCGGATGGTAAGGCAGGGCTTGAAATGATAGCATCTATTGTGACTGGTGGGTGATTGGACGAGGACAGGATAACAAACACTCTGGAAGAGAGCTAGAGATTAATAATAACTAATGGTTAATGGTGTATAAAAAATGCACTCTACTCATAGTTTTCATGTGATGTAAGAGCTACCCGAACACGCCTACCTGATGGGCAAAAACAGTACTGCAGTCCTTTGCCCTCCAGCCATCCTTGGAACGTCTTCGAGTTTAACTTGCCAGAATTGCCAGAAAGTTGCTGTGATACTGGATGCCCTGCTTATATCTGCCAGAAGGGTGCAGAGCGGGGGTCCCAACTAAAATATCAGGAGGTCCACTACCTCCATCATCCAATCTGGGGTCCAAACAATATTTAAAATTTAAAATTTAATTAACAATATAGATTTTTGTCTTGTAACTACTGATCAATTATTCATATGCCCATTAAGTCATCTGCTGAACAGAAAACTGCAATCCAGTTCAAGTACTAATATTAAACAAAAAACAATTTAATAATGAAATGATGCAATAATCTTTACCACATCTATTGCACATAAACCAGTGGTAAGGACTCCTGATGCATGCTCAATCATCCAGGAAAGTAAATCCTAAAAAGTTGATTCTGTTCATCTGGACGTAACGTTTTCAGTGGGAGAAACATTTCGTCACTCATCCAAGTGACTTCTGAAGAAGTATGTGAAAAGGGAAATACCATCTCTGAATTGAGGAGGCAGGAATAAAATATCTAACTAGATAGTAAATGAGAAAATGCTTTGCAGTCCTTACAAAACCCTCTTGGGGTCTGGATTTGGACCGGAGTCCAGGGGTTGGGGACCCATGCCGTAGACTATGGCACGAACATGTGCACGCACCTCTCCTAACGCTGTCTTAAGCACCTTTTCCATTAGTACCTACTCAGATCAACTTGCCACACTCAGATGTAGCACCAACCAGTCCGATTTGCCATGACTCGAATTGGATTTCCTGGTTTTCCATTAAAATCCTGTAATACCTAATGTGCGTGGTTGTCATCATAGCAACGTTGCAGAGCATCCTGTGATGTAATTGGCATGGGATACGAATTCTACAGCAAAGGTAAATGCAGAGGTGACGATATACGTGGTGCTCAGTCCGTGGCTTTTCATCAGACTCGGGTACCATGGTGTTGTTTTTTGTACCCATTTCCTTTGTTGCATGGTTCTAAAGCATGGCTGTTTTGATTTTTGTGAATTAGATGCTCTCAGCACTCATCAAGTGTTGCCACTGACCAGCCTGTGACTTCACATTTGCTGCTCGGATCACTTGGAACCCTGGCTGAGTGGGTACTATTGTAGTACCTAGTACCAGGTACTATCACCTAATAGAAATCCCTTAAAAACCATGGTGAACCGACCTGAGTCGATCCAAGTAGGTACTAATGAAAAACGGGCTTCACAGGCCAAATCGCACCAATCCCTGCTTCCCAACAACAATCCCTGCTGTCATTGGCGGCTCATTTAAACTGTCAGAATGATATACATGACATTGGAGAAATACTTGGTCAACTTAACAGTCAGGACACAATGATAATGTGAAAAATTACTACTATGGGAACTTTTCTGACCCTATACTGTAAAAGTCCAAATCACCAAAATATTAGACTTAAGTGTGGTAGTTCATTAAAGCTAGGTATGTGACACTTACCTTCACTTTAACGAGCAATTTCTTTTTCTTCACCTCCTACATGATGGCATTGTTTACCCATCTAGATCGAAAATACAGGTAGCCGTCTACATTTTGAAAGCTTTCATCCTGACAGACATCACTGACCCGCAGCTCTAGGAGAGACATCGCCACTGTCAGTGATTTACTACTTGGATCCAATGTCAGAGGATCCAAGTAGTCTTGGCTTGTAAAAAAACCCTCGCTTTTTGTTCAGAGACATGTGTTAATGCATCATTATTCTTTTCTATATACATCACTATATATAGTAAGCTGACAAAACAACTGTCCATAAACAACAAATATATAAAAAAAACATAATTATTGGTCTTCTACACAGTCTTTGTATAGGACATACATATTGGACACTTTTAGCATTTCTGTTTGATCAGAACTTATTCACAGGTGTGCATGACAACAGATTCCGACACATTATGCAAAATTTATTTCAAAAACAACATTAATAATTACAGAATAATTACAAATATTGCTTATGGTAGTGCATATGGGCTGTAACCCCATGCAAAAGCTTCATAGTATTTGGTCTTCAGTTTCCTACCTTGCAAAGCTAAAATTAAACAACATTGCTCATTTAATTTTAGCTTGCATCCAGATGCCATATGCTCTTCCATGAACTCCAGACTCTTTACTTTCAGATCTTGCTATAGGCGGTGCTTTCAAAATTGTCACTAAACATTCAGATTTTATCCGATTTTTTTTTCAGCTTGGTTGTAATCTCAGAAGTATATGCTTCTGAGTCTAGGTAGACTGGACTAAATCTAATCAAGTAATGGTGTGAAATTTAGCATCCAAAATTTTAACATAAGCATGCAACATAAGCTAATATAAGAATAATATTAATATAAGAAAGACCCAAAGTATTACACCCTGGCTACAATTTCAACCATTTCAAACTATATTTTTTCAACATGAACAGTACTCTGACCTGACCTGCACTGTAGCTCACTGGCACGCTACAGATAAAACCCCTTTATGGTTACTTTTATCCAAGGAGGTTTATCCTCAGTGACATGCAGAATACAGCAGGCGAAGGACTCCCAGACAGCTCGAAGCATCTCTAAACATGCTTTCATGTTCTGAAGTAAATCTGAGCTAACAGTATAAAAAGACCTAACAGCAGAGACATATGGCTTCTCTTCTCTTTTTCACTGAGTATTGCTTTCTGAGTTTACCCAGTGTGGTGTAAATCACTTCATTACCAACACTGCATATTTGCTCATGTAGGGCTGTAATCTTATATGTAACCTGTAACATATCTTTGTTTAAAACCTTAAATCACAATATTATTTATAATGTGTTGTGAAAAGTATATAGATGTTTGCAATATAGTAATCAGTGCAATACCATTGCATGATATATATGTATACCATGCAATGTATATTTATTTGATCTGAGTGTAGCAAAAGAATACGTGACTCATATCACTCAGATCAAACAACTATTATAACTATACATTTGCATGAAGACATTTTTTTCTTTTGGATGTGATATAAAGACTTAACCTTGTTTCTGAAATAGAGCACATATGGTCTCTGTTCAAAGCCTTTAACCTTAGAATGAACCTGGCTTTAACATAAGGGCTTACATATCTAAGGAGTTCACAGTTTATTGTTACATGATTTACATAAAAATGTAGTGTCACCTTGACATACTTCCATTTCCCACTTGTCACTTCAGTCGCTATCTTTTTCATTACAGTTTTTACTCTTTGCTTGTTATTATTTTCAATTATATTGTTTTCCCAGTCCTACCTTTTTTTTTTTTTTTTACATGAATTTAGGCGCATGCATGAACCCGAAACCTCAGGCAACCAAAGCAGTTCGACCGTGGAGCTGCTTGATGGAGGAAAGAAACTGCAAAGCTGCACTAATAACGTCCCCCTGAATATTTTAGACACAATTTATTTTTAATCCGCCGGCTGGAAATCAGAGTGATTCAGTTCCATATTGTGGCCCCTCGGGGTGTTTCTTTGCTCATATTTTTTTTACGATCACACTGCTGTCCATTCACAGGAAGGGAGGGAGCTTGGACTTGGAATTCCAGACTGGAAGTTTGAAGGGAAATGCCATGAGAAGCCACGATTTTGGAGTATCTTCATGGCCTTAAGGTCTGACATGTATACAATATAATGACATCTCCCTAAGTTTACATTAGACACTACTGTCTTTTCTTTCCCATATGAAAACCATAAAAAGACAAATAAGGAATAAGTAGGTGGAAAAAAATCACTCCATGCATACAATGCAAAATTCATTTTGCTGAGAGAGTGTGCTGCTGTACTCTCTTAATGAATGATGCACTTAAAGCCTTAAATGCATCATTCATTAAGGAACTTTAGGACTCTTATTGTATTCTTTTTTTGTTGTTTGTTGTTTGTTGTTCTTTTTTTGTTGCTATAAATTACTCAAGGCTTACAGAGAAATTTTTTGATCCACATAAAAACTTGTGGTTTCTTCATGCAAACCTACACAAAGCTAAGAGTTAGATACAGGCAAATATCAAAGATCCAGCCTCTTCGCCATCTGGCCCAGAGCTTACACAGAGATAAAGACAACCAGAGGTGGCTAAAGTACATATATTCTTTACTTACATAGAAGTACAGATACTTGTGTTAAGACTCCAAAGAAGCACTGAATCGACTTCTTTACAGAATCTGAAATGTAGTCAACGTAAAAAAGTAAAAAGTAGCTATGTATTTTTATGCAAAGGTAATTGAAGCTTGTGCTATATTACTATATAATAAAAACAACAAAATAATATTATAAAGAATATATATGTTATTTAAATTTAATCAGATTCTTATGAACATATTTAGTTTGGATCTGTTATGTAGGACACAAGCAGTGAAAGAGAATTTAAAAAAAGAAGAAGCTATTTTCTGTTGCAGAGGTTGACTTTAATTTTTTAATGTGAGCCCCAGTAGATTTTCTTTAGCTACAGGCTGAGCTAACCTGCTGCTGTTTGTGAATTTACATAACTGAATTCAATGCGATGCAGTTATTTAATGAGCTAGCTTTGCTGATTGCCATTTCCTACAGTGACAGTATATTGTACTGTATATAGTCCTGATACTAGACTGTATACAGTTGGTATACAGGTGGAATTCAGTGATTTAATCTAAGAATCAGCTTAAATGCAAATTAAAATACTTTACTTGATGTAACCCAACTCTGACCATGAGCACCACAGCCACGGTTCAACAATCCAACTCAGTGCTTTACTGTGAATTCACCACAATACTGCAAGCTTACCTGTTTATCCTGCACAAAACTACCCAGTATTTTCATGCAACATTTGAATAACACAAAGTTTGTATACTCAGTTTGTTTTGCAGCATATTTCAGAATATGAAAATGCATACTTTATAAAAAGACATCATATACAGATCTAGTATGTGATTAAAAAGGATGACATGTAATCTTTAAATGTGCAGTTTATTAGTTGTCACTGAGCAGTCCTTCCCTTTAAATCTAACTTTCTTTCTCTCCAGTCCTCTTTCTTACTTCTTTCTGCATCTCTGAGTGAAGCTATCATTCTTGTCTCGTTTCTGAATATACAGCAGCTGGACCTTTAGCTAATACACTGTCAAACAAAATACACATAATTTCAATTCAATTCAATTCAATAAAACTTTATTGATCCTGAAGGTTGACCCCGAAGGAAATTGGGTTAAGGCTGCCGACCTTTGCCAGCGCCGAATTTGAGGGTTTGCTGATGTTTGTTGAGCTGTTAAACACATTGCATTTAAAACTACCTGACAGTTAAAAATGTGACCCCCTTTATGCCTCCTCCTCTTCTGTAGTTAGCTACATACAGAGTCTAAATGCTAATAAATAATACAAATAAACCTGAAGTAACGAGCCTGTTTTGAAAATGTACATACAGATATTTCTGTTAAAATGTAGGAAGTAAAAAAATTGTCCGGAAAATAAATGCTCAAGTAAAGTACACACAACTGAAAATTCTACTTAAGTACAGGAAAGGAAGTATTTGTAGTCCAGTAATAAAGTAATACTTCACCTCTGCAGACAACCTTTTATATTCACACCTATGGGCAATTTAAAACCATCTATTTATTTAATACCTGTAATTGCCTGTGTTTGGACTGTGGGAGAAAACCGGGGTACCCAGAGAGAAGCCTCAAAAACATGAGGAAAACATGCAAACTCCACACAGAAAGGCCGCTGGCCAGATGGTGAAAGCCAAACTCAGGGAACAGTGCTAACCACTGTAGCTCTGTGCTGCTCTGCTCAAATGTGGTACTGTAATAGCATACTGAAAGATCTCAGATCATGAAATTTCCTCTCTCCTAGATATTCCATGATCAACTTTGTAAAGTAGAAGCATTTAGGAACCACAGTAACTCGGCCAAGTGACACAGCACGTAAAGTTATAGTGAAGGTTGACTGATTGCTCAGGCGCATATAGTGTAAAAGTTGCCACCAATATATGTCTCCAGAGTTATATATACATACATATTACACACTCAGATTACTGATGACTCTCATTTCTTTAAATAAATTCATTAAATAAATTTGTAGGTAAAGATCAAGAGGCATTACTCTACGAAGTCATGAACATTATTTTATGACTACATGAACAGACATATCAAGGGCAAAAGGATCATTTGCCCTCAGGAATATGGGTCACATGATGCACTTTGAATGCAATTATTCAAATCAGACTTGTATATTGAGAGGAGACATCATTTTCTGCATTAATGTCCAAGTGCAATGAAAGATAAATTTAAAATGAGTCTCACTGTGTGTTACTTCCTGCTTTATTTTGTTACTCCCCTGTCTTGTGCCGATATTTTCAGTTTTGCTTCCCCTGTCTCTTTAGTCAGCTTTGGTTCACCTGTGTTCCCTGCTGTGTTCCATCCTGTGTATTTTGCCTCATGTTTACCTCATGTGTGTTTAAGCCCTCAGTTTTCTTCAGTTTCATGTTGCACTCCCATGTTGTATATTCTGTATGTCAGTTTGTTAATATTTGTGTTATATTGCTCAAATTCTGCTCTACCTTTGTGAATTTGTAATTTATAGAACAAGAAAGCTGTGAATCCTGCATTTGGGTCCACCAAACATACCATGACATGAACAGGCACAGAGCTGTGATATTTTTTTCAACTGATCTTTTTGCATGTTTTTCTTTTTTTTTTCTTTTTAACGTTTTCAGCATTTCCAATACCAGATATATGGCTATAGACATGTATTATTTGAAAAAAGAACAGTTATTCAAATAAATGTGTGAGACAAGTAACATTTAGTATGCCATTGGAGGACACGGGATCACACAATGTAATGGAAAAACCAGGATTTGGCAATTTATATGAGAAATGATCCTTTACAGAGGATGTTTGATAGAGAGGTACATAAATCAAAAGAAATAAAAGGTAGGAGAAGGTTTTTCCTTTCCCTTATCATTAATATAGAACAGGGCTGCATGATATAGAACAGCCTTAGTTGGAGGTACTGAGACTGAGATTGCCATTGCTGATTGCAATCCTTTGACCCTTTTTCATTTTCATCAAGCTTGAGTCTAGAGTTTTGTTTTTTTAAATATGTATATCAAATTTGCATGATATTGGGAAAGAGAATCTACTGAATAGCTATTCATTGTTTAAAATCGCCATAATTTATCAGGACTGTCATAAAAAAATACTTTCCTTTTTTTTCCAATTAGTAAGAGTAATATTTTTAGTTTTGGAGAGTTGGTTTATTTTTAGTTATAAAGTTAAATAAATTCAATTTCCATTCAGCCTCCAAAAATATTTCCACTGATAATTGTTGTACAAAGTTCGTCCATCCAACAACATGAAAAAAGAAGCATGGACAAATAGTAAGATAAATAGGCAGAGCAAAAACAGTAGTAGCAAGACAAGAAGAAGTCAACAGAGCAGTCATTTAGTTATAATTATAGAGGTTTTAGCCTATTTAGCAGGATAAAATGTGAGCTAATAGTAACAATGATACATTTGATGTAGTGCAAGTTGAATTATTGAATTCTTTAATATTAAAATCAGGACCGTTTTTTGATAATTGGTTATTGCATTAACATGCAAACATTCTTTGAAATCTAGCCAATTAAGGCTAGCACTTCTGGAAACAGGTGCAAAATGCTTGACATCACATCAAATACATTTAGTTGTCCATTTTTAACCTGATGGGTTTAGATTTGTATTGTTGATTGTCATTTATGCTTAGAAATATTTAACCATGTATGCTTAGAGGTGTATAATCAATTGTGCAGTGATAGGATGTGTGATCTTTAGCAGGCTGCAAAGGCTTGGTGTGCATTACACACTGGAATGCACACCTACATCCTGGGAGCATGAGAAGAGATCGTACCTTGTTTTATTTTTTTATGGTAGGATTAACGTAGCTAGTCTTCTTTTAGACTAGCAGGTTTAGGGAAGTCGATTTATGGGGTCACACTCTGACCCCCCCCCACACACACACACACACACACACACATCATACTATGAATGTTTATGTTAATGACCTTGCATTCTGTCACAATAGGGCTTCGGAGTTGACGTCACGCCGCAATGCATTGTGGGAGCGCGGCGGCATTTTCGGGGTCTACGAATCAAAACAAACACACTGTGTTGGAACGACGATTACAAGATGCTTAAAAGCTGCTCAAACGAGAATGGACTGTATAGAGACCGATTGCGTCCAGAGGCGAAGCGGCGGTACTTGCAGAAAATAGCTGCAGTGGAAATGTGGACCCGTATGAAATACGGCCGTGGAGTAGAAACCCTGAAGACCAACCGCTATTGACGTAGCCTGACATATTTCATACCTTGTCTGTGGAGTCAGCGCGTACAAGTGGTCATTCAAACAAAGGTAAGTCAGCTCGAGTACTGCGTGTAAAATGTGTTTGATTTCCCTGCAAACATTCACATTAGTGCAGCATAAATTCATTCATGAGGGGAAATTACAGTGAGAACATGTGGAGGCTGTTAGAGGGATAACATAGTGAGTTCAGTGCATTGATGAGACATTGTCCTGAAGCATTTAGTTATTCTTTATGGTTAAAGAAATTGCAATGTTTTATTCATATTTATTATAAATAATCCTAATTACACATCTTGCTTCCATATTTGTATCTTGTGTCACTAAAAATACATTTTATTTTAGTTTTATATATTGATCAATGACCTGCAGAATCTCCTTATCATATTAAGTGATTCATAATTGTCACTTTATGCTTTCTCCATCTCTACAGTGATGACATCCTTGCATTACATACTTTAGGTTCATTTTCTGCAGGCAGGTTTCTGACAGAACAGACAGATTTAGACTATAACCTGCAGCGTTCTATAGATGGACACATAAAGAAATGAAAAATGACATGTCTGTGCTAACTTTCTAAACACTTTTTACATTTATGATAAAGTAGATAAAACACATTTGTGTCGGCCTTGGCTCATAGTTCTTGTCTTTAAATGAACTTTGTGTGTGTTTCAGGTGCTGCACTCTAAGACTGAATGAACCAGCATTGCAGCCATGGGTCACTGTGAGCATCACAGGGAAGGTTGAAGCCGCCCGCTGCAGCTGCATGGCCGGAGTCGCAGAGACCTGCAGCCATGTCGCTGCTCTTCTGTCTAAAGTAGATGGAACAGTGTTGATCCGTGGCACAAGGACTGTTACACATGAACCTGCATACTGGGTTTGCTGGGTAATGTGACCAAGATACAGCCAGAGGTTGGCCATAAGATAGACTTCTCCTCTTCAGCTGCCCAAAAAAAGGCTCTTGATCAAAACATACACAGACAATCTGTAGTGACAGGGAAAAGGAGCCTCAAAACAGAAAAATCCCACCTGCTACTGTGGAGGAGTTGTCACTGCTATAATGCCATCATGTTTTATCTAGGGGTCTAGATGTATGCCTGTAGTGCACTGCCGTGTAAATAATTTGCATTTACTGAATATGTACTGACTGAGTCCCGCTGTTCAAAAGTTGAATAAAGAAACAAAATAATTTTGCCTTTTTTTTTTTTTATTAAAACCACTTTATAGAACATCACATCAGTTACAGTGATGATGTCATTTACAGTTTACAAATGACAAAATGTTTACAAAAATCATGAGTGTTTACATGATATCACCCACTACTAACATTACTTTATTTACTGTATCTTTTGAAAAAATAACAGCACAAGACTTAAGAATATTTAACAGGAGCAGGTTTCATTCTTCTCTGGTTTTATTATCACACTGTTCACCAAACGCAGCAAACCTTCACCATCTTATCCAGGAGGGTCACCTCTTCACCCTCACATGGAAGAAGTAATCTGATTGGCATGGTGGTATGTTTGAAGCAGGTCCCTCGTGTAGCGCTGGAACCCAGTCATGATGTTTCACTCCATTTCATCGGCTGGTTTGCTGCAATAATGTCCAAATAATTAGCAACTCTATAAATAGAAGGTAGTTCTGCAAAATCACTCAGTAGGCTGTTTGTTCTAATTTGCTATGAGCTCAGAGCGCATCGAAAATGAAACTAATAGGCTATAAAGAGTATGAACATATTTAGAACTTACCGGAATGAAAATGTCTGGAGCACCAACAGATATTTGGAGATGGAAGAGAGCTGCACGTCAGCTCGTCTCACAGCTGCTCTCCAGGCTGGACGCCTTCGTTTGGTAACATCGATACACGAGCTGCCTCATGTCGCTTCCAGGTTGGGAAAGCATAAAAAGACAATCCAACCTTATTCCCGTGCCGGTCGTAAGATCGAACATTGCAGCCGAGCACACAGCAAGTACGAACCATGGCTATGCTATCGCTCCTAGCTTAGACCCCCAAAATGGTGAATCGGGCCAAAATCCTTTCCACGCCCACCCCCGTGACATCACGCTCCGAAGCCCTATAAAAGGAGTGCTATGGGGAACCTGGCTGAGAGTCTGACAGAGGTCAAGTGGTGGAACGACACTTGGCTCCAGGCAGGTCTCCCTCATGCATGAGCAGAGATGGGCAGTAACGCGTTACTTGTAACGCATTACTGTAATCCGATTACTTTTTTCAAGTAACGAGTAAAGTAAGGGATTACTATTACAAAAACGGTAATTAGATTACCTTTTCTTTATTTGAAAGACTGAGTGTAAACACAAAAAATATTATTTTATGTGCTGGAATGTGCAGAAAATAGGTTTAAATGTTAAACAAATTTCTTCCAGTCAGAGAATGTTGCATATAATTAAATTTTTGCTTGATGCATAAAGTTAAAAGATTAAAACTAATAAAACAAGTTTTAAAAAGAGACTTTTCCATTTGATTACATTTTGTATGATGGATTATGCAGAAAAAGTAGAATTGGGCTGAAAGATCTATCGCTTTATCACCTATTCAGGTTGTAAATCGTGTTTTTAAAAAGTAACTAATAGTAATTAATTACTTTTGAAAATAAGTAATCAGTAAAGTAACGGGATTACTTTTTGGGGGAAGTAATCAGTAATTAGTTACTGATTACTTTTTTCAAGTAACTTGACCAACACTGTGCATGAGTAACACGAAGAACTTTGGTGCCTTGTGTCTTGCTTTTTGCTGTGTAGCAAGTTGTCCTTAACGTTCCAGCGAATAGGTTCAAGCTACAAACCTATCAAACCTGTATGAAAATATACACAATCCACAAAGAAAAGATACTACTACCATTTTACTGAATGCTGTCCCTCATTGGTGGCAGTTAAATTTAGAAATGCTAGTTTCTTCTGAGAATAAAACATTCAAATGTCTTGGTTTTTTAGCAAGACATTTTAAAGACATAGTCAATATTTACACAGGTGGTGGAATTCAAGAGCTAGTCAAATCTATTTCTTGTAATTGTCGATAAAACAATTCTGTTTTTCAGAACACTGCTTCAGTTTAGCAATATTTGTGGGCACAACATCTTTATTGGGTTAAAATATTGGTTCTAAAGGGAATGTTCACAATAGATCATACAAAGCATGAAGTGTTTAAACTTAAACCATTCCATTAAAAATATCTCCTCTTTTGGAATTTCATAGCATTAACACATCTAAACAAAAAGGCTGAAAAGATACTTAATGAAAGGACAAAATGCAGTAAAAATCCCAAAACACTACAAAAGGTAATATATAAATAAATCAAACCCTAAATATGGGTTATAAAATAAACAAAAAGACTATTCTAGGTATAGGAGGACATTTCTGGAAAGCTTGACTTAATAACAGGAAAATCTATCAAATAAAGGTAAAATCAGCAGTGTCTTTGGCAGATTAAACACAGGTGACAGTAATAAAGGTAGAGGCTGACATTAGTTTGAACTTTAAGGGGATGCAAATTCATTATTTATAATTAAGCTTTATAATTGAGCTTCCCAAATACAAGCAGTATATTAAATGCCCGACCAGAGAGGAGAGGACATTAGACCACTGTTACAGCACGATCAGCGGGGCCTATCGTGCGGTGCCCCGCGCTTCACTCGGACTTTCTGATCACGTCATGATCCACCTAATCCCCGCGTACAGACAGAGGCTGAAGCTCTCCAAACCTGTCGTGAGGACAAAAAACTGTGGAGCAACGAGGCTGTGGAGGAGCTTCGCACGTGTTTGGAGTCTACAGACTGGGACACAATGAAGGCTGCTTCTAACAGCTTGGACGAGTTTACGGACACTGTCACCTCCTATATCCACTTCTGTGAGGACAGCATTGTGCCATCACGCACCAGGGTGAGTTATAACAATGACAAACCCTGGTTTACTCCTAAACTCAAAAAGCTGTGGCTGGAAAAGAGAAAGGCGTTCAGAAGCGGAGACAGGGACTGCTACAGAGAGGCCAAGTACAGGTTCACTAAAGAAGTGGACATTGCTAAACATCAGCACTCTGAGAAGATGCAGCAGCAGATCTCAGAGAATGACTCGGCCTCTGTGTGGAAAGGTTTTAGGAATATCACCAACTACAAGCCTAAAACCCCCCACTCCACTGACGACTTGCTCTTGGCCAACACCCTCAACGACTTCTACTGCCGTTTTGACGAGCCATCAGGCAGCCTTCACACCTCCAACGGCCCCAACAATAGAGACACTTTGGACACTCATTCCCCCACCTCTCCCCCCTCCATAGAGCCATCACCACCTTCAATCACTTCACCTGCAACACCCCCCTCCTCACCCCACACAAAAGAGGATTTCACACCACCTCCTCCCACCACAACTCTTCATATTCATGAAGCAGATGTGAGGAAGCAGTTTAAGAGTCTGAATGCTCGAAAAGCTCCCGGCCCAGACGGTGTGTCTCCTGCCACCCTCAGACACTGTGCAAACGAGCTGGCCCCAGTGTTTTCTGGCATTTTCAACTCCTCACTGCAGGCATGTCATGTGCCTGCCTGCTTCAAGTCCTCACCATAATCCCTGTCCCCAAGAAACCTAGGATCACTGGACTAAATGACTACAGACCCGTGGCTCTGACATCTGTGGTCATGAAGTCATTTGAGCGCCTAGTTCTCTCCCATCTCAAGACCCTCACGGCCCCCCTCCTGGACCCCCTGCAGTTTGCATACAGAGCCAACAGGTCTGTAGATGACGCCATCAACATGGCCCTACACTTCATCCTGCAGCATCTGGACTCCCCAGGAACCTACGCCAGGATCCTGTTTGTGGACTTCAGCTCTGCCTTCAACACCATCCTTCCAGACCATCTCCAGGCAAGCTTTCCCAGATGAATGTGCCTGATCCCATCTGCCGGTGGATCACTGACTTCCTGACGGACAGGAAGCAGCATGTGAGGCTGGGAAAGAATGTCTCGGACTCCCGGACCATCAGCACCGGCTCCCCTCAGGGCTGTGTTCTTTCTCCTCTGCTCTTCTCCCTGTACACCAACTGCTGCACCTCCACCCACCAGTCTGTCAAGCTAATCAAGTTTGCAGATGACACCACCGTTATCGGACTCATCTCGGACGGGGATGAGTCTGCCTACAGGAGGGAGGTTGAACGTCTGGTGTCCTGGTGCAGCCACAACAACCTGGTGCTGAATGCCCAGAAGACAGTGGAGATTATTGTGGACTTCAGGAAGCACACAGCTCCACTCCCCCCCATCATCCTGACTGACACCCCCATCACCTCTGTGGACTCGTTCCGCTTCCTGGGTACCACCATCACCCAGGACCTGAAGTGGGAGCCCACCATCACTTCCGTCATTAAAAAGCCCAGCAGAGGATGTACTTCCTGAGGCAGCTGAAGAAATTCAACCTGCCAACACGGACGATGATGCATTCTACACTGCAATCATCGAGTCCATCCTCACCTCCTCCATCACCGTGTGGTACGCTGGAGCCACTATCAGGGACAAACAGAGACTGCAGCGTGTTGTGCGCTCTGCTGAGAAGGTGATTGGCTGCAGACTCCCATCTCTGCAGGACCTGTACACCTCCAGGACACTGCGGCGTGCAGCTCGGATCTCAGCTGACCCTTCTCACCCTGGACACAGTCTGTTTGACCTGCTCCCCTCAGGCAGGAGGCTCCGGTCCATTCGCACCAGAACCTCTCGCCATAAGAACAGTTTCTTCCCCTCTGCTGTCGGACACATGAACAATAACCATATGACTGTTCCCACCACTAACACATGACCCTACGCTGTGTTCACTGCATCATTCCATGTTTGGCACTGATCACCACCTGCACTCATGTATATATCATGTATATATCTATCCACTTAGCACTTTTAATTCTTATTCTTATTTTTATATTTTTATGACAGTATGTTGCACTGAAGCACCGCAGCAATTTCCTAATGTTGTAAACCTGCTCAACATCTGGCAATAAACCCTTTCTGATTCTGATTCTGATTCTGATTCTAAGTAATTATTTGTAATGAATTGACAACCTCATATATGATTATTATTTCCTAATATCCTTTCTTACATTACTTGTGACCAAATGTTTACCAAAAAAATCAAACCAACATTTGGGGCTCTTCAATACGAGGATTCTGTGGAAAGCATAGTTTCAGCAGAAAAAATATTCTGTTCTCTTTCTCTACATTATTAATACAAAACAACAATTGCTATTTTTAGTTTTGTCCACAGTGTACAATATTAATAACATTAACCAAACCTGCCCATCAACAAAGAAGAAAGAACCTTTATCTGAAGTGCAGCTTTAACTGAATTTGCCAACATAGCGACACTGACTCACACTGTGCTGGGAGAATGACAAAAGCTGTGGAAGTTTAATGCTTGAGTCTTGCAGGGCTTTATATGCATGAAATATGCAAGCAGGATAAACTGCAGGAAGAATAATAAAATCGTCATATTTCTATTTTTATATCCTTATGGTAAACTGAACTGAGATGTAGCATAACTTTCATCTAGCCTTTTTCACTTGCTGCTTTTATATCAAAAATGTCTACATTTTATATTGTTTAATTCTATATCCTTACAGTAAAATGGTCAAGGCTTTTGCTTACTTTTTTCACCTATTTTAAATACACGTTATCTTTTAATATTATAGATATACGCTATCAAAAAGGGGTTGATTGATTGATTGAGTTGATGTCATGTTAGTGGCATACAATTTGTTTTTATAGGTTAGTTATTCAGATGCCATAACTGTCTTATGTACTAATAACAAAATCAACATTTAATTGAAACCAAACCCCACACGCTTTAGTCCCTTGTAAAATGAACAAATCGATCCCTCTTTCTGTTTTAGTTACTAAATAATGCAATTAAGTAATTCCCACTGAAAGCGGAGAAGGGTATGTCCTAGACTTCAAATGACTGATCTCTCTTTCAATTGGAATTTAATGTAAGGGGCTCTCTGTATAAACCTCTGTGGGAGATGTTTGTTCTTTCAACACTGTAATGATAACACAATGGCAAAATATAGAGTGACTGGAGAGACAGCAACACGCATTGCTTCTAAGTTAGCTGAGGGTCACATAGCTTGTCATCACCACTACTGTCCCACTGCGTACAGATATCTGATTAGAAGCAGCAGACCACCACTTGATATAGTCTGATCTAAATGGGTTTAAATGGCCAGACCAAACAGAAGAATAAGTCCACCTATTGTACACATTTACTGTTGCTTGTGCTTTGTTGACTTGATCAGAAAGAATGTTGATAAGTTCACAGTGAATATTCAGGTCAAAACAAAATAAATATATGATACCAGCAGAGTATAAAGAGATGTGGATACAAACTGAAAGAGGAGAGAAGAATATCACTGAGATAAATAGAGGTTCTGGTGCTAGATCAGGAATAAAGCTGTGGGTGGCGGATTGGCGTGGGTTTCCATTTAGAAACGGAAAACTGCTGAGGAGCACCTGTCGTCACAATCTGTCCACCTCCACAGTGTAGCTCTGTAAGTCTGCACAGACAGCGACTGCTTCAGAGCTCTGGTTGTTGTATCCAGTTAAAATGTTTTATGTTGACTTATATCTCTGCAACTCTGTAGCTCATATTCTCATATATTCTCATATTTTTCTAAACCAACTTCTTACTCCCTTCTGTCTCTCTTTCTCTATTTTAACAGATCATTAATCCAGGCCTTTATTTTTCAACATTTGCTATCATGTGTTGGTTATGTTCCTGTCTTCAGTATGGTCTTTAAAAGAGATAGATGGAAGAAGTTTATCTGGAGCAGTGAGCATAAACATAATGCTGATTTGAGTGGCCTCTGGGTCTCTTGCTTAATAGGTTCTGACACCTGGCATTGGTTTGATAGATCAGAGGCCAAATAGACAGGGGCTGCAGGCATGGAAAGGCTTATTACAGTCTGACAGAGGAGAGTAGCAACTGAGATCCATCACCCTCTAGGGAACTACTCTATGTGCATGTGTGTTTGTGGATTTAGTGAAGGTGCTGTGTGAGGAAGGGGGTTGTCGTCATCACTGGCAAATAGAAATCTAAAGACCCCCAAGCTTCATACACTGAGAGACTGCTTTAGCTTTAATATGTAATGCAGGTCACTAGCCTAAAAGTTGGACCCATTGAGCAAAGTTTATAGATGTTTCTGTATTATTCTGTGAACTGGAGATGAATGCATGTGTATTGCAACTCAGCATGTGGAAAAATGCAAAATAATATAATAGGTTTTCTGATTGGCCCTAAATGGCATCTAACATGGTTTCTTCTGTCACTTTGAAATATGTGCTGCCTTCTTATTGCAAGCAAACCATGAAATGTTAAAATGAAGTTATATGGACAAATAGGAAAAGGATTTATTGGCCAGCTATGGCATACCTAGGTGGCCATGTCTCTAACCCTTTAAAGCCGGTGTGGGCACGCTCCATTTTGCGTAACTATTTTTAAATCCTGGTAGCACTGCAACCACATAAGCTAGCGAAATTATTTTTTTTGCATATGAAACCGGAGGAGTTGTACTTACATCTTGTGCCATCAGCTTGTCCTAAGTCACAGTTTCCTTCCACATATAGCTTTGCAAAAACTGCATAAAAAGCACTTGCAGCAACAAAAACAGAATATTCCAGAAACACGCTTTGCCGATCCGATCAGCTGTTTGTAACACTTGGTCCATCAGTGCGACTTATCGCATGTCCACCATGTCCTGCCCTTCATTTTACCACCAGTGCCTTATGAGCCTATACTGGTGTTTTTAAAAGTTATGTTTGACTTTATGACTTTCTGTGTCGTTTCTGGGATGCTTAGGACTCATATTGCACTGCTGGAAATAGTTTATTTTGATGCATATGCTGCTTTTTGTGCAAATTTGAATTATAATATTTATTTTCGTTTTTTTCCTGCAGTATATAAAAATTGGTGTATTTCAAAAATAAAACTATGAAGACACTCAAAATAAATTTCCTGTGGTGGGAAACTATTTTGTGCAACTTTTTTGTATTTATAGTTTTGAGGGATAAGCCTCTTAAATTTCTCTAGCTAGAAATATATGTTAAAAAAACAAAAGCGATTTTAAATTTTTTTGTAGTTTAGTGCACGTTTTTGCAATTTATGTAATTTCTATGCACTTAATGCAGACATATTATTAAAATTTGGGCTATAATGGTTGTATTGATGTATATCAACTTGAAATGCTCCCAAAAATGGCACTACAGCATGTAAAAATATAATATAAGCTCTGGCGGACTTGGTTCTATGGTAGGTCTTAAAGGGTTAAAAGAAAATTCATCTTAGAAACATGCATTGCTTTAAATATACACCAAATAAACCTATTTTTCCATAGATGTAAAATCAACTAGTCTTGTTTGAGAAATGTATAAGCCTGATTTAAAGGGGACACTTATTCATAAAGTGCTTTACAAATCCGAACATTAACAGCTGGACTTTTCCATTTCATTGCAGCTAGCCAAATAGCGAAGAGCCACTTAGCCTACTGCTAAATTTAACAGACAGTGAAAGTAAACAGTATATCCATGTTTTGAATATAAGACTCATTGTTGCAGCCAGGGGCGCCACAAAAGTGGTCCCTTAAACTGATTTTTAACCTTGTTTTCCTATGAGTTTTCAATTTTGTCACTAGTTAGCTAACAAATCAAATGTAAGTCTATTAGCCACAACCAACCAACCCAGTGACACGATGTACTGGCATAAGATGGTACTACACATAAGTGCTACCATCAAACTTTCTAATGAATAATAATGTTGCAATCAATAACTAATTAATTTACAGGTTAGTACACAGCATGTGGACAAACTCAAAGCACAGCTTTTACTGCTGGGAAAAACTCTTCATTAGAAATAAACATCACAAAACCAACCAATATCTCAAACATGAAACTAAACACTAAACTGTGCACTGGAACCTAGAACTAGGAAACTCAAGGCAACTAACCAGAATTTACATCAAACTACCATTAACGTCAAACTTTCTGATAAATAATAATGTTGCAATCAGTAACTAATTACTTTACAGCTTAGTACACAGCATGCGGACAAACCTGGGAGTGACGCTTTTTGAGCTTAGATTATTTTGGGGACACATCAGAAAGTTATGTTGAACAATAAATTGCTTTGATTCTAAAGTGTATTTGATGTGATTTAAACAAAAAAACTGAGAGCATGTTTAGCTCCTCATTAATAAAACTAAATTACATTTGCATTCAGAGTTTTCTAAACAAAGTTTTCATTTATGAATGGATAGTGCTCTGCCCCTTCGTCAAGGTCTTTCCAAACTTAAATACACAGGTCCACAGGTCTTTTTTTTTTCTTTTTCAAACTCTTGGCACTGATCCTTTTCCGCTTCTGATTATGTGTATACTATATGTGTGTATGTATATATATATATATATACATACATAATGTTCTTCCTCTACACCCCCCCAATTTTTGCACATGTCGAGGAGCGTGTCAGGCTACATTTCACTGTGTGTTATACTTGTATAACTATGCATGTGTCAAATAATAAAGAACCTTGAACCTTGAACCTTGATGTGTAATTGCCAAATCTGGTGGGTAATTCCCATGTGAGGCTGTGCTTTTTGTTTGCACCTACCTTCTTGAAAAACACAAGGAGACAATATAATCTTAAGACCATATTTCCCTTGGCTCGCTAATCAGTGATGCTGCCAAAAACCTGGCGCTGCTCTCAGCACACTTCCATCACGGGAAAAGTAATGGCCCTAAAAGTAAAGGTGATAGAGCATATGTTTACTTTGTTAATCAACGTTTTAACGATGCGTAACAAAGAAAAAGAAGGCAAAAGATGCCATAGCTTTTTGACAGCTTCTAAAAGAAGAAAATGGCACATTTCTTTGTTTTAGCAGTGACATGGGTCACAGGAAACCAAACTGGAAAATTGTGAAACAACGATTGCTACCTCAGCCAAGAAAGATGTTGGCATGCTCTCTCTTACTGATGGTAGTGAGCCTGCTGTCCCATCCGTTCCCACCCATGGGTATTTTCCACCTATCCAGAAAGCATGTCCTTCTCACTTCCTGTGGTCTTTGGGCATGATACCATGTGTATCCACCTGCATTATACTCTTCTCCCAAAACACCACACTGACAGGTGAGAAGAAGTGGTTCCCCAGGCCAAAAATAAAGGGGCTGGCAGCATGATAGTACAGGGAAATGGCTATGCCTAAATAAGGGGGGAATTTAGATAAAAACAAACAAGCACATTTTTGTATAAGTACTGAGTTTGTATGTCTTGCTGAGTCGCAAGTAAATTCAAAAATGTTCATATAGCATTCGTACAGCAAACAATAGTCTTATAGCAGCTGCAATGTATGCACAGAGTTTAGAGAAACATTAGCATTTTTATGTTATTCACCATTTGTTCTTTGGCAATCTTCAAGTAAGTAAGAAAGTAAAAATACTTGAAATTGGCTGGAAAAAAATAAAATACACTGATCTTATCTTTAAGTGATACAAACATTATATTTAAAGACGGCAGTAGAACAGCAGTTTGCATCAAGGTGTACATAAAGTACATTATGACCAGAGAAAATTGCCATTATCTATTTTCATATTTCTATTGTGTTCAATACTGAAAGCACCTCTGAAGTAGGGACTGTCCAGGTGTGTAAATTTTCATCCTGCGTGACAAGCAATTTTTTAGTTTTTAATCTCCAGGGTTTATGGAACCCATCCACACTCTTCTAGTTGTATGTTTTTGACCTATCTCGTCCCTTATAAAGCTGTGACTTTAGGTATGGGCAGTGATGGCCAGATCTAAAGGTCGATCCGTGATTAAATAGGTGTATATCTGCGCACTATATTGCATAAATTGATAATCTGTGGGCCAAATTGCTTTGAAATTCACAGCACATTTGTTTCTACAACAATTGCAAAAGAATATAATAAATTCAAGAATGTTCAAGCTTGGAGGGTATTGTCATGACGAGTGTTGTCTGGCAGGCAGGAGGGAGGACCCAAACACAGGACTCAGAAAGTTAAAGTCAAAGCACAGCTTTTATTGCTGGGGAAAACTCTTCATTAGAAATAAACATCACAAAACCAACCAATATCTCAGACGTGAAACTAAACACTAAACTGTGCGCTGGAACCTAGAACTAGGAAACTCAAGGCAACTAATCAGAAGTGAGAGCAAGGATATTTTCAGGAACACTAGGGGATAATACACAGCACGAAGAAAGCGTACGATACGACGACAAGCAGGGGAAGACTGAGGACTAAAATACCGGAGTAATCAGGGAACAGGAGACAGGAGGCAAACACAGCTGGGACCAATTAGGCAGGATACAAGGGAAGCAAAACTAGGCGCACTGACAAAGCACACGAGACTATCAAAGTAAAACAGGAACTATGACACGTACGCACAGACATGGACTCAGAGACACGAGCTTAACATTACAACACAACTGACACGGTATAGAGGGAACATAAAGACAGGGATGACTAGAAAAGAGACGTGGGACCAGGACAGGCACAGAGAAAACATGGGGACAGAGACTGAACACAGAACAGGGACTATCAAAATAAGACAGGAAGAGCACGATATAGGCACAGAGACACAGATTAGACACTGAACAGAAGGAGCTTGGAATCTGAACCCAAGAGCTAATCTTAAGTAGTAAACCAAAACATGGGGGAAGAATAATCAAAACAGCACAACTAGTGAATCAGAACATAAACCATAATACAAAATAATACCAAAACACAAGAAACCTTAAATGCTGGGTCAAAATTACACAGCACTGTGACATCATCTGAAGCTGCATCCTAACATGAAGCATTTCCCAACAAAGTGCATTTCCAGTGGGGTTTTTTTCCCACTCTAGTGTCATTCAGTTCCTGTGGTCTCACCAAGGTGGATGGTTCCCAGCATAAACGTTTCTCAACTGATAGCACTATTTGGTATATGGCCTGATAATAAATAAATGTTTATGTAGTGAGCTGGAAATAGCTGATGATCAACCATCACTAGCACAGCTTTAAACGTTTTGGATTACATTTTTCTCTTATGACATTGAATCACGAATCATAGACATTGATTGTTTTTGAAACAGTGTGATATATCTAAATATGTCAGCTTTTTTTAACTTAGATCGATATTTTGTAACATCTTTCACAGAACAATATTAACCCCCCAAAACTCATTCTTTTTCATTTATCTATCACGCTATTTCAGTTACTTCAAAATAAATACATGTGACTACACCAAACCCCTTCTCATGTCAATGTTAATGTCAAAGATCCACATATACTGCAGTCACAAAGATTGTCTACAGTCTAACACAGCTCATTCCTAAATTGTGTTAAGCCACATTACTGAAAAGAGCAACCAGTATTCTTAATTTATCACATACTGATAGTTAAGGACATGAAAGATAAGGACCTCTTAATAAATTCAGTGTCCCTTTTGTATTATTGTTTGAAGTGTTGGGATACACTAGGCCAGCTGAGAAAGTATTAAGGGTGAAAAAAGCCCATATCAGATGGCTTTCTTCCTAACTGAATTAGATTCTCCTGGAGGAAATTCAATAGGCCTCCCTCTGAGGAGGCGAATTCACTGTGTCCTGGTGTCTGCTCTTCATTATTTCCTCCTGCTCTGTCTTGGCTCCTATACATGTCATGGCTCTTGGTTTTGACCCAGAGTTTTGAGTTTGTTTGGGTTCATGAGGCATTTTTATTATGTGTTTTGCATTGTTTGGTCTCGTTCTTTTTTTAGGGAATAATTATGGTTCTTATATTAAGTGTTTTAAGTTGGAATGTGTTTATCGTCATTGCGTGACAACACAATTAAAATGCCTCTCCTTTAAGAACTGCAAACAACCATGCATATACATTTGCATATGTGCACCATTAAAATACACCAAATAAATAGATTCAATACACAGAATAGAGTGAACAGATTGTGACAGTGTAATGTCCTTCACGATGTTAGAGGCCCTCCTGCAGCATCTGGACAAGTAGATGTCCTCCAGAGGGGGCAGGGGGTGGCCAATGATGCCCTGAGCAGTTTTTATCACCCTCTGGAGAGCTGCTCTGTCTGCTGCTGAGCTGTTCCAGAGCCAGAACAGTCATATAGTATGTCAGGATGCTTTCTATTGAGCAACGGTAGAAATACTAACAGATTTTCAGACAGGTGGGCCTTCTTCAGTATTCTGACCGAATAAAGTCTCTGTTGTGCCTTTTTTTTTTTACAATAGCAGCAAAGTTTGTTGTTCATTTAAAGTCCCAATTGATGGCAACTTGAAGAAATTAAAAGCAAAGCAACCTCTCTACCTCCTCACCCTCTAATTCCAGTCGTCTGAGCTTCCCTCTCTCTCCTGAAATCAAAAAAAAACAAAGGAAAACTTTGGTTTTTTTTATATTTCAGGCAGAGGTTGTTATGAGAGCACCATTCAGACAGGCTCTGCACCTCATCTCTATAGACGACCTGGTTCCAATTTGAGAGGAGTCCCACCACAGTTGTGTCGTCAGCAAATTCCATGTTCCTATTTTCAGGGTGGAGAGACAGACAGTCATGAGTATACAGAGCATAGCGGAATGGGCTGAGCACACACCCCGGTGCTGAGGGTCAGGGTCATCGAGATGTGGGGTCCAAGTCTCACTATCTGTGGGCAGTTGCTGAGAAAGTCCGGTGTCCACTGACAAAACTGACATCCTGAGGCCAAGATCCAGCATTTTTGTGATGAGCTTGCTGGGAATGATAGAGCTGAAAGCAAAGCTGTAATGCTCAATAAGCATTCTGACATGTTTCCCCTTCTTCTCTAGGTGTCTCAATGCAGCATGAAGAGCTGTATTTATGGAATCTTTCACAGATCTGATTGTGTGTGTATACTAATGTGGGTCAAATGAGGGGGGAGAGACAATTTGAGGTGACCTAAGACCAGCCTTTCAAGCATTTGGATATTACAGATATGAGAGCAACAGGCCTGTAGTCATCAAGGGAGCTTATGTTTATTTGGTTGGGCACTGAGGTGATGGTGGTGGTCTTCAGTCATACTGGCATGCTAGAGGTAGATTGAAAATATCTTTAAATACCTCACGGAGCTAGTGTGCGCAGTTCTAGAGCACCCTTGGAGCACCCTGGGATCTGACTGTTTCACGTCTTCTACCTGGAGGATAAGTGGCTAGTCAGCAGGAGTCATGTGGGGAGAGATGCTTCCATAAAGTTCTCTATCAAAAAGGGTAAAAAAATGAATGCGTTCCTCTGCCAGAGATGAATCAGCAACAATCAGTCGATTCGTGCTGCTCCCCAAGTTTGTTAGATGCTATAGTCCCTGCCACATCCATGCTGCATCTGTGGAGATTAAATGCTTTAATGCCCCTCTAGAGATTGTATCTGACATTGGGGTACAACTTTTTTATTTCCAGATTTGTGTCCCACGGCTTCAAAAGATGCTGGACCTCCTTTGTCATTCATGGTTTCCTGTTTGGTAAGATATAGATTCGCTCGTTGGTAGTAATACACAACAGCTGATGTAGAAGAGTACTTTTGCTGAGTACTCTTCTAGGTCTTGATTGTGAAATACCCTCCAGGATGTACTCTGAAAGCAGTCATGCAGTTGTAACGTTGCGTTCTCTGGTCAAGTGTTTCATATTTCTGGTAGCCTCCTGCTGATGACCATAAACTTAGTCAATAACCATGACGCATAAGAGGAGTAGAACACAATACAAAGAAATAATAAAGAAATGTAAAATACATATTATATATTACATGAAATGCATGTATAGCCCTTAAGAAAATGACAGACTTTCTTAGAAAAAGCAAATACTGTTTAAATAATGTTTAAAGATGAGGATAACGAGTCTCAAGTGTTAACCTAAAGTTAACCATGATTTAATGACTAAAAATACGTTTCTCATTTCTGTGTGTGACAGTGTGTGCATCTAGTACTGTACTTGCTCTCTTATATCTGAAAAGGCTATGCCAAATGTCAGCAGCATATCAGGCATAGACCATATCAATCAGGAAAATTTTAATTTAGGTGGTCTTCAGTGAACATGGAAGACAAACCTTGGCAGTATTTTCTTTAGGTTGGCATGGTTAACATCTCAGCCAAAATAAAAATCCCATCAGGTTGTGAGTTCCATTGCTTTTTGATAGCATTTAGCAGGTAGCCTAGTACTACGTTAGAATTGACGTCTGGAGCTAAATTCACTGCTGTTATATAGACAACACAAAATTCTCTTGAGTGGTGGTAGGGTCTGCATTTAACTACATCAATTTAGGTGGTCTTTAGCGGACATGGAAGATCCATCTTTACGGTTTTAAGGTCCACTTCCTCTTTCACCACTGACAATGGTAATGCCATCAAAAAGTGAGACATTCAGAACCAAATGGTGTATTTTAAAAGAGAACTATTTCTTAAAGTCTCCTTAAGCTGTGAAATATCTGCCTTGTATTTCATTCATTTCCAGCTGAAATTAAAAAAAAGATCAACAGCAGTAAAGAAACACCTATATAGGTACATGCATTCAATCATACAAAATCACTGAGTGTAATCTGTAAAACGAAGCAAATAACAGGTTATCATCAGTGGAAACCACTATTTTTTGAATAAAGATAGACTTAAAATAGCAAGGGGCTGATGTTTAGATTCCTGGATGTTATTGCACAGATGGTAACTCACTGTAACACACCCAAAACAGCTGCTGCAAAATTTGGCCTTCTTCAGATGAGCAGCAAAGTTGTTTACCTTTTTCCTATCCAAGTCATCATTATTTTCTAGACTTGAAGTTTCTTTCATATATAATTCATTGTACATCAACTTGCCGTGGCATTTTGCTGAATTAGGAATGTACTTTAAATAGTGGGGCGTGTTGAATTCTGGGTCGATTTTGTATTTAATTTTCCTCAAACAAATTACAGGATGCTGAAAACAGGAAAATAAACTTAATTTAGGGCTTTTTAATAAAGGAGAAGTTTTTGTTTATCAAATGTTCTCCACTGTCTGCCAGTCCACTGAGTGGGGGAAAAAAGTATTACACGTTAGTTTCTTTAAAAGAAGAAAAGTACAAAAGTAATGCATAAAGTTTACTTAATTACTTACTGGAGAAAGTAATACATTACTTGCTAGGGTCCTTTTGCATTAAAATGCATCATCATGGTTACAAATGAATAATATCAACCTTATGCTTCAGTTCCACACCTTACACAAATACACATCCCAAAGAGGATACAGGCACATAGTAGAATATTATCACAAAGCCGAAAGCAAAGTTAACGGGTAGAACTGAGGGCTACAGTTCTATAAGCTTGCTTGTAGAGCACCTTTCAATCTTCCTCTTTCCTTCACAGGAAATGAAATCCGCTATTTGATGCTGTGGGAATAAATGCAGGTTTGATTTATTTTCTCTTTGCACATTCTGTAGGTAATTGAACAATCTTTGTAAATCAAGTAAAGAATTAATTGCTGCTGAATTGGGATTAGTGGATTAAGAACAATAGTGTATTACATTACTGCATCACAGGAAAAAAAGTTAATGTGATTACAGTAAGACATTACACCACAGGTGTCAAACTCCAGGCCTAGAGTGCCGGTGTCCTCAAAATGTCTTGAAGTTTTCCAGGAACCTGTTAATGAACTAATTATTTAATTCAGGTGTATTAACCCAGGGTGATATCTAAAACCTGCAGGACACTTGAGGTTCAACACCCCTGCATTACAGGGGTGTTGAACACCGAGCACTGTTCAGGAACATTAAGCATTTTGTGATGGCCTGAGGTTTGTTTTGAGCTGCTGTGCATACCAGCAATAATTCAGTAAACAGGGATAAATTGACAGACCTCTCAAAATGCACAAGTATGACTTTCTCATTCTCACAATAAGAGAGAGTGAGAGAAATAATTTTGACTGCAGGAGAAATGTTTCACTAATGAAGAGCAGCATTGTTTAATACCAAAAATGTTGCAGGTCCTTGACTAAGACTTTTTCAGTGTATGTTTTGGGATTTAAAACGTATCTTTTTTTTTTTTTTTCAAAATTTTATTGACAAAAAAGAAAAAGAAAAGATTCATATCTTCAAAACTCTGATGCTATGACATGCTTTGAACAACGAGTGTAAATTTAATCTGAATAGAGTACATTTCTTTCTGTGTCTTTAGCTGAGCTTTGTAAAAGCACAACAACATAATTCAGTGACACCTGTTGAAAACCTTTTGAAATAATGCTGATAAAGGGCAGCTTTATAATCTGTGAAATGTTTGGAATAAAGGTTTAAAAAGTGAAGAGCATTGGAAATCACATGTGCTCTAACTCATACTCAGACTGTGACTGCCATACTGAGTATTATATATGCATAGATTATATCTGGTTAATTCAAGTTAAATTGTTATAATAAAAGGGCGCCAGACATGTGCACTAAATGGACAGAAATTAAATGGGTCATGGTCCATATGACTCTTCTTCTGTGCAAAATGAAACCTTTTAGTGTGCCTACCTGAGTCATTAGATTATGATAATGATGATAAAACACTGATAAGTCTGATAAAAACCATTAGAAATCTAACAGTAAAGGCAGCGCTATTGCAAACAAGACAAGAGCAGAAACTCATAAATCTTGCAATTTAGTGCACAGACCAATTTAATAGACATTTTCATTTGTGTTGATTATTTTAATGCTGAGTGCACCCTGAGTGCTGCTGTTTATTTCTAATGATGCTTTCCAGCTGCACATTTGAGCACTGAAACCTCAAACATTACGTGTTACTGCCCCGTAGCCTAATAAAGGAGTCATAGAAATTACTTTAGTTTATGGGCAGATCAAAGAAAAAATTATTTTATTTATTGAACAGATGTTGGTGTGTGGTCTGTGTTCTAGTAGCTGGAACTGCAGCAGTGTAAAAGAGAACTACCAGCAGATTATAATCAAGAAAAAAAAACTTTTAGCCCTTTTCTGCATCACCAAATTAATATATGCACATTCCAGTAGCAATCCGATGCACAGTTTGCACAAGTTTTACAGCCGGGTTTCATTTGTGATGTTGATAAAATACAACTTAAGAAACTGCAGTGCACATATAAAATGCATTCCCCTGGCAGTGAATCTATATTGCATGCTGTAAATAAAAGAATCAGCGGAAATGTGGCGCTTCCAGACAATTCTAAATAAAAACTCTGAACATAACCTGCTTCACGCCAGAATGAGTTAGCCAGGTGAAAAGAGGGGCATTTTCTTTTGTGACAGAGAAAACTGACTTTAAGCTTAACATAACCTGCTGTTTCCTAATACACCCTTTGGTTTTTAATGGTTGGTGATATTTTGTAAACATATGACAGAATAATAGAAGCAAAATGATGTAACAACCAAAAAAAAAGTATTTAATGTAAGCATAAAGCAGAAGTCGAAAGGGTTAAATAAAAAATCACAAAGAGATCACAAAGGGTACACAGGGAGGCAAAAGGGGACCATAACCACACAGCAGGAAGTGATGACGAATTATCTGACAAAGACAAGAGAGGAGAGGGGACTATTTAAACACGCAGGGCTGCTTAGAGAATGGAAAACGGAAGGGGAATGAGATACAGGTGAGAGTAATCACACAGTAAAAGTAACTTACACAAGGCATGCAAGAAAATCAAAACATCAATCAAAACTAGAGATGGCACGATACCACTTTTTTATGTCCGATACCATAAATTTGTATATCTGCCGATACCAATATAAATCTGATATAGTGCTTTTTAATCAATAAAACAGTTTTTTTATATCTTGCTGCATTTTGTATAAGTTCATACTCAAGTTTAGAAAAACAACAACAACACTAAAGCTATTCTGTTATACCTGTATGTAAAAAAAATACTGATCAATCTAATAAACTTAAACCTATACCATCCTCCCTATTCTGGTATTTTAAAGAGTACTTAGCGTAAATATTGAGCAACCTAACTAATAGGGTTCCAACTCCCAGCAACAACAACAACAAAAAAAATAAAAAATAGGGAACCACCCCTCACGCTCCACCTCATGATGCTTAATCGACGTAATCAACCTTAATTTGATGCAGTGTGAAAAAAAATGCACAGAAATCAATTATTTTTCAAGAAATATTAAATAGATTCAACATCTTTCTTTGACAGAACTGCAGACTGCACAACCTTCCCAAAGGAAAAAGTACTATAGCTTACTAGGGTATATATATTAGACTTAATAGTTACTATATACAGTAATTGACTTCTATTCATTTTACATCAAATTAAAACTTTGGGTGTCAGATAATTATTTATTAAAAGCTAGACATTTTAAATGAGAATAAGAAAGAAAAGTATGTCTTTGTGCCCCCTTTTCCCTGTTAATGCCCTATCGGCCCCCCTGGCTAAACTTCGCTAGATCCGCCCCTGCACAGTTACCAGCTGTCAGCTACGTAGAAAAAGATCCAAGAGTAGAAAGTAATATTAAATAAATTCTAACAACAGCTTATCAAGTTTAAACGTGCTTCTGTTGTTTATCCGCGGTTTCTTCTTTCTGGTGCAAAGTGGGCCAAAAGCAAACAAGAGAGACAGAGTCGCGACAGAAAAGCCGATCAGCTGATCATTAAGCAGTTTCATGATTGAAGTAGCAACAGGAGAGGGAGAAAGAGAGAAGAGGCAGTCGCTCCATAAATAGGTTGTTAAGCTTAACGTGGGAATGCTTTACAAACATTCAGAGACGGACTTACACACTTGCTTTACTTCTCTCGGGGATAACTTTGTCGGAGATGGTTGGTAGCAAAGCTCCAAATGCTCAACCAGACCACCACAGGTCTTGCAGGCCACAGCCGCTCTATCACGTGATGCATACTGCTCCGAAGTGCTAAGGTTATGAGGTGAGTTACATCATGTTGCAAGTTTTGTGAGGTGCTTTCGTGATATTTAATGGATCGGATTACATTTTTTATTTCTCTCCGATATCCAATCCAGTAATTTAGGTCAGTATCGGACCGATACCGATATGTAATATCATATCGGTCCATCCCTAATCAAAACATGAAACTCTGGAACCATATAATAAAACAGTAAGACACAATATCAGAATGAAAACTAGAATAATGAAGAAGTTAAAGCAGATATCCAAAAGATATAACACTGGAATAACTGGAACCAAAATAGCAACTCAAAGTCATTCAAACCAGGAAATAAGGACAAAAATCAGGGACCATGACACTTTTTCTAAGCTTAATTTCTAAGCTTTATTTTCTTAAGTGCTCCTGAGCAGTGTCTTAGAATGGCTGTCCTCTATACGTCATCATATATCACGCAATGTTACGCGATTGGCCATTAGTTTATTGCTCTGCCTGCTCTGACGTGTGAGCATGAACAATGCTCATAACTGAAGGTGAGGAAAAGAATATTTCCACAAATAAACTGAGAGGCTCAGTGTTTCCTTCCTTTTTTTGTTCTTTTTTTGTCCTTTGTTAGTGACATTTAAATGTGACCAAATCATTTCTAGTCTTGGTAAACCTAAATTAAGAACAGGCTTCAGGCACACAGATACCTGATTTATTGGACCATATATATTATACTTAAACTGTCACACCACAGAGGCAGCTCATAAATTCAACAAATGTGATCAAAGCCAATTCGTCATTTTGCTTTATTTTGAATGTCACTGCTAATATACACAGCTGCTTAGTGTGCAGCAGTTGAGATGCGAAGTTGCATCTCTGACATTTGCAGAAGAAATGCCACCTCAAAGCTACTTGTACACCTTCGATGTGCTTAAAGCAAAGACAACAGAACAACAGCTTGCCACGGTCTGTTACCATGGAAATGTACTCAGCCTTGGTCAAAACTGAAGCCCTTGTTTCATTTTGAAACACCCCCTCCCTGTCACTTCAACCTGAAGCACAAAGGTTCGTGTACTGATAAAATACAATAGCTGTTTGTTTTATTCTCAGGAGTAACGTAAAATGGAGGTATGGATGATGGAGCAACCCCCATTCCATCCCACCCCCACCTCAGTGCGTTAATGTGCAGCTACAGGGATGACATGCTGTACTGGGACATGAGAAACCCAGCTAATACTGTTGCCATGACAACCCAGCCAGAGGATAACTGTTTTACAGCATACAGTATAACACCACCCACAACCTTGGTGCCTCAGAAATATGTTGCTTGTCTCTTGCTCAGTATAACAGGGGTGAGTGGCTTTAGCAGTCAGTGGGGATTTTTCATCACCCACCATCATGATTTGACATCATTTGAAAGTGCTAGCTTTCCCCCCCATCAGAAATAAAGAACGGTATAAGGGACCAACACTAATGAACCATTCTATTGTTAGTTGTGCACAATGAGAGCAGAAATTAAACGAAAATGTCACATCTGCATTGGAAATGTCATTGGTTTTAAAGGGGTGCGCCCCAACTGGTGACATTATCTCAGTTTAATTTTAAGAGTAACTAAACATGGCTACATTTTATTATGTGAGAAGATTATCCTCTGGGAACCAAATCAGTATAAAAAAGCGTCAGCCTTCCTCCATGCACTTTTTTTCAGTAACGAGTAATCTAACTAATTACTATTCCTATCGTTACAGTTACTAACAAGAAAATGCGGTCCGTTACTATTTTTCAACAAACAGACGGTTGAAGCTGTGTTATATCAGTTGCACGGAAGTAGCTGCCTACGTAAGTAATTTGGACCCTACAGCTTTAAGCAGCTGCGCGCACTCCCGTGGACGGTAATCACGATCACTGTGTAGCACAGGGGTGGGCAATCTTAGTCCACGAGGGCCGGTGTCCCTGCAGGTTTTAGATGTGTCCTCGAACCAACACAGCTGATTTAAATGGATAAATTAGCTTCTCAACATGTCCTGAAGTTCTCCAGAGGCCTGGTAACAAACTAATCATGTGATTCAGGTGTGTTGACCCAAGGTGAGATCTAAAACCTGCAGGGACACCGGCCCTCGTGGACTGAGATTGCCCACCACTACCCAAAAATAGTTATACCAAGTTTGTAACATCATACTCAAAAAGACTTCAACAAAGTCAAATTTTGCAATAAAAAATGAATTTGATCCATCTTGGAATAAGGCTGACAAATGACAAAATGTGGAACAAGTAAATTGCTGTAAATACTTTCTTCATGCACTGCAGTCGCAGAAAGACCATTTACTCGAGCCCCACTTCAGTGCACCAACAATTACTTGTTGATTTTCAGTGCATCTTTTAAAACTGAACCCAGTATAAAGAGTCCTTATCTTGCCAAATATAACAAAAGTGTAGTGACTTTTTTGCGTTGAGGTCCTGCTGTCAGTTGTGAACTTTTAATATAATAAAATCGCTCTTACTTTTTAATGAAATGCACTGCAGACCTATTTAACTTGGAAGTTATCCATCCATTCTCTTCTGTTTATGCTTAATCAGGGTCGTGGGGGGCTGGTGTCTATCCCCGCTACCATAGGGTGAGAGGTAGGGTACACCCTGGACAGAGACAGACAGTAAGATCACAACTACTGTAGTGGTTTCTGAGATTAAATTGAATGGGAAAAAAATAGTTTAAAGAAATGAAACAATAAAATCAAACTATTCAATTAAAAGGCACTTGCTTAGCATTTGATTTTTGCAATACCTCTCTGGAGTAAACATTGCTTTGTTGTTCAGGATTGCAAGTACAAGTTCCTGTCCATGACTATCTGAATCATTCTGATGTCAACTGAGTTGATTGTGTATTACAATTGCCGTATAAAAGGCCTGGGCACTGCCAACTTATGCTTTCAATAACTTTCAAGATTTGTCATTTCCACAATATCTTCCATAATAGTTCAAGTGGGTAAACAAGTCGATATTATTTTGAAATATACATAAAATCATGTCATGTTAAGAAAGCTCATGCACCTTAAATCTGCACCAGTGTTGCTGTGTGAGCATTTCTGAATCATGGCTGGATTTTAATGAGGCCAGGGCAGGCAGTCAGGCCTTAGCTAATAGACCTGAAGATGAAACATTGTCCTGTCTGTGCTATTGATGTCTCCTATATGAGGTGGCAGATTCAGGCCATTCCCTGTGTACCTTCTGTCATCATTACCTTCAGTCCAAGGAGAAACATATCATAACAACCACTGATAACTAGCAATATAAAGGAAAGAAGTGAGACAAAGCTGGCACATCACATGCTGATAGCTCACATGGATGAAGATTCATTTTGGTCAACCATTCCTGTGTGATGTTATCGGCTGAACTAATGGCCCATAAGCAAGCTTGATTACACAAAGGTGGTGCAACTGCCTTGTAAAATGATAACAATGCTTCTGCAGAGTGTCACTTCAGTAAGTCATTTCTACATAAAGGAAAAACAAAATAGTGGCAAAAATATTGATATAACAAAAAGCAATGAATAGCAAAAAACCTCAGAGTGGAGCTATGCTCGCAAAGTTGGTAGTGTTGCCATGGGACATTCATAACCTTCAATAACCCTAACCCCGGTAAGGAAAGTAAAACTAAAAAAGGAGGCTCCAAGGATGACTAATTAAGGTTAAACAAATCTGTGTTTTTGTTAAAAGCAAACAGCAAGATTGTGCTGAGAAAGGGGGAATTATCTACATTTTATGCTGCAAACACAAAATATCAAAATGTATATAAAACCTAAAAATACAAATTCTTATGTTTATCAGGAAGTTCCTACATTTTTTTTTTAGGAAAAATGCATTTTGTGGGAATATAACTACATGTTTAAAAAAATCCTTTCATTATTAAAGAAATTAGTATAATGGGACATAAAATAGGAACCGTAATACTTTATCTTCTTTGATTTTTTAAATTTTTAACAGTTTACATACTTCTTTCATGCAATGGTATAATTTAAGCATTTTAACTGTGGAGGCTTCTCCCCCTTGTACAAATAAATGTTTTCAATATAAATTGTCGACCCCTCGTAGCAATGGGGACATTGCTATTCTGGAAGAGCTCATGCCCAACCAGGATAGAAATGTTTCAACATAACATAAATGGGATCACTCAAAATAACTTGATTTGCAGTAACCCTTGTCTTTAAAGTGTCAAGTGAGCAAAAATTATCCTGCCAAAATGCCCCTGATGGCATGACAGAGCCACCGGTTCCCCTTCACTGGAGAGGTCCAGGTTTCCTCTCCGGGGTTTTCTTGAATTTGTCACCTGTCTTTATGTCAACAAAAACACTAAAATGGCTTTTGGACTAGAAAGCTAAATTCATTCCACTGAGTCATCCACCAGGCAAAACCCTCACAAAATGTTTGGGCTGACCAGATGCGTCCAGTAGCAAAGCCATCTGATCCAACTAAGTAGCAGATGGTGAGCAACCTCTTTGCTATGCCCAAGTGTTTAAATCAGCATATGTGAGTAGAGTGGCGACAGAGAGGTGCATGGAGCAGTGTGATTTTGCCCAAAGCAATGAGCAATCCCATGAGCCTAATACAAACACTCATGAAAATGGATCATTGCTTGAAATTCTGGGAGTATGTCAAGATACACCCAGAATGACAAGAATGACATAAAAGGAAAATGATGCAGCATATACAAATGTGCACATGAAGCAGGTCTCTGCCTGCATTTGACAAAAGGTGGAAAAGATGGAGCGGGAAATACTTCACAGATTTTCAGAAGTAAGAACACAATCAAAGTTGTTGGAACCATGAGCTTAGTAGAACAAAAAGATAACCAAACACCTTGCATGACATAAAGTGGGAAGACTTAGTGGAATCAGAAGCCTTTGAAAATTAACGGTGTATGTTTATTCCCTTTTAAATTGCCAAATGTACAGTTAAGAAAAGTACCACTTCACAGCATCAAACAGTCATGCTACTGAGTATTTGCAAAAGCTACTTTTGAAGGAGAATTACATAGTAATGTAAAATGTAATTAGTAAAACTAGATTGGAATATAAAAATAAATCATGTTGTTCTGCCCAGACAGCCTGACTCACATGGCCAGGAAATGTATGTCGTTGATTTCTATTGACAAGTTTCTCACATCTGAGTAAGTGCGTGTGCAGGGTGAGATTCTTATTGATTCAGTGCGCTCTGGTCTGCAGTACATGTCACATTTACAGGAACCTTTTTATGTGTAAAAGAAAGATTCATACACTTCAGTGTCCACGGCGCCTGCGGGCGGTGACGACAATAACCCATGAGCCATTCACGGCTAAGGGATAAAAAGCACAAATAAAGGCAAAAAAAAATTCTGCTTGCTGATGAAAGTGCATTCACTTTATTAGTAGAGCTTACATTCATTATCTATAAACTGTATATAGTTGCAATAACTGTGGCTCCTGGGTGTCTGTCTACGGATTCTACTTGCAGCTAAACATGATTTTAATATGATGTAATTAACTACAAGGCACGATAGAAAGGCACACATGGCTTGAATGTGAGAAAAGGAGGATTATCTTAGGGAGCAGAAGGAAGTCAGCCATCTTAACGGAGACGTGTGAAATTCATTAACACTCAGAAGAAGTAGGGTGACCTAAAGGCACTTCAGCACTAAGCAATTTAAGCTCAAAACTGTTTGATATATTATACTTCAAGAATTGTAGCACACAAAAACGCTAGATTTAACCAATACATTTCAACTGTAAAGATTGTTGTACTTAAAAGTAAAGAACAAACAAACAAAAAAAAAAAAACACGTATTTGTCTTCATATCCTCTGTAAGTTTTGTTGTTGTCTTTTTTTAGCACAGTTTCTGTGATGTGCCCTCAGCTCTGGCAAACTAAGTTTAGTAACGTGATATATATATATCTCCCTAAACAGAAAAAGCAATGAAAGCACAAATGGTTGTGCAGTGCCTTGGGTGATATAAATCACAGCCCAGCCAGGTCACATAAAGAGGAAATAAGTGACAGGTGTCACTTATTTCCCCTTTGTGTGTTATATATAAGCAAACAAATCAGTCATAGGTAAGCAGCGTCAACGGGTTATGTTTATGAAAACTTAAATAACTCTACATGAATATTTCAATAGCATAAATACAAAGCAAGAGATTCCAAATAAATGACACAGTAAAAGATAACAATAGATCAGCCACTTTTTATTTAGAAAGAGTCCCAAAAAATAAACAAGTTAGCACACATTCCATATACAAAATGTCTGTGAAATAGCCTGAATATGCAATGAAACTGATTAGCGACTATGGTATACCGTATGCTTCTATACTTGATAACAAAAACAGTGGTAATAATAATAGTATAGTTCATCTCCCTGCTGTGTGCAGGAGGGGGTTTGTTATAGATCTATTTGAAAGTGGGGGGAAAAAATCGTATAAATAGATGTGCTCATCTGCATAACCTGTGTATCTAACTTATGGTGAGTCTGGACAACTAAAAAGTAGTATTGTATCTTTAAAACAATTAAATGTAGCATTAAGTACTGCAAAAGGAAATCAAGTACTTATGATAAGGGATACAATTTGTCATATTTGAACTTTTATATAAAATATATGTTTATATGTATATATTGTATATATGTCTTACATTGTATTTCCAATTTCAAACATTTAACCTCACAACTTCAACATTGAAATGAAAATGTTTGTTTGGCAGTAATGAAATAAACGTATGTAGTATTTGCGGCAACAACATGCAACTTGTGCTACTCCATTGTCCGATTAATGCAAAATACATGGAGACTTGAAAACAAAGCAGAAAGGCTATTGTATTAGTCATTGCCACCAACTGTACATCTAGTTACAAAAGTTACAGAATGTATCAGAATCATTTACATTCACTGAGATGACAGTGATTGAGTATATTAAGACTATATTTATCTACTGGCACTAGAATTTGGCACTCTTACTTATTTGGCATTTTAACCATCACGTAAACCATGTGAATGTAGATGCTTCTTTTTGATGTCACTTTAAAATGTGATGGAATAATACCATACCATACTATTTTTTTTTTTTGTTTATTCATCGCGTGTAAACATATTAATCTCCTCTTGAAAGAACAACAACCCTGGTCCTCATCAGAAAAAATACAAACAGCAAAAGCACTGAAGCAAACAAAGAGACAAAAGTAATAAAGCAGAATTGCTGCACCAAGTCTAACAAGAAAAACATAGAAGGATTGATTCCAAATGCCAAGCATTGACATATATTTCATATCAACACCAAATGTTAAAGAATAAAATATACAGGAAAGTTCAGAATAGGAATTAATTACATGATTTTAACATCTCACCCCCATAATGCAATGTATTTGGCTTTAAAAGTATCGAACTAGAAGCTGTTTAGTATTTTTTCTTTCTGTATACTCACACATGAAGATGTTTTTATCCAACCAGTATGTAAGCAAGTTTATTTAAAAGCTATTTTGTGAAAATACATAAAAATATTTTTTTCAATAAACGTTTTTAACAGATTTTCTTAGAAAAAAAGGACGATTTCACATCTTAATGCAGATGAAATCAAGTGTGCTTGAAAATCCTGTTTTGCGGCGGTGGCTACAGAAACGTGTGTTTTTGACGACATCTTCCCCTGATGAACACACCCCCTCACTTTTCAGACACACATAAACACAGTTGAGATGACTAAATCTCTGACTCCTA
>NW_024582394.1:1077419-1163611 GCF_018398535.1 Haplochromis burtoni
ATGTCCACATTTTGTCAAAAAGGGCAATCTTTGAGCGCTGTGTTGAGAAAAAAAAAAAGATTTTAATACAGCTTTATTATGAAAACTTTCAGTTATATTATGTCTTCCTTTAAGCACTGTATGTTCTGCAATGCTATTATGCTTGGTGTAAAATTGTACAGAAAGAATACACAAGCTATGAGTTGATATGAGTTGTTTCCATAGCTTCAGAATATACACTGAATATCTCTTACCCTAAAAAACTCTTTTGTGGAGCCAGAGTCCAGAGTCCCATAAGCGATCTCAGTCTGTTTAGCCAGGTCCTCGGCACTTTCAATGGGAGAAACCATTCTTTCAACCGTCAGAAAAGCAGCCAGGTTAGCAGTGTAGGAAGAAATGATGATTAAGGTGAAAAACCACCACACGCCACCAACGATGCGTCCAGACAGAGATCTGTTGTACAGACAAAAAAATAGAAAGAGCTGTTGACTTATGTTTATCTGGGTTTTTTTTTATCATATTCTAACAAAACATAGAAATAGGATTCAATAGCTGTATTGAGATAACTTTTATGCAGTGGATGTTTCAACAATTTTCTAGAGATGTGGACCGCTTGAGGCAGGTAATTTACCATGAATCACAAAATATTCCTAGACTTAACCATGCACAGCTTTGAAAAGATTTTTTTTCTTCATATTTTATCAAAGGCAGGTTTCAACCATAAATGCAGTCACTGTGTGATGTAGGGCATGGCATTGTGATTTGGTATATTTATTTTGGTTTATTTTTAGGTATATCCATTTGAAAATAGCACAGCACAAACCGACCAAACAATACTCTAGTTGGGATGTACTAGTTTATCTCTGAGACTACAATAATGCTAAAGATCCATAAAACCATTTTCTTCCACTTTTCCAAATTATGGTTGCAGTGGGAGGCTGGAGACTATCCCAGCGAAAGCAGGGTACATTCTGGATAGTGTACCCATTTGCACCAATCACTAATTAACCTAACCCCACTAAATGGGTGTCTTTGAACTGTGGGAAGAAGCCAAAGTATCCTGAGACAACCCGCATAAACTTGGGTAAATATGCAAACTCTACACAGAAAGGCTCAATCTAGAATGTGGATTTGAACCCAGGCCCTTTAGGCTGTGAGCAACAGTATTAACAAAGAGAAGCAGTGGTTACTCTTAATTTACCATAAAACATGTTTGGGATGAGGTGTGGGATAAAAAGGATAGGTCAACACAACACAAATGTCTACTCACAAGGTAGTAAATCTACAGTTAAAATATTAATTTTACACTAAATTCTGTAAAAAGAATAATTTTATAACTTTTCATCTAAACAAAAGTAAATAAAACCAAATAAAGCCAAGACATACAGAATGTATGAAGAATATAACAAAGTGGATGGTTTGGTTACATGCTCAAACATAACATGTTACTAACTAATGCTCTCCATCCTCGTCATCCACTTTTGATTTGAGAATCTATGCTACAGTGCTTTACTCTGGACCTCTAAGTTATAAACCCAACAATATTACAACCCCTAATCCTATATTGCTAGCAGAGCTAAAACTACACTTGGTTGATGAATACTTTGAAGCTCTAAAATCATTTTTTTCTCATTTTTAGGTAGTTCTGGTGGAATATCACTTATCATTTACTTATACTTACAGCATAAATTTTCTTAAATTAACGCAATATGGAAGTTGTGGATTTTTCTGACTTACCTAGGAGAGATGTCACAGCCTTGTCGCATAAAGGCTCCAAGGGAGAACCACAGGCTGTTGAATATGCCAAACTCATTAGTAGACTCATTGGTCTGGATCTGCCCGTCCTCATACTCCTCAGTGTGCCACTCGTAGGGGCTGAAGCGGCTGACGAGGAACAGCACCACGCTGACACCAATGTAAGCAAAAACTATACACATCCAAATCTCATAAGCCAGTGGATCCAAGAAAGAGAAAACTCCAGGCTTGGATTTCTGAGGCTTCTTGATCATGATGGAAATGCCCAGTGACATGAAAGGCTTGGAGAAGTCAATCACTTCCTCTCGCACCAATGTGATGGTCAGAGGAGCCACTGCGATGTCTGCTTTCTATCAAACCAGAAGGCAAAGAAAAAAAAGGCAAAAAAAGGTTTAAGAAATACCACTTGAGATTACAGGGGCTCTCAATCAAAGTTATCTCATTGAAAACCTTTAAAGCATGCATTCGAATGAGTAGATCAACTCACCCCATATACCAACTCTCCAACCATCCCATTCCAGATTTTGGTCTCTGCATCTCTTGCTCCATATTTTCCATCCCCCACTATTTTCAGTTGATATTTGAAGCCACAGTGCTTCGCTATCTCAGCAGCAAGATCTACACAGTAACCCTCGTAGCGCTCATTGTCTACAAAAAGGTCAGCGTTCTTTTTCAGCATTACATACGGAGCTTCCTGAAGGACAGGAAAAAAGAGCAGCACACATGAATTCAGCACATATGAATTACCTTGTGAAACACAGTAAAGTCTTGTAGCGTGAAATCAGTGATCTGGTGTTATTCTACATATATTTAACAAAAACAAGGAAAAAAAAACAACACTTTTCTCCGTAAAGGGAAAAGTGTTTAATTAAAGTGTTAAGACATCTATTCATAAAATAAGGTACCCAGTGGTCCAAGAACTGAAACACTAAAACCACAATTAAAGTACGCAATTAGTTATGGACTCATTATTAAACATACCAAAATGGTGGTCACAATAACGGTCTTGTTTTCCATTCCTGTTGTGTCATTTGTAAAGACATCTGATTTGGTGACAGCCATTTTATCCATTTCATTCCAGTATCCAATCTGTTGGAAAAAATAAGCAATAAATTCAAGAAAAAGTAAGTGCTGCTTTAATGGACAGCTTGAGCCTTGAATTCAAACTATATAGTCTCAAAAATTTTCCAAACGCTCAAATCTTGTATAGATATTCATCTTCTATTCAAATTGGATATCAAGAGACTTACTTTTACAGGACCATTACTCTTTAATTCCATTATATTCACTGAGTAATTGACTCTCTTGCCATGCTGGTCAAATTGGATGTTTCCTGTCAGTCCTTCCACTCGAACCTTGGAAACACAAGATCAGACGTGTGTAAGACTGATTTGACATGAATAAATCTGTGTGACGAGCAAACAGTGGTAGTGGGCTTATGTGGAAGGCAATAATTAAAAACATGGAAGCTATCATTGTTGTTCTTATTAATTATGATCAGTCAAGTAACACCATTCACCATTCATTTGCAGGTTAAAAGTTGAGATTTTCAAAGTTAAATTAATTCTTGATGTTGTCTGGGTCATGCAAATGCAGTTTTGTCAGGATGAATAGGTAATAAATGTCTCATAAATCCTTTCAGGGCTTAATCCGTAAATAGCTGCCAATTTGAGCAACAAGGGTGAAATGCTCTTTGCTAAGTCATCAGGAGATGATTGGGACAGTTTCAGAGAAGTAAAATACTAATGTGCTAATAAGGATCTTTTTTACGTGTCTTTTTACTTGTCTGAAGTAATACAGTCCTCAAAAACGTATTCACCCAGAGTTTCATTGCCCAAAAATCAGTGCATTGTGATGTTGTCACGACCTCATCCAAGTTCCCTAAAGTGACATCCATTTGGATCGGTTAAGTGAGAAGTGTTCTTTGCTCTTTGTTTCCTATGGCTCCCCTCTTCTTGAGTGTTTTACCATGATACCTAATGACTTCAAATACTTCTTTGTGCTGAGCTACGAGGCAGCAGAAAGTCTGAATGAACCCAGTGGTGTCCAGATTGAAGAGCATAAACTCAGCATGTATTCAGAGAACATTCATTAACCAAAGGAACTAAAGTAGAAAGAATGGGAAGGATCCTCTTGATTTTTTTCAGGGAAAATCAGCATTTCTAAAATGCATTTGGTGGAGTGGATCTCTTAACTTCACAACATGGAAACTCAGATTTGCGACATACATCCTCTCATTTAGTTGACAAACTTGAAAAATCACCAAAGTTTAAGTTCCATTTTCAGTTGGCAAGTCACTGTATTGCATGAAAGCTGTTACATAGGTCTAGACTTGAGTGCTGATGTGTTACTAGTTGTTTCCTATATGGATGGCACGTCAGTACACTGCATACTATACTCACAATGTAAAATCCATATTAGATGTTACATAGTCTGTAACAGTGTTCAATCAAACTCACAGGTTATTTGTTTAGTTAAGTTGATTTGAGACCAAGAAGAAACCTCTTGAACTGCAGAAGAAGATGGATGGATGGATGGATGGATGGAAAAACTAAAAATGAAAAACAAATTGAAACGTCCTTTCAACAAGAGATGAGGGGGGGGGGGAACAAACTTGTCACACACTGTGTCAATACTGTGATATTCATCTTGCCGTAGAAAAAAAATAATAAAACAATAGGTAGCATAATATAAAGTTTGATTCTCTCTCACTTTCACCTCACTTTGGGGGACATTTGAAGGTAAGAGCCATGTGATCTTGGGAAACTAAACATCACTGATCAGGTTTTGAGAGCAACATAAATTGATTTGGAAGAGATCCAACACCCTTGGATCGGCTTATCTTCTGACATGTTTGATCACAACCCAGTACAGCATCTCTCTGTCTTCATGGGGTGGTTAAAGGCAGCTAATCTTGATCTTTTATAAGTGTATCCTGACTTCCAGGGTGCCAGACAAAAAAACATCAAAGGCAAGAACTGATCAATTTTGGAAAAGCTTTCTGAGACATTTCCAACTGATACCTTTATCATTAAAAGAATCTCATCCTAGAAGCTGTTTTGGACATTTTTTTCTGCTCTGCATTAAGAAAGAGTGTAGATGGACAAGTCAGTGTGGTACAGATAAAGACATAAAAAGAAAAGAAAAAAACATTTGAGAACCGTGTTACTGATCTTTCAGAAACTCAACATGATAACCATGAATAACTGATGCAGCATCATAGTTTACCATCAAATTAATCTCTATTTAGTGTGTTTCTTCTTCTTCTGAGAGCATATTTCTCTGTGTACATATGCACTGTAAAAATCAATCTTTGACAAGTACTTTCTACCTCGATGCGTTTTAAAATGCTATTCTTTTAATGTGTCTACTGTTACCACTGCAATGAATCCTCACCAGCAAAAGAGGTGAGTTACCTGTTTCAGTGCTCGCTCAATCTCCACACCCTGAGCCCATGGCACAGCAGGATTAGCCAAGCAGTCACCAGTGTTGGCCCTCCTGGTAAAGTCAATGCGTTGTTTATGAAGGTATCGAAAAGCTTCTGTCATCACCTGAACGGCGTCATAGGTCAGCGCAGATGTATACTATGGCAGAAAATTGGATGAGATTATACATGAATTATATATTATATATAGATGAATAATGAAGGACTGTATTGCTATCTGGTTAAACATAATATAACTAGTTGACAAAAAAAGACTTTAACTGTAAGCTCCGTATTCACACATTGAATAAATATAGTTGATCAAATAAATAAATAATATTTATCTGACATTCTGCACTAGATTACACAGTGCATTATGCTTTATCCACTGTCTTTCCCTAATTAGACAGCATATGATATATCATATGTTTGATGCTGGTGCTTTCTTTGTTTATGTATTTTTGTAGAGCAGTTTTGTTGTTTTGTAAATGTCAAAACTTGAGTGAGTGCTTTTATTTAAATCAGTGTGGCCTGAAAAACAGCTTGAACTTTCCCAGTTTCAAAAAAACGAAGGCTACTTTTGGCAATGACTATGCAGCTCTGGTTATATTTTAATGTAAATTTATCTGATTTCTGTGTTTGCCAAAACTGAACATGCCATTTCAATTTCCAAAAAGCTGACTTCATGTGGGCTGGTATAGTAGAGTAAACTAAACAGAATAATTATTGATGATTTCAGTATTATATCGCCTCATATGTGCATGTTAAAACTCACCCTTATTTTGCTGTCGGCTCCAGGATATTCTTTTTCTTCTAGTGCCTCCCATCGCTGATCAAATTTGGAAACCAAGGGATCATCAAAATCAACAATCTGAAAGCCTGAAACATTTGCTCCACCATACTGAATTTTGGACAGGTCTCCATCAATGAAACCCTAAAAAAACAGATCAAAATGAATTATTCCATCAATTAATACACTTATAAAGTCGTTCTTTAAAGAAAAAGTTGTAAATGTTGTTTACACTCACCAGATTGGCTATAATGTAGTGGTAGCCTTTAACATGTCTGCCAATTGTGATGACCTACATTGTTGTGAAACACATGTGCATTAAAACAACATATAGGACACCTCGTGAAGGAAAAAGCAATTCTTAGTTGACAAAAACAGCTTAATAAAATGCTTGATTGAAGTTCCTCTTGTATGCCATTTTACACTGTTTGACAACTACACTTATAAGAAAGTACAATCTAAATCTGCCACATTATTTATTCAGACATTATTAATTTGTTTCAATCAACCCTCACATGTCTGACAGTCTTGGCCGTTATCACTTTAAAAAACATTGTCACTTATAGTCGCAGCTATTGCTAGACAGAGATATCAAGTTCTGACGCCAGTTTTCTTATCAGAAAAGACAAAAGCAAAAAACTAACATATCTCAACCAGACCCCTTTTCAGTACCTCATATAAATGGCACACCTGAAACTAATCCCGCTGCTTGACTGACACCTTCGTTTGTCAGGGCTGCTACTTGATGCAGATTTGAATAATAACGTCTTGCATCTCCTATGTAAATGTCTTTGACATAAAGCAAGAAACTTCCACCTCGACAGTCTCTGTTTTTCCCTGATAAAGAGGCAACGAGGCTGTAGACATTGATTTCAGTCAGCATTTGGTTAAACAGACGTCTGCATGCTTTAAATGCTAATCAATATGCCTCCCTCGTGAGAAAAAGGTTAAGTAAAAATAGTCTGCTTATGTGCATTTGTTTTTCCTTTAATTGCAGTTTTGTTTACAGCCTAAATGAACAATTAGCATAATTGTTATGGTGCCTTTCTACATCTGCTGGACTGCATGGTCCATGTGACAAGGCTACTTTTGTAAGTGCTTTGTCAGATACACGTATTTCAACTGGATCTTACTTTTCTCCTACAGGAGTAATTAAAGGACAACAAGGTTGTTAGCATTTCCTGCACCCCCCTTTTTTAATCACCACAGATCCATTCCCAGTGCTATTTACACTTCCCAGTAGAGTTTTTACATATTTGGACTCTATTAGTTCTAATATCATGTATAATTTAAGCACGAAATAGTAAAAACATTTGTTTTTTGCTTTCAATGTTTTGCAAACTTACATTTTTTTAGCTTTCTTTACAAACAACAAGCCACTGATAATTATACCGATGGAGCCTACTGCATGTAATTACTTTACCCAGAAATTACTTACGAGAAAGACTAACAAATAATAATAATAATAATAATAATAATCTACAATGTACCTGTTCCATAATGTCCTTCACTTTATCCTGTTCACAGTCCAGTATCACCCTCCTCTCTTTTTTGTTCTCCAGATCTTGGAACAGTGAGCGGTAGGCCTCATCCTTTCTCTCATCTTTAAGGTTTCCCACATTAATGGCAGTTACCTGCCACTTTTTCTCTGCTGCGGTGTCCAGAACAATTTGCAGTGTTGTCAGGCCTGAAGAAAAGATTGACACAGAGTTAAAATATGAATCATGTTGTGTCTCTTTATGCTTAACATATGCATATGTTTTATAATGGTTTTAAATTATTAACTGCACATTCTCTTTAGTCCCCGAGATATTTTTGGCCCTATGGCATTTTAATGGCTCAATGCAGTAATTATGATATGCAGATTTCAAACCTCAAATTTCAAGAAGTCACAGCAAGCACGCGAAAATAAAAATGTGGGACGCAGAAAAACAAAAAAGAAATGCAAAAGCCTAGCAGAAGCAGACATAGTTTGAAGAAAAAAAAATAGACCAGCAGACAAGACCCGTTCAAAAACATTCTCATCTGCTTGTTGAAACCCAGTGAAGGTTTTACAGCGACTCAGTGCCTTATGTAAAGAGCTCATCAGGATGAGTCACAGGTATTCTGGCATGAACCTGACCAACATGTGGGAGGAAAGTGGGTCTAACAATACACTTGACTGCATCAATACCAACATTTCATATTTCATTTCTGCTCTATTACTGTATGTTTTAAAGGAGTAATTGAGTATTTTGCTTATTATTTTTACAGTTTGATTAACAATACAATCTATCCTGAACGTCCACTCATAGTCTTTGTCTGGTATTTTGAATTGCAAGACCTTCAGAAAACCTTGAAAAATAAGTGTCTTCAGCAAAATCTCTTACAGTATGTGATCACTTATTTTGACCATACTGTTTATTCCAATATGTAATATAAACAAAATGTTCAGTGAATAACTGACACAGCTGGTGCAGTTAGCTGTAGCACTGGTCAGTCAGTGTGATGTGTAGTGTGGTGAAGGCAAAGATATCATGTCTGTTTCAGATTATATTCGCATCATCCTCTCTGTCTGGTTTCACTGTTGAATCTTTGCTGTTATTGATTGCTGGTCTGCTGAGGGCAGTTAGAAAGCAGTTTAATAAAAAGGTTGAGTGTTTCATTCTGACTTGCCGGTGAATTACAGATGTAATCAATTTCATGCGACGCGGCTTTGATTTTATATGAGGAAAATGGAGACTTGCAGTTTTATCTGAATGAACTATTCATCATAGTTGCATTAAGGTCAAAGTAGTGGTTAAATGTGTTTTATTGATACTTAAGAAATTAGATAAATGAAATGAAATTTAAGTTCTGAGTAATATGCAGTGAAAATAATTAAACAACAAAGGCAAAATGCTAGTTAGCATTGGCTGAAGCCAAATATAATCTAGATAGTGCATCTCTGTGGACTGTACTTATAGTCAGTAGCTGCTCTGTTGGGCACACCTTACTAAAAAAACCTTTTGCATCCACAACTGCCTTATTTCTTTGTTGCATAGATTCAACAAGTTGCTGAAAACCATTCTCAGAGATGTTGGTCCATGTTTACATGATGGCATCATGCACGTCCTGCATCTTTGTCAGATGAACATCCATATTGGATTGAAACTGTGGCCCTTTGAGTACAGTGATTTCATTGTCATGTTTGAGAAACAAGAGTGAAATTATCTTAGCTTTGTGAAATCGTATGTTATCCTACTGGAAGCAACTATCACAAGATGGGTACACTATGGTCATAAAGACATGGACATGTGCGCAACAATACTCAGGTAGGTTATGCATTTTAAACAATCAGTTAGTAACAAAAACCCCAAAGCTTGCCAAAAAAGTATACCCTGCACCACTGTAGCGTCTTTTTTCCATTCTAAGCTGGCAGAAATGGTCTTCTGTTGTGATCTTCTGCTACTGTAGCCATGTGCTTCAATGTTTAATATATTTTGTATTCAAAGATGCTTTTTCTGCACACCTTGTATGTAAGCGGTTATTTGAGCTGCTGTTGGTATCAGCATGTAGAAAGCGGGCCATTCTCCCCTGACCTCTGGCATCAACAAAGCATTTATGCCTAGAAAAATCCCAGTAGACCAGCGGTTTCTGGAAGACTCAGACCAACATGTGACATCAACAAATGTCCCACATTCAAAGTCAATTTTATCACCTTTTCTGTGGCCATCAAATTAGCTGATGAAACATTTGCATTAATAAGTAATTAAATGCATTAAAATATATTGTCCACCCCAGTGTACCCTTTAACTTTATAACTAGATCACATCCCACCCTACACTCTTTTTACCTGAAAGACTATATCACCATGTAATACTAGTTTGTTCCTGTGTATTTAGTGTTAAAATATATACCGTATTTAGTATTTTGCTTTTGTTACAAGTTCAATGACATTTGTAAATGTAATTATTTCATTAAAAAGGACATCATTGATTTTGTTACATTCACTTTAAGTCATTCAATGTTGTATATAATGTAAGAATATATGTGACTTTTTCGGTTATATAATATTTTATAATTATTCACAAACCCATGATTTTGCACGTTTTGCAATGAACAACAAATACCTCTTTCAGTGGTCTAAAGCAGCACTTAAGTTAAATGTTTCCTTTACTACCTTTTACATTTGACAATTTTTTTATTATATTGAATCATGACTCCAAATACATGAGAACATGTACAATACGATGTAAAATGTTTAATTAAGGGTCAAATAGGCTCAGATTAAATAGAGGATATTGATTTGATTCCTACAAATTCATCCTCACATTAGCTATAATCTGTTTAACAAATTGTGTTCCCATATATCTACTGTGCTGAAAGTCCAACATCCTTCCCCAGAGTGAACCTGTTATTCTTTGCTTAATGCCTATTGAAGCGCCACTTAAATCAATTGCAAGTGTTTAAAGGCTTTGTTTTAGGAAGAAATAGCAGGGGTTGTGATTGCCTACAGGTCTGCTATAACAGAACTTGAATCTGCAAATTTTTTATTTGGGTTTATTTATTGTTTATTTTAATCTAGATTCAAACATGTAAATGTTTGAATGATGTTTAGATAAAAGTATGAAAATTATATAAAAAAAAAACAGACTGGTACAATTGTAATATTTGACAGCAGAAATAGCTATTTTAGTGCTTATCACTGCTGTAGACAGCGCTTTTATTTGACCTTGATTAATTAAGCATAAAGTCTCCAAGCACGAGTATGTGACCTTATTTAGACAACAGTGGATTTCTAATATATTAGCAAATGCTGGCATGCTTAGTGCTGGAAAGGTTACTTTTAAAATGTATTCCACTACAGATTACAGAATACATGCCCCAAAATGTATTTTGTAAAGTATTCCGTTACGTTACTCAATGAGAGTAACGTATTCTGAATACTTTGGATTACTTAATATATTATCATGCTTTTTACAACTACATGAATGTACTATTTCTGTGTGAAATATTACTGTTACTGAAGGTCCGCGGCTCCGAACTGTAGTAAAGGGACCTCTGGCTAATACTTCAGCTTCAGTGTCGGGCTAGTAGCCGAAAAATAGCTTTACTTTGTTGTCTGGGTCAAGTTTGAGACAGAGAGAGGCGTTGAAAGGCTGCTCCAACGGAACTTATTGTTTTTGGAGGAAAACACGAACACTGTGTACAGTCGAGTCTTAATCGCTTACTTACAACTGGGCTCATCAGGCTCTCTTCTTGGCTGCAGTGGTTATTATTATATTTACATGCTTCCAGCTCCCGTTTCTACTCGATGACAGCTCGTACTTTTCCACTCACCTTTTTCTCCCTCCCTCGCTCACAGATACATAATGGGTATGGCAGTCCATTCTCCCTGCAGCACGGACTACACTGCCCATGAGGCTACATTCTTTAGGGCTGTAGAAAACATGGACGATGGACAGCTCCCCAAAAATGAATGCCAAAACGTCTCTATCGCCCCCTGGTGTCTGGCTGCAGTATAGGTCATAAACCCCGCCTCCTCCATGTTAGCGAATGGGACTGGGGTCAGACTAAAATAAATTAATTCCCCTCAGATAAATTTTTTCCAAAGATTCTTTCTTTTGTCATCAATAGTTCTCATTATGGTGATTTATGTCCAAGGGGTCTCCTTTCCCATAAGTTTGATTCTAATTCCTACCGCGGTGATGTTAAATTGGGGTGTAATGTCATCATAACAGCTTTGACTGACAACTGCAGTCACCGAGAAACTTGTAACGGACTTAGTTAGCAAATTGCATCCATAGACTGTGTAGGTTAACTGCCAAGGCAATTAGACCTGCTAATTAGTGTTAGCCGATCACACAGTTTACTATTGATAAGCACCTAAATTGAAAAGACTGGGCATCATTTGAGCTCTTTTGGCCTCCTTTTAAATGTACAGGTTGGCCAATCAGAGAGAATGTCCTCAACATTTGCAACAGGCAAGATGTCCCAAGCAAATATTTCCACTTCCTGCTATAAAGCTGAATTTGCGGTAAGGGAGACCCTTTAGACAAACTTTTTGGAGATGGAAGAAAAAACAAAAGAAAATATGACTAAGTTTTTGTTAGTAATGGTAACTGTACCGTTTTGCTGTAACTGTAACTGCTGTTGGTGTAACCCCACACCCCACGCATGGCACGCAGGATGGGCATCAACCGTGAACCAGTGAATTAGATAAGCACAAGAAAATGGATGAAAGGATAAATGGAGCCCACTGCAAAGTAGTCACATTTTTATCACGTTAGAAAAGATCAGTTGCAGCTCCACTTTTTGAGATATTTATCAGTTGTTTACCAAAAATAGGTTCCCAGTACCTGACCTACACCATAATATTGGTCTTCTCTTTAACCTACTCTTTAATCTATCTTGATCCATTGTTTAAACCAAGTTACTGGCCATAGCTGACAAGGTATTTACTGGTTCATGCATTAGCCTCAGTGTTCTAATAGAATTCATCATAACCAGTAACAACTCCATTGCTTCCTTTCTTTCGACTCCCTGAGAAACACCCCCACACATCCTTGCATCATTTACCAACAAGCTTAGTCACTTACAGTCTCTCTCTTTCCTCTTCTCTCTACACTTTGGGTTGCCATGGGAATGAGTGGATCACACTGACCTAATTAGACAGCCATGCAATGATGAAATATGCACAACAGGCCCCTTAGTGCCACAGCGGACGTACAGTAAGGACAGCAGGTCACTCCTAGCATTAGCATGGGGACACTGTGAAACAGCTGGTGCTTCTGATTTTAGAGAGGAACAGTATTTGATTCTGCTGTCAGTCAGAAAGGCTGACTGGTAAGACTTAGCATGCTGGCAAAAGGAAGAAAAGCATAGCAAACACAAGAGATGATTTGTAAAGCAGACAGGACAAATGGGAGGATAACGTTAGTGTATAAAGAGCAGGCAGGATATGTCTTGGATGGGAAAAGGTGCAATGGGAGACTTTAAGAGATGTAACACTATAGAAAGTTAAAGGTAATACAGAGCAGAAATGCTCTAAATCCTTCCTAATCCATCCACCGTGTATCCACTCTAAACTGTGTGTAGACAGCAGCAGTTTCACATCTCTATGTTGATTCACTTCTGTTGCAATAAACCACTTAGTGCTTCATATAAATACTTACATATAAAACTATCTTTGGGAATTTATCAATGTTGCATACCTTCAAAATGATTTCTAAAATTGATCTGAACATTGTCTCTTTTAGCTTGCTGAAAATAAAACAATTAGTCTATGAGCTAAAAGAATAATTTGATGTGTAACATAAACACTGAGTATTCCTGTTAGGATAGAAGACTAAATACTGTTATTCCACTGTAACTAGATAGTACTGAGCTTTTAATTCTGGTTTTTCATTGCAGTAAGAGTGTTAATAGAGAGTGGAACTCTATCTGTGGAAGAGATTTTCTTTTCAGTGTCAGTTGCTCCAGAAGACTGCATTGTGCTTCAAGGGCAAAAGTCACAGAATCACAATTAGCAGGTGACAGCATAAAATGAATTACATGACACAGCAAAGTGAGATAATGCAAAAGCAGGAGTAGATTGTTCTTGAACCTTTTGGCTGCCATCGCCTTTATTACACCTTATTATTAATTGCTATATTAACCATTCTTCTCGAATTCAGCCACAGCCATCTTCCATTTTACCAACTCATATGCTGCTAGCTCAATTAAAAAATACAATTGTCATGCTTATAAAGCATATAGTGTGTTCGACGTTTCAGGTAGTGAGAGAAAATGTCTGCTGGAAGATATAAAATCTTATTTCCAGACTTCGACGTTATCAGTGTCGAATTTTGAAGAATCACTTATGAAAGGGATCAAAGAAAAGGGACGAAATAGATTTGAATATGAAGCAAGCTGGGATATTATAGTTTGAGGGTAGATAATATTTCATGTAGGATAAATTCAGCCCTTGATCTTATCAAGGATTCCAAATACAGGTGTACAGGCTCAGGATAGAGATTATTTATGGCTAAATAATTTAACTTATTCTCTAAAAAAGCTAGTTTTATCATTAAGGGCACCACTGCTGCTGTATTAGTGAATGTTTGTGATAACTGCAGACTGTAAAAACATGATGAGTGCTATGGTGACAGTCTTCAGATTCTGTAATCCTTAATCTTGGGAAAAGCCTGCCTGTCTAACTGACTGATAGATCAAAAGGGGTATGGCTTGAATTTTAGGTAGAGTTGGAACCAGAAAAGCAACTGGGTGTCTGTATTTGTATATGTGTATGTATCTGTGAGTCTGTTGTTTGATTGTGAAGTGGAGCTGAAAAATAACACAATGTGAACTAAGCATGGTGCAACTTTTCCTCTCAATTAGGATGGTCACACCATTGCTGACATCACATCTCTATGTAGAACAAGTGTGGAAATCAACAGCTTTAGGCCGTATCATCTCCACTGTATGTCAGAGATGACTCTGACTGCCTCTCCTCTAACCTCGCCTTGATATTACATTACACTCTCAAATGGAGGAGGTGCTATAGTTGATTGTATGTGACAAGCTGTTTGTAATGAGCCCATGCCCTTTACCTAGCTTCACCTGTGTTGCACACAGTGGGATAGAAATGTTTTGTCACAGGATAAAAGCGGTTGCTCAGGATTCTGTGTTCATTTGATCAACCGCTTCCCTGTAAGGGGACAAGTGGACCAAAAGTGTATCAACAAAATGTCTGTCAGGGGGAATGGGCAAAGTTTGGGTCCACATATCCTCCATGAGAAAAGGTCACAAGGGGGACATGCGAGCCTTTCCCCTAAGAGGACCAGTGTTCCCAAAAGCTATGCTAACAAAAAGCTACATGTATGCTAATCTACAGCTTAATAGAACCAGCAAATTGCTGGATAGATTACTCTTCTGCAGCCCCTTGTGACAACTCAGCAGCTGAAAGTAGCAAACATATAATAATATAGTCTAACTTACAGTTTCTGTGGTTTATATTACAGAATTCAAATATCTGGCCAATAATGCAGTTTTCAAAGTTCATAATTTCACATACATGTTTTACAAATAGCCATAGGATTAGCATTCCACATCAAGCTTCCAAGGCTACAAGATAACCAGCTGACAACAGTGGCAGATTTTCTTTAGAGAATTTCATGATGAAAATCCACTCAAATCACACTTTGAAAGCTATAAAACGTGTTCACTTCTTACCTCGATCGCTGTCGTAGAGATAGGCAAACTTGTCCCACTTGTAGTACTCAATAAGGCTGAGAAGGGGGCCCTTGATATCTGGTCGCATCTGGATAATGAACTGATGACTTCCATCCAGAGGGAAGCTGGGTGTTATGAAGGAGACATGTAGCGTCCCACAAAACGAGGTGATGGTGTTTACAGACTTCTTGTCATAGAATCCAAAAATGGCATACACTCCTCTAGAGAACTGTGAACAGACTGAAGAAAAAAATTGTGTTAGGACATTGTACTGAATGTTTACTTCATTGCTTTTAAAAACTTCCTTTTCACTATTTAGCAGAAAACAAGTTGCTGTCTTTTATACCACGGATGATTTGGCAGAGCAATGTCATATCTTATTTGAAACAAACTCTTCTGACATTTATTTGGGAAGCATACAGTACTCCCTGCTATAATTCATAGCAATGTATATAACCAAGACCTTTATTACCCTCAGTTAGTGCACATTAGGGCCAGAAACAACCATTAAGGGACATCTCTTTTAGTTTCTTTTTCGGCTGATTAATGGATAGTTTCCCATAAGTTCTGTCAGGGGAGTGCTTGTGTTCAACAGCAGCAGATCCAATCTGAGCGAGTCACTTTGTGAAACTTTTATGAAATGACCTATTGCTTTATTTGATATAGTGATAATGACTGTGATTGATATTCTGTTTGACTTAAAGAGTCTTCAAAACTCTATATCAACTTTTTAAATGTTCTCTGTTTTATGGTATAGTAACACTGCCCCGAGAAAAAAGTAACTATTCCACATATTCACAGGTGTATGATTATGGGGCATCCAAATATGCTTCAGTGCACTGCTTCACCACCTTTACCATTAAGAGCAGATGCATCTGTAGAATATTTAATATCCACAATATATTGTTAGATGCCATTAGATTTTAATGTTTGCCTTCGTTAACAACCGTTTAATTATATACTGTGTGATTACTCTGTGTTTATATTAGATTACTTGTATTACATCCTCATTCTGCTGACTCTCCAAAAGCACCGTATTCAATAATATAGGACATATGTTCTGGTCAACATAACACCAGGGATGTAACTGGCTTCTAGCATTCATTATGCAAAGATCAGAAGAGAGTACTGAAAACTCAATGGACTGTAAACATAAATGCTAAATGTCTATCTTATCCTTTAGTTGCTTTCGGCAGTGTTTTTTAAACATTTTACTGGAGTAGATAGATTTGCATGCTCCTTGTAAATGTGTATTGATCAAATGTAAGTTAATGAGGGTTATTGACTTTTGTCATGTTTCTTTCAGTGTAATTAATCTAGTGATTTGTTTTTCTGTCCAGTATCATTGTGAGGTGCCTCATTGACAAAGGGAACTGGAGTCTGTGTAACAGATACATGGTGTGAGTATCAGTTTGATCTGTTACTTCTGCAGGCTACTAGGTGTTTGTAAAGGTTTACTTCATTTTTGCTGTAATGCTTCATATATGTACACAGGGAGTATTCTTTAGCCACTTTTTCATATTGTTAAATATTACCAGCTTCATTAATGAAATCTCAGCTGAAATTAATTTAATTAAATTCTTTCTCTGGCAAATGACTTACTATTGTTCAGTCAGACTTTGTTCCTGCTGAACACGATCGAATTGAATAGAATAGGACTGCAACAGAGCTGTAAAATTGCAAAAGTTATTTTGGGTCAATTCCTAAAATATCTGGTTGAAATTTGGTCAAATTAAACACCTAACAATCAGTTAATGAAAAGTAAATTACTATTTTCAATGTGCATTTTGGAAAGGAAAGCCTCATTACCAAGCTCTGAGCTCAAAAATCTCATATCTTACATGATTTTATTGAATGAAACAACAATTTGAGTCCAATTTTAGCTATTTCAGCAAACTGATAAGACAGTTTCCATCCTAAATGAAGATAACACCTCTATTGTTACCATGTGTGTCACTACTTTTGTTTTCAGGTTACTGGAATATTTAAAACAATCACAATGACCAACATGGAAAACACACAAAAATAAGCTTTTTTTAAAAAAACAAATAAGATTGACCATGACTCAAAACTTCAGAGACGTTTGCTCGTGTGCTTGAAGTGCTTGAAGTTTGTGTATTTCGAAATGTGGCCAACACTAAAGTCATGGTGCACTGACACAGGCTAAATTTAATTTATACCTCATTAAACCACTGGAGGTCCATAGAAGCTAGATTTTCACGGTGGTGCCTTCCTGTTTTTTTTTTTTCCTGGAAAATATCATTTTAGTAGTTTTTCCTCATCTTTTGGTAAGTGAGTTGAAATATTTAACAGTAGATTAATTGCTCAATGATGTATACCAAATGATTTTTTTATGAGGCAATGAAAACATTACTTGTTTACTTGTCAAGCCTTTTTTTTTTTAAAGTTTGTTTAGAGTTCCTTGGAAAACATTCACCCCATAGTCAAATGCACACACAGCCCTTTAAAAACTGGCTAGAATACCAGTGACTCGCTTTCATCCACCGCCATCATTCATGCACTTCAAATATCTTTAACAATCCATTGACATGAGCAATTAAATGTTCATCACAGCCACCGGAGCCGAACTGTTAACAGTCCAATCACCTCCATCAGTCTGTGACACCATTTCTAATCTTTTTAGCAGATGACACTGGCCAGTAATGTGGCCACAGAGAGATTAGACCTCACTAATCTAATTTCATTTTTTGTCTCCGTGCAAGCTAACAGAACCTAAAGTGTGTTGACTGTTAACTGTCACAGTCTAACCTGAGAATGATAGTGTACAGGTCAATGAAGTAAAAGTAAATGTCTGTCAGAAAAGAAGTTAGGTTACATGTTAAATAAGTCAGGGTAATTTAAAGGAACAAAGTCTGGAAATATGACACAGGTGGAGAGCTTTGAATTACATTTGAGATAAGCTAAATATAGTTGTAATATACAGATAATATGCAACTGTGGTACTGTGGGTGCATGGAGACGCTAGCCACTGTAGTTCACAGTAAGTATCTTCCATTAAATTCTTAAAACACTGCTTTTTGAAGTTGCTGCTGAATTGTTCATTTTAGGCCTTTGCTGTTAAATCTGAATTTTGTATTACTTATATTCTTTTCTTATTTTCTGTTTGAGATATTTTCTTAAATAAGATAAAATACTGATCATATTCTGGACAATTACAGTTCACACAAAGAGAATGCCATATATGTATGCAGTTTTGTTTCACTTTGCAGCCTCCTTTTTTCTTTTGCTTTGCACCCCCTTTCCTATTTCAGAATAGCTGGTGAAATACATTTGTAAGTATATGTCATATTTTGTTCCAAGACATGATAATTGTAAGACTTAAAACCCGCTCTATAACTCACCCTGGCACCATATTTCTTAAAAATGTACCATATTCTAGGTCTCCTGGCACTTATAGAAGCTAAGAGAGTTGCTGCTCTTTTTTTCTGTCGTTGTGTCACATCTGTCCATTGTCAAGTTTCTAGCCTTGCTATGCTGACACTCTTGCTGGTGAGCTTGCTGAGTTTGCCCAGGATTAAAACTCACTGAGCTCGTGCTTAGAAACTGGATATCCCCATGACTGTGCTGCAGCTTATGCCAGAGAGAACAGTTTGACAACATGTTACTTTATTACCAAATATGGAAATTCACATCCAGAAGCAATGCGCTGTCTATTTGTCTGTGCAGGGACTGTTCAAAGGACTTTGCCGTCTGTGAAATGTGACAGAAAAAGAATGAAAAGTAAGGTTTTTAATGGGTGAGACTTCTACGTGCACTTCTTCAATAAGGAATTTAGAAATGTTTAATTAAGAAAGAAAAGCCAGCCACAAACAGTAACTCTTAGAAACACTGGGGATTTTGGAAAAGCCATTAAGCCTCTGTCACATCTGACTGCTTTTCAGTGAAACCAGCAAGTATTCACCCTCAGAAATCCCCCTCCAAACGCAGAAAAAGGAGTGATTGGGTAAATCTCTTTTTCTAGTGTTTTCTAGTGTTCTTGAGGTCACCCTAATTATGCACCATGAGCAAAATGTTGAAACAAATCTTATTATTGCTCACTGCTGTGTCTGAAAATTATAGCATGGTGCCAGTTTTTCTTCTCTATCATTCTGTTTATGAAGATAACATGGGGAAAAAATTCAGTTCTCACTAAATTTTGGAATGTTTCAGCAAGATAAACAGACTGTTGATTTGGGGACTTGTAATCCTAATATTGTTGTTACTGACAATAGTGTATAATATAAATAATATGTGTCTGTGCTTGTGCATGTTTATCTGGGTTATTTGCATTTGGTTATGCATCCCACTTATTTATTCATTTAGTTTTAAGTTGTTCATCTATGAACCAGTAATGTCAAATAAAAAACTAAAATTTGATCAAGGTAACGTAAAACATAAGGCAGTCGTTATATTAATCTTTACATAAAAACAATAATTAAGCATGTTGCTTTATGCTTCTGATATATCCAACTGCCTCTGAAATGTCCTAAATATTTATACAAAACAGAAAGAAAAGAGCAGAAGGGAACAATAACAAGAAAATTGCTTCCTTAAAGTGTTGAATAGAGGATCGCTATACATGGGCACATTCTGTATTGGACTATTTGAACAGAAAATGACACATCTATCATCGTAGAGATTACACAAATATACACTGAAACCCCTGAGATCTTAATATTTAGACTCTTCACCACATTTCAAACATGCTACACTTTGCCATGAAGATGATGGTTTTCTTAAATTTGAGCTTCACTGTATATCAAGACATGCCAATGCAACACTTGCATCTGTGTGCATTTTTTCTACACTTTAATTTAATGATTAAATGTGAGTTTTATCAGAACACAGTTAGTTAGATATTTTTTCCATTGAAATTTAGTTATTATTTCATGTACAGTACATTATCTGCAGTAATTTGATGCTGATTAATTGACCAATTTGATATCCACAGCAGATGCAGCAGATGCACAGGCACATTAAGCAGAAAACAGCATGTGTTATTACTGTTTTGTTTTTATTTTTGTATTTTGTTTGATTTGTTTTGCCTGAAGTTGGGTTAATCTAATGGATAGAATATGCCATTTCTTGTAACAACTCCATTAGTTCACCCAGCAGTTGCTCCACATTATTTGTGCTACAGCTACATAAACACTCATCAGGCACTCCGTGGTCATCAGAAGGTTCTAATCCCTTCATTACAGGATGACGTTAAATGTGCTGCAAAAGTGACTCTGGCACAGTTTATCACCTTCCAAAGAGAAGGTGTACCCTTTGAAATATATTTAGCCGTCCCAATTAGCTGACCTCGTTTTCACCACTGTGGCACTGAAGGCAACTTCGCTGCTCAGCCACTGTTTACATGACTGCTCCGTCACTGATCAAAGATTAAACTTGCATAAATTTGCAACTTCAGCTGACATCTAATATGCCCTGAAATTGTCCAAACAACATGGATGAATTCTGCAAATTCAGTTAATCTCATCAAAACATACTTAAGTCTATCAAAGTATGCCCATAATAATAATATAGTAAAGCTATTATTTTTTAATATTGACACCATTTTAAATGTGATAAGTATCTAATCATATTTAAGCTTCAACATAGTTTCAACGTATTTTATTTTGAAAATATCAAATCCAGTAAACAGAAATCTTTGGCATATTGGTGCTTTTTATTAATATCTACATAAAGAAAATACACAATTTCCCATTCAGTAGAAAAAACTGACTAAAACAGGCATCCAAATCTGACAAACCATCTGGTAACAGAAGGCCAAAATTGGCAAAGTGCTTCAGCAAACTGATGAATCAGTGTAATGCACATGCATGCATTCGCACATGCCACGTCACTGTGGTGATAATCATCAGCAGTCCACTCACATCTAACAGAACTCACTGTTATATATCTCAGCATCTCCAACACTTCTGTTCTCACCACATAAAAAAATGCCTCGAGACCTTAGGGCTTTATGTAGAACTGATATGTCACCAGTTTGCACAGCATAAAAGCACCCCAAGGAAATTTGTCACTGATATAGTTTTTGCACAGGAAAATTTTGACCTTGGACGTCTACAAAACACTGGAGAAACCTGGTGGCTTGTGGCTTCCCAAAACAACCCAATGGTCATGCTACTGTTTTGTGAAAATGATATTGGAAGATGGAAGGGATTTTTTTTGTATTATTTTTTTTTAATAATGAAAAAAGGACAAGTTGAGAAAGGACTGCAGTGAAGGACATACTTCATCAAGCTAGAATTCACGGCACTCGTGGGAGGAAAAAATTTTTTTAAATCAAATTTATAGAGTGTAGGGAATCTTTTTATAACTTATAATATGTTTTCCTCTCAGCAAATAAAAACTAAATTTAATTTTATTCCCTTTTTGCTATGTTGTTTTGATAACCTTTTTCAGGTTTGTTTTCTTTATTTATTATATTTTGACTGCTGTAAAGAAACAAAGGCAAGTTTTGCCAGTAAATGCAAATGAAATATTTAATAAACATACTATTCATTGACAAGTAATCAAAAAATGAGGTTCACGGGACATATATGGGGAGTTATATTTTCATATTTTTCAACATATTTCACTGGTTAATTCTTGTTCTATATGCTATATGCATTCACTTTCCTGTTGTGTATTAGATCACAACATTAACTCCACTCATTTTGTAAAGATGTCTGATAAGGTGGGGTCTGTTATGCTGGTAATTAATATAAAATTCCATTGCATACAGGTTAGAAAATTAAAATTCATAAGCCATGTGCTTTAACTGATGATCAGTTTATGTAATATATAAGTATGTAGCAGAATCCAGCAGCTGGTTAGCTTAGCAAAGCATTGAACAGCTGTGCAAAGCATATATAATATATTAGATGTAGATGACAAGTAAAATGTTTTTTTTGACATCTGTGACAAAATTTAGTTTTTCACTTGTTTTATAACCTCAGTAAATGTTCTTGTTTGTGGGTTTATGGTGAGTTTCAAATTGTATTTTATAAAGCATTAATTCCACCTTGTAAATGGTGGTACCACAAAGCATTAAATAGAAGAAAAAGCATCCTGTGCATTAGGGGTTGTCTACCTTTTGCATTGTCCCCAGATATTGAGTTAAATTTGGGTCTGATCTGATTTCAAGAAAACAACATGGGAACAATCAAAATGCCGAATTAGATTCAAAGGCTCCACTGTAGTACAAAGCAAACAGAACTTGCCTAAAAGCACCTTTAAATTCTATTTAAAAATGATTGTTGCATGCATTATATAAACCAATCTAAGTAACTATTGCTCAGAACAGCTGCCAAGAAACTAAAAGACTGCAGGCTTTATGATAAGCTAAGCTTACAGTAAGAGATAAAGATGTGTGAATCAGTGTTCAACAAACCAAATAACTACCAAACTGCATAAGAACCATTCACTGTTACCAGAAAGAATGTGGTTTCCAACTGCAATTAGCAGGGTTAAAATAAAAATGGCATTTTCATTTTCCTCTTCATTCTAGACAAGAGATGCTTTTAAGCACCTAAAAAAACATCTTTATTGGCTCTCCTGGGTGAACTCAATCTTTTTAGGCCCTTGCACAGTCCTCCTGTGTGTTCAACAGTGCTGTAGGTGATGTAAGGACAGCTACAAGCAGCTTTTTTAAACTAAATTTATTGCTGTGTTCCTAAATGCTCTTGTAGTACTGGATTTTTTTTTTTTAAGTATTTGCATCCTTATCACTGTGGCTCAGATATATAGAAAATGGGAAAGAGGTTTCTAACTTAAGGCTCTGATATGGGAACAATTTTGAGATTGCATTTTTTCTCAATTAACACACATTTTAGTGCAGAACAGAATTCCTACTCTTTTGATTCCCAGACATTTTCTTTAAGTTGAAGCCTGTGGTTGTGGTTGATGAGTCAAATAAATGACCTCATGTTTTTTATTTTTTTCCTAGACACTTCTCCTCAGTGGCAAACAATATGAATTCATGGAAGTAAGTGAAGGAAGGATTAAGAACGTACAATATGACATACTTCCCCCTTTCTTATTGTGTTGCTTAATGCAGGCTTGATAAACTGCTAAATTTCTCTTCCCTTTGCAGTTACTCTAGTTGAATTATTTCTTTTATTAAGGCTTTCATCATTTGATTGAAGTAAAATTTATGAATTTCAGTGCTAAACGCTGACAACAACTCTCAAAATAAAGACTCAATGAAGCCCAAGTGAGTTACTCCACCGTAACATTATTTTTAACATTGATCTTTATAAATGGAGAGTCCTTTCTAAATCCATTATGCAAACTGTCTTACACAAAGCAACAATTTGACCAGCAGAGACTTTGCAAAGAAAGATGGATGCAGCTTCTACACCTGAAAGGTGACTCCAGTGAAGACGTGCCTTGAAATGGCATTGTTTCAAAAGATCAGCATGAGCCTGGTCCTCTTGTTTCAAAAATATTTCTGACTTGAAGAAGAGTTTCTTGAAGACGTTTCACCTCTTGTCCGAGAATCTTTTAAGCTTCTCGGATGAAAAATAAAGAAGTCCAGGTGCTTTCTTTCCAAGCTCCTTAAACTACAATGACCTGGATGACTGAGAACATAAACAGATATTCTGACTGTATAGAAATCTAAGAGAACTCACTGTAGTCTCCTTCAATCACTGTGGATCCTGGTGAGTTAATGGTCTCAATTACTAATTTCATGTTTTACTGTTTTACTGAAAATATGATCACCATTTGTTTCCCAAAGCCAGTAAAGCAGGGTATCCAACAAAATGTCAATCTTTTATATACAGTATGTGACAAAAAAACTGAATTTGCCTATTTACCTTGTTGACGGTTCAAAACATGTCAAAATATTACCAAGTTATGGCACAAGCCTTAAAGCACAAAAGTAATTCATATGATGATCTGCATCAGTCATGCTGATATTATGGTTTTCTGAATGAATGGATGACGTGCCACTTTAAAATGTGGGACAGCATTAGGTCATTCCCTTTTGTAAGGGATGGTCTAGTGTATCCTTTGCTGAAAGAGGAAAGAAAGGAAGCACTGACTTATTAATTTTTTTGGTAAATAGAGAATTTGAGATGGTCTTATTATGGCTATCATCCTGACACTTAGGTTACAAAATGTCTATTCATCTGCAACTTAAGAATATAGACTGTAAAACGTGCAACACTTACAGAAAGCAAAATATTAATATGTACTTCGTGTGCTTTATGACTTGTCTGCAGCCCATAAAGGCGTGATCTGGTTTAATTCCCTCTGTAGACTGTTGCCAGGGTAACGTATTTCAGCCATGTTCTCTCTCTACATAGCAGGAAACACAGTACACAGTTAAATGCAGTGTTTAGGCTCTAAAATCTTTCTGAAAACCTCTGGGATAAGGGAATTAGAAATATGGGTAAGATCCCTGCAGTTATTATTTCAACAAATTTTTATGCATGCAGAAATTGTTCTTCCTGAATTCTACAGTTACATAAACTCATATTTCCTATATGACCAAACTTGTATGAGAAAAATCTCACTTTTTGTATTGCTAATGTGGATATACATGTAGTAAATCTCTGTAGGCTGTTGCCGTGGTGACAGCTCTCAGTCATGCTTTTGAGTGGCCGATAGGACTGGGAACTGTTTTTGTCTGCCTTTGAGCAGCTCTTCCGGCAGCTGGTCTCTAGTAGAACAGTACAGCTCAGTTCTTATCAACTTCTGACCCCCCTCCTCCCATCTCCCATCCTATTTCTCTCTGTCTCCTCTCTTTCTCCCTCCCCGCTTTTGTTCACTGACCTGTTTCCTGCAGGCTTTCTGCCGTGGATAGATGTAGTTTTCACAAGAACAGAGATTGCTGAATGCCCCTATACTAAATACCCAGTGTGTGATCTTAGTACAGAACCCACAATGTCCTGAGCATGATGTACACTTTGACTTTTGTTGCTTTCTAAGCATCTTTGAATGAAGTACAGTTGTGGTCAGAAGTTTACATACACTCATCATACTCTTGAATGTGATGGTAATTTTTCGGCTTTTAATGCATTGTTTAAACTCCTCTTTTCCAGGGTGGAAGTACTGTTTAGCGTACATCTTTAATGAGTAAAAAACAGGAATTGGGTGGACAAGTTTGAATTAATTTAGGATTTTCTCTAATCCACACAAGGTCAAAAAATCATACATATAGACTCTAAAGTTTTACATTCTTTAAACTTTACAACACTAATGCATATTAACTTCTTATCAGTGATCATAATTTACTACAACTGGTTGTTCTTTGCCAGCATAAAACAATTTGGTTGGCAGAACTCATTGGATTGGCCAACAGAACCTGTGAAAGTCCAAAGAACTTTCACAGATTAACTGATTTGACTTGGGAGAGACTCCTTTCTAAACAACTGCAGATTTCAAAATTATCAAACAACTGTATGTAAGCACAAGTGATCTGGATGTGTTAACACCTTTCCCACCATCGGATGAGATGAAATTGGCTAGGATGTTCACCAACAACCCAGGAACCACCAAGGCTCAATAGTGCCATGAATTTAAACACCACTCTCACTATCCACCATGAAGTTTTACATCACTGAGACAGTGCTGGCCAAAAAAGTGCCGACCAAAAAAGAAGCCTTGACGTCTAACTCTACAAGCTCGACTGAAATTTGCAGATGTCCACTTGAACAGGAGGAAAGTTTTATGGTCAGACAAGACAAAACTCGTTCTATTTGGCGTAATGACAAATGGTATGTTTCATGAAATAAAGGTGAGATTTTCAAATAATGCCCACATCCATATTTTGAGCATTATATTAGATATTATCCATCCATCCATCCATTCCGACTGGGTCATGGGGGCAGCAGCCTGAGCAGAGAAGCCCAGACCTCCCTCTCCCCAGCCACCTCCTCTAGCTTATCTGGGGAAACACCAAGGCGTTCCCAGGCCAGCCGAGAGATATAATCTCTCCAGCGTGTCCTGGGTCTGCCTCCCGGTGGGACATGCCTGGAACACCTCACCCAGGAGGCGCCCAGGAGGCATCCTTGTCAGATGCCCGAACCACCTCAGCTGGCTCCTTTCGATGTGGAGCAGCAGCGCTCTACTCTGAGCCCCTCTCGGATGGCCGACTTCTCTATCTCTAACGCGGGTACAAAGAAGACCAATCAGGACTTATAAACTCATTCGACCGCTACATTAGACAATCGAACTTGCAATGCTTGTCACTCGAGACTGGTCCGTCACACTCCGCCAGTGCTGTCGGGCTGAGGCGAGATGACAAACTTCCGTCTCGTTAATTTCCTTACTCTCCCTCACCTAAGCGCTCCTCCTCTCCTCTCCCGCTGCTCATGTCGCTTCATGCATGCGGCAATACGCGCTCGCGTGAGTGCGCTCGTAAGGGAGACGAGGGCGAGAGCGGCCACAGCAAATGTTTACACTGCGTTCCGTTCCAGGAGCACGCTTACACACACTCTTCTTCCCGCATCACACTCCGTAACTCTCCTTAACTTTATGGACTACAGAGGGCGCCGTGAGTCACGACCGCCCAGACCAGCACTTCAACACACCGACCGTCGCCCCGCAACTCACGGCCATCTCTATCTACTTCTTGTGAAGGTTGCCCAGTATACACACAGATATGTGATATGCGTGAATAGCGTGCTTTAGCGAGCGGTAAACAAGGCTCATACGTCTTATTCGCTGTCTCTGGACTGGAGGCATGATGACCAAGGGACGAAGAAAGAAGGCCATGCCTAATTCAACTAGCAGCCGTTGCTCTGCCGAGATGCGAACTGGCGCTCGAGACGTCGACCATTGTACTACACCTGATACCATACTGTCCAAGACCACGCTAGCCAGACCAGCAACGACTGACTACGCATACTCCTCTCACTCTGGGCCATCAGTTACTACTAAGAACTTCACCTTCCCGTGACCTCTGTTTAATGTGGACCAATAACCAAACCCTTTCTTACCGGGAATACATGCAACCCGATGCCACGATCCTGCCTGCAAACGAGTCGTTGTAGGTACATCCTCATAAGAATCTTAATACTTACACTACAATTATACGCTCACGATCGACTCCCATCCAATCATTTCACTCCAGCATTGCTATTGCTGATAAGACCGTGCTTCTTCTAGCTCAGTTGACCATGCTTAACCTGAGAGAGTCCAGCAGTCACAGTACCACATTCCTGAATTTCGACAAACCACTGTGACTTTTTTTCAGCCAACTCAAAGAAGCTTCAAATAACAGTTATGCGTACATATGGACAATCTCTATCTAAAAGAGCAGATAGATACTGTATGCATTGAATCTATGTAAGCAATTCCAATCTCAAACAGGTGAACAAGTCCGAACCATACATCTCAACAGTTGAGCATTGCGCTTTCTCACTTTCCCTGCACTATAAAACAGAGTGGTAATAGAGAGAGAAGATATAATTGCTCCCCAGTTGAGAGAGCTACAAGAGAAGAAGCCTGGTGAGAGTCTTCTCTGAACACGCTCCACCTAATAGAAACTCTATTACAGAACAAGTGAGTACTGATAGCACATTATATATTTCGATAGTTAAAGTGATTATTATACACTATCATACTACCTATAACATTTATTATGTCAAGAGGAAGAAAGAAGTGTAAAGATAAATAAGCAAGGAGTTGAGTCAACTCCATCTCGATAGTATCTTAGATTATAGGAAATCGTTTTTATCTAGACAGATTTGAAGAGGTACTGGACATACCTACTAGGATTAAAGAACAATTATATAAGAATATAATGACTGTGGCTCAGGAAGCGTATCTGTAACCGGAAGGTCGCCGGTTCGATCCCTGGGCTCTCTGTCCTGGTCGTTGTGTCCTTGGGCAAGACACTTTACCCTACCGCCTACTGGTGTTGGCCAGAGGGGCCGATGGCGCGATATGGCAGCCTCGCTTCTGTCAGTCTGCCCCAGGGCAGCTGTGGCTACAACTGTAGCTGCCTCCACCAGTGTATGAATGTGAGAGTGACTGAATAGTGGCATTGTAAAGCGCTTTGGGTGCCTTGAAAAGTGCTATATAAATCCAATCCATTATTATTATTATTATTATTATTATTATTATTATAGCTAATTGTGAACAAGACTTCCTAGCATTAGCTGGCAATACAATTCTGCTTCTTGTCCAAATTTAATTTCTAGTTCCTACAAGACAACATGGTATTGGGAAAAATGCAACAATCAAGGCTTCAGGCAGAATCCATGATTATCAGGGCAAAGTTAAGGAAGCCATCTTTTATTTACAGTCTATGTTCTAGACAACAAATGCGACTATTACAAATACATCGTGTGACTGATCAGTCTTCTCTCATCTGATTCCCTCCTTTCTACTGGTTTACAAAGCTCTCGTTATTTATGTGTTTCCCTTGTTAATTTTCAGTCTGTCCTGTATCTGCCTGCTTGCAACATGTTCATCTCCCACGTGAATTGCCATTTTTTACTGTGCTATGTTATTCTTTTTAGTTTTTCTGCTATTTCTGATTACCCAGCCTTTTTGTTTGCCAGCCTTAATTTTTCTAAGCCACATCATGTTCCCATTTTTTTGTGTTTGGAATTAAAGCTGACTTTTTGTTCATTTTACCTGCCTCACGAGTCTTGTATTTGACTGTTTTTTAGCAAACAAACATAACCCTGTCAGAATCATCTTTTTGAAAACAGGAACCCCATTAAAAAGAGCAAAAATAATAAACAGAACAATCAAAGACCCCTGTGATGTCTGTATTTATGAATTTGACTCTCCTGCAATTTAACAGTGTTAAATTATGTGGAATAATTTATCACAGTATACATAATAGAAGACACCTTTCTATTACATTATCTAATACATTATATTATCTATATATTATCTAATAAAACTAGGGTCTCCACTTTGCCTTTACATTATCTTGAATTCAGTTTCTTGGTCACCCTGAAACTAACTGCATTACAACAGCTAGATACAATTCAGCAATCAATTACATGTGCAACCATTTGCAGACACCTATTCTGCAAGACATATTCTTCAAAGAAATCCTACATAATGAATGTTTATCTTGCACAAAGATCAAAGAAAATTCCATAGCTCAACCTGCTCTCTCTAAAGACTAATTTGTACCTCATTCACATTAATCATGGAGCACTCTGATTAAAAGATCTTTAAATACTTCTACTGTTAAAAAACTGGCTGCATTTAGATCTAAAGACTGTGTTGTATTACTGCACACACACACCAGTCTATTTCATGAAGCACAATACAGAATTCTTTAGTTGTATTGATTTTGCAAAGGCAGTCATACATCAGACACACTGTTCACACTTCATCTGCCTCCCATAATAAAACACACCGTATGTCCAGTGACCTTTAGTGGAAATACCAAAGCAGACTTTGGATCTGCTGTTTTATGTTCTAATGATCTGGGAACCTGCCAGAGCAAAATTAGTTATCTATAAAAACACAGCCTCATCCAGCATCTGAGGGAGCAGCTGCCATAGCAACCAGACACTCGGTGTTTGCTGTAGATATATAGGGATCAACTCAGAGAGGTCTGGCAAAGTAAAGAGCATTTAACACACATAATCCTGCACTTACTGTTCATGTGGTAGCCTACAAGTACGCTACTAAAGTTTTGGCACCTGCTTTGTTTTCTTTTTTTTTTAAATTTCTTTTTTTTTTTGTAGAATCCTCTCATTTTTTTCTTTTAATCTCTTTCATTAGAGGGATGTAAAGAGAAAATACAATATCACCACACTGAATGTCAACTTCTAATTTCAGGTCTCTCATCAGCTAATTATCTTCATTTAACCTCAGACTAACCATCTTTTCCTTGACCCTCAGTTCATTCCTCTTAAACTGACTTTCATACAACAATCCATCATTCATTTCTTTGCAGCAATTGATGAATGTGTTCATAGATGTTCACAGAAAAATAGCAGTAAACAGTTTGTGTAATTACTAATAAAAAAAATAAAGACCATCCCCCTACCAATCAAAATCAAACATTGTCTTTGGTCATTATGTCATATAATGTCACGAACTACTAATCTGCACTATATACTATGCTCTGCTATCATACTTTTTACATCTTAATAGTGGTAAAAAACCCAAAAATGTGTAACTATTAAGAGAATGCAATGATTTGTAAATAATGTAAACTTGAAAATAATGCATGTTTTCCACCTTTTTTTGTCAGGTTTTGAGAACTGACATGTTTATGCTTGGCCCCGGACATCTTTGCAAACAGCTGTGCTGAAAAGTCATCTCATATCTGTGTGTCATTTAGGGTTGTCATGTTTTTTTAATCTGTCAAGCGACACAGTTGATGCAGCTGACTTGAAGAGAGCCCCAGGTTATACAGACAGAGATACTGCTGCAGCTTGAAATGATGAGACTTTCTGACTAGTTTGCTTCTTATTTTGATTTTTTTCTAATCATTTACCAGCTGATGTGGAACGTTTTTCTGAGTGCTGACACCTATAGTTCAGAAGAAGGCTGCAGCTTGCCCTCAAGTGTCAGTATGAACAGTGTCAGGATTATGGTGATGTCACAGTCGGTGCGGGACACAACCAATGCGGTTTGTAAATGAGACTAAAGAGACCGGTTAGTGTAGTTGTACAATGAGAATATTTCCTCTGTCTTTCTTTATACTGGTTTACAGCCAGTTAAGCAGTTCTGGGCTTCCATTGTCCTGTGTCATGTTTCATAAACATCAAATCTTTTTATTCCAATGTCTGTGTAACCTGACTAGCGTTAACGGAGTCTTCACAGATGTGCAAGCTGATGATGCTAAGTCCCCCAGTGTCATCAAATTGCCTTACTTTGGCCCCAGTCACATAGGCCTAGAGTTTGATTGGTGACTGCTTGGCAACCACAGGTCACTAGAAAAAAATAAGTGGTTTCTGCCAGTTGTTGTGAAATCAGTTGCTAAAACTACTAGAGACTGGTCACTCAGCCCCTTGCAACTACCGATCACTTGGGAAAAATGTGTTTATTCCACTTGGCAAATGGTTGCTTGCTGTCACTCAGTAAAATTGGTTATAAAGCAGTTATCATGCAGTTGCTTTCGTTATGACCAGGTTGCTTCAATCACCCAAAGCTTGTATGTAAGATAATGACTTATCTTCAAACACTCACTAACTATTCCCTATGCTGAAACTTCAAAGTGTGCAACACAAACTGTCTTTAGTGGTAAGGCAGTACTTTTATGTTGAAAGTGGTTAGTTAGCAAGTGTTTGCAGACAGCTCTTTCACACCAACATAAGGCAACTGTGGCAATTTTCTAACAACCAAAGCAATCACAAGGAGGCTTTTGTTGCAGCACACCCTTGGAGACCTTCACCCGGCAACAGCCAGAAACCTCCAGCAACCGCTTGTTCAGGTTATACACATATTCATCAACTACAACAACAACCTGATCATAGCCACCATTTAAAAGGAAATACAAATTGAAGTAGAGGATACAGTGGTTAATATCAGGGACCTGGGCTTGAGCGACCCAGGGTCCCTGAGCAGTTATGGACTTAATTATATTTTGTAGAAATGTGTGTGCACTGTGCTGATGTCTGTGTGTGCATTCCACGCGTGTATGTTTAGGCAGGTGTGGGTGTGTGCCTGTCTGTGGGCAGATGTGGTGGTGTCCTGTAGGCCGGGTGACAGGCACCTGTGTGGCCCGGCAAGGGGGCTGGCCACACCAGAAGACCATGCCACGCACCTGCTACTGATGAGGCTCGTCGGGGGAGCTATTTAAGAGGATGATGGCACTCCCACCGAGGCTGGATGATTGAAGTCGACTTCAAGTTAGTGTGCCTAAGTGTAGTGACGTGCAGTAAGTGTGTGCCTGCTGGAGTGTGGTGTCCTGACGGCTGCCTCTGTTGTTTTTCCCCCAGGAGGAGGAGAGTGGAGCACAGGTGGACAGCAAGCACGGGGAGTGAGAACAGAGTACAGAGTTTTGGGTGAAGACACAACACAGGAGTCGAGGGAGCTCACGGGGATTATTGTGTTGTCTCATTTACTCCACTGTAAATAAAGTGCACTGTTCATCACAAGAGTCCTGCGTTTGGGTCCTCCTTCCCCACTTCTATTAGTATGATTGAAAATAAAATTAACAGAGGTTAGAAGTCTTTGTTGAATATAGTATGGAAACTGTGTTTGTTACTTTACGTCTCCAACACTAAAAACACTATAATATATAAAATATAGTCATGTCAGATAGGGGATCAATGGAACCATGCAGCACAGAAAACTGACTTCAGGGGGGAAAAATACTGCCTAAAGTCAATGAGAATTATGTTGTATTTACTTATCCTTCCTTGTTTTAATAATTTATTTTTAACGCAAGCACTTTATCTCTGCACCAGTGTCACAAAAGACCTAGATTAGCAGATCGTATCCACAGAGCCCAGATTCTTATCCTCAAAAGATGCAACCAAGGCTTTATCCTTGGATCTCTATCAAGATGTCCCCTCCTATATCTATAATCTGAAAAATAAAGAAAAAAAATTCTCCTACCGTTATAAAAGCTTATATACTGCAGTGACAACAGCATTAATATTAACACCACCCCTTTCCCTTGCTGTTTTATTATGAGAACTAGCTGTGTGAGAGAGAGGAACTACTGTATCACCACGGCAGAAGGAAAATTTGTCATGAGTCAGATGTCGGGTATCCAAAATGATTATGGATTATCTCACTTTGCCATCGAGAATTGATCACAGTTGATGAAGAGCATATTGTTACCACTGTATCTCTGAAAAGTGGGCTGACTAGATTTTTTAAATTCTATACAACTTTGAAGAAACATAAAATTATATTTAAGATAGCTTTATTTACATCATCTATTCAACTAAGGCTCCAGATTATAAAGAATGTTTTACCAGGAAAACAATATAGACAACCAGTTTTTAAGACAGTAGTTAAGTTGGACATTTCAAAACTTTAACAAAACTATCTTAAAACTAACCTAAAGCCCTGGTAACACAAGCCTAGAGAACAGCTGGTGACTGGGAGTTGGTAACCACTAATTCCTAGGGGAAGATGAGTTTTCAACAACCTGTTACAAGTGGTTGTTGGCAGTTGCTGTAAAACTGATTATAGAGCCCCACTCATGCATGCCTAGAAACTGGTCCATGACTCTTTAGGGACTAAAAATGTGTATTCCCCAAAGGCAAGTGATTGCTGGAGGATACTTGCTGTCACTAAGTAAAATTGGTAGCAAAGACATATACAATACTGCACTAAAAACCTCCTTGGAATTGCCACAGTTTCCCAAAATTTGTATGGAAAACACAGCCTTGTCTTGTTGTCACAAACTACTCTCTGAGCTGTCGTGAAATTTTGAGGAGTGAAATGTAACAAGAAACCTTCAAAGTAATACATGCACCTTTTGAAACATGCTGGTTTCTGTGGTACGGTAAAGGTAAAGTAACTTTAACTTGAAAACGAGCATTCTCAGTTTCCAGTATGTGCTGAAGTTTTTTGAGTTTCCCTTCTGCTCGATGGTTAGTTAGCAAGTGTTTGCAGACAAATCAGCATTTTCCATGTTAACTATGAGGGACTGTGGCAATCTGCAAGTGACCAAGCCAATCTCACTGAGGTTTCTGGTGCAGCACCCTCTCTGTGACCGATTTCCCCTGACAACTGCCAGCAACCTGTAGTGCACATCTTTCCCTGAGACCTAATTTAACAACGTTCAACTTACTGAAAGAACATGACACAAAGCAAAACAAAGAACACACATTTTAAAAGGAGCTAGTCTTTCGCAGGTGAAATTCAAGTGGCTGTTATATTTCTACAAGAATCTTCAAATCTAATTACAATCATTGTGAAAGTCATTTAACTGAATATTTTCATTATTTCAACAAATAATGTTTACTGCTTAAGAGGGATACTCATCAACATGCATAGAGGAGAACCTGTGCTTCCTATCATTGTGGGATTACAATTTGATCTGGTTGCCTTGTCTACTCTTAATGGGTGTTTTTGTCAAGCTTTTTAAATCTGATTGTGTATTTGTGGGCATTTTGTGTGTGGACTAAAAGAAAAAAATACAACTGAAATGACAGGAAAGATAAAGAAATAAAAAAAAATGATGAATGCAAATGACACAATAGGATGAGAATGTCTTAAGAGTTTGATAAGCCAGAGAGCAGCACATTTATAGATGTCTCTGTTCTCTCTATTGTTCCACCGTTATGTGTCAGTGAGCAAAATCTAAATGTAATGTAAATGTAGGACAGACTTTCTTTAGGCTGGCTTTGTCCTTTAAAAAAGGGCATGATGACTCAGGGTAAAGGTAGATAAGAGTGGTGGGGCGGGAGGGAATCTGGGTCTGTTTTTTGTGATCTTAGCATTTCATACTTTCTCTGTAAACTATTAGGAAGGATAGATAAATACTCAAACTTAGCAAGTAATTGACTATACTATTTACATTAATTGCACTGATTATTGTAACTGACTGAAATTTATTTAATTGCGTAAATTAGTCACATGAAGAAGAGGAATTAATTCTCTGTTTCCTGCTGAAAAAGCACATATGCCTTTTTTTTCCCAGCCCTGTCTCTCAACCAGAGCTCACTTTGCCCACTTCATTTGCAGCTTTGATCCCTTTGAAAGAGTTCTTTATGTTGTCAGCACTGCTGTTAACTGCTGTCTGTTTTACAGACAGCGGTATTGTACTCTTGTAACAACTTGCTCCCTGATGATCTGCCTGCTTAAACAAAAGGTTTCATCTGGACGGTAGCCAAAGCATCTCAGCAGCTGTTGGCTTGTCGTTCACTTTTTCTACAGTTGTGTAGAATTTTTTTGTGCACCAAAGGGTTGAAATTGTGAAACTAAGCCTGCCTACACTGCTAAAAACAATATTTCTGTGTTTTGTTTTTTGCTATATAGATTTGCATTTAACTTATAAATATTAGCCTTTGTTTTACATAGAACATATGAATATGTTGGTTTATTATATTTATTTCTAAGCATAACACTTGCTTGCTGAAAACTGTTTATCTTTTACATGTATAAGTGTTTGGGCTGTTGAGTGAACTATCACAAGATGATTTTGGTTTTCAGCCATGCACCAGTGCAGTCGCCCCCCTGCTGATTTGCTCTGTGTTGATGTTTGTCTCCATTAAAGGAACTTCATATGTTTCCTGATCAAAAGTTTTGTAAGGCCACAGTCCCTGAGCAGTTTCTTTAATCTACCTCTTTCATTGGACAGAGAATCATCTTGCCAAAGTGACTGTGCAGTTTATGTCAAATTCTCTCTTTATGCAGAGGTGTGTGGGAGTATTCATCTTCACCTATTGCCCTGCTATGTTTATGTTTTAATAGGTGCAGTTTTGGTCTATTACCCCACTGCTTTATGAAGATTAAAAGGATAAATTATTGACTGTACAGTTTAAATGACATGCAAATTCTTCTCACGTGTTGATAGCATTTCCCTGCTTACATCATAACAAATTAAATTAGTTACAGTTACATGGACTCTCTAAAATAAAATACGTTTTATGTGTCATTTATCAATGACTGTCAATAACGTACGTGTTTTGGCTAGTTTCCTTATATGTTAAATGATATGATTGTTATTTTTCATACTAAACCTAACAAAAGATTGTCTGGCAGAGACTTTAAAGTTACAGCTGCCAGCAAAATGTGTTGACATTTATTACCGGGCTCACTGGCTCAGCTATCAATGAAAACATAAAGAGACAGTGGGTCAAATTAAAAGTTCCTTTATTTTAAGTAAAGCATGTGGGGGTTTTTTAATATAAAATTACACTGATCAGTAATATTGCCCAAAAAAGCATTATTAATGGATAGATTTTTCATAAATGATTAATCATTTTTTTAATGGAATATCTATGTAGGTGAGCAGAGGACCATTTCAAGTAACTATAACATAGTTGTCTGGCTCCCAAAAATCATGATTATCGTGGTACGTGTGGAGAAAAAAAAAAACAAAAAAAAATTATACAATGGTGTGTATGAAAACTCTCTTCAAAATCTGTCTTTTACTGAGATAAAAAGAGAAGTGGGACTCCAACAAGTAAGTATCAAGTTTAACAAGCAGATGCCTCACAGGTCCTCATCTGTTAGTTTCATTTAATAGTACCCATAAGTGTCCAATAGTGCTGGTTTGTGAAAGGAGTAGTATACACTGTTGTATAAAAACTTTGACTGTTCTGCTGGTCTTTGAAAGCTCATCATTAGTTATAAAATTATAAAATTACTAAGGGACATCAACAACAACTATTGTCAAATCCCAAAACATATCAATACTAGCCAGTCTTTATTAGTTACAATGATTTTTAACTATGCTAACCTGACCTGATGAAACACAGGAGTGACGTTGAAAATGAGCCTCAGTTCTTCTAATACAAAATATTAAAAGGAAATAATTAATTAATTGACCCTAAACTTTTGAGCAGTAGTGTATACAGAAATGTGGACTTACAGTACATCACTGGTTTCTAGAAACTGGTTGGTTTCTAGACACTTCAGAAATGCTAACAGAAGTCAAGGACAATAGTGGCTCTAGCTCAATTTAGCATATGCAGCAGCATCAACCCTACAGTTAAGATAAGGACAAACTCACAATGGTAAATTCAATGAGAGATTGGTCACAAGGACAGCCAAATATTCAGCAGGAAGCAAATGGGTAGCAGGTCAAAACAATTTAATGGACATTAGAAGCAGATAAGAAAACAAATAATAAAGAAACATGATGAGAATGGAAAGAAGAGATGGGATTTCAGCCAGAAGCTACATCAACAAAAGCTTGATATGCACACATGCCCAGTGACAACATTGTGTGTGACAGGTGTATGAAAGAGTGGGCAAACAAACCTACACATGCTTGACACACTAGTACCAGATATTCTTGCCCATGTACATGCCTGGGCAGCAGACAGACAGTGAGCATAATAATAAGGCAAGAAGAAACTCCAGACTGTTCACTACTTTCAGCTCAGATTTCAACATCAAGATAAACTTAATGGAAAAGAGTGAAGTTGATTGTGTACAGGTAGTTTCTGAGTTTGGTGTGGAGTCTTACAGTATAATGTTAGCAGTCATATTCTGCCAAAATATTTCAAAATTATACAGGATAAGAAAACCGCCCTTGCATTTTTGGCAGCTCAACAATCCACCCTGCTGTTTTAAAACAGCAGGAGAAACACTAGATAAGGGGGGCAGCTGAATAAATTATCTGATATTTTCTGATTTCACGGTTTCTATCTGAAAGGAAGTCAGAGTAAAACATCTGATAAAACAGAGCCATGACAGTTTATATTCTGTGGTTTCATTTTACATATCCAGGGTTCATATTTGTATCATTTTTTCTTACTTTCTAAATTTTCTACATTAAGCTGCCCTTATTTTATGAAAGACAAAGAGTAAGAAAAATGGCTGTAGACCAAGTCCCTCCAGAATGATCAAAGTTTATTCCATATTAGTGTCCTACTTGCATTTAATACATTAATACATTTATATCATTATATTTATTTTTCATCTATACAAACAAATACTTCTAAGCAAATATTAATATTTGGTCCAGTGTTGTGTCAGCACACTAAGTTTGACTTTTTGTCATGTCTGCACAACAGAACAGCCTTGTGCATAACAGAGGTGCTTGTCAAAAATAGTCAAATTTGCATGAAAATCCCCAATAGTGATGAAGACATCAAATCCCATGAAAGAAGTGCAGCTGCAATCTAAATCTTGCTTTTTAATGCTTTCTCTGTTGTTAAAAGCCAAGGCCTATGGAAGTTCACAACTTTAGTGTGCTTCCTTTTAAACTAAGAGTATTATGTATTTCACATTGAATATTCACTGGCACCAATTCAAAGTGTGTAACCCTTCACAAAGACACAATGTCAAAACTGTTTTAAATAGCACAAGTGAGTGGGGGTGGTGGAAGGCGGAGTCACTGTATATGAAAATGAAGCCATTCTCAGGAGTTGCAGTCTTTTTCTCAGTAGAATACTTCACGCAAATGACACGGTGCATAAAATTATTTTCCTTCTTGACATTCATACATGTTAAAATGTGTTGTATCATGTTGCTTTACATGATTTACTACTGCATAGCACAAGGTAATGTCAATGTTATAGCATACATTTGCATTAAATTACTCAATGAATGGATCTGGAACATTTACAAGCTCAGATGTTTCATAACAGTATTTCATGACTGTTTCATCAGCTCACATGACTTAGTTGCTTAGATTCTAGCAGGCTTTCAGACAGGAGAGTGGCAATCATATTCATCAAATCATATCAATCCAGTTATTATTACCACACATGCAGGAAATGTTTATTTATTAGTTAAATTAATGCAAACTGTTTAAGACTTATCACTGATGCAGTGAGTGAAATGCAAAACACCACAGGAGTTTAAGACTGAGTTATGATAATAAAAGTCAATGAAATAACTTGGAAACTTCCAGCTAAGAACTTTGAATTACACTGTAACACATAATATTTCAAGCTTGTATTTTTTGAGAACACAGTCATAAGGGCTTGGTTGAGGGCTGTATTCAGGGCAAGCTAAGATCCACAGAGGGTTTTTAGCCTCATTTTCTGACCGGCCAGCTCCCAGGCCTATTTAATATTTCACAGCACTCTCTGAAATGGAGGAGAATGCACTTAATTAAGCGTGAACAATAAATTGGCTATAACCAATTCACCGCAGTGCATGTATGGCCGGTTTAGGCTTTTGATCATTCAGCCAGGTCCCTGAATATGTTCGTCCCAGAAATGCTGTGTGCATTCAGATGCATGAAATTACAGTATGACATGATTCAACCATGACAAACAAGAACTTTGAAGTGTTAAAATCACCAGCTGGCTGTCAGTGCCCTCAAACTCTTCCATTGGTCTTAGAAAAGCAGTTTGCTTGAAAAGAGGTAGGGAACAGAAATAACAGCTCAAGAATATACAATGGAAGCATTTGAACTGAAATTAAGTAAACACACATAAAGATTATCATTAACACTATAAAACCAGAAGGCTGAGCCAGAAAAGATGGATTATCCTAGTAATGGCAATAGTGGAATTACTCCAAGTTATTAGGGCCACAACCTTTTGGAGTATTCTTTAAATGAATGTCTTTAACCTGCTAAATACTACTGGATTTACAAATAGTTTTAGCATTTTTTTTTTAATTCTACTTTCACATTGGATGGTTCCTTTTCAAGTGCACAGGGATAAATAACAGTCTGTCTTGTGGCTATTAACTGTGCTGCTCTTAACTTCAAATAAGTTTTGAAGCCAATGAAAAAAGGCTCTTCAAGTCAAAAGAAAGAAAATTATCATGAAGAAAACTGCTGAGACAAAGCTTTACAGAAATGTTTCAGTTAAAATAATACTAATGGCTAGCTAATACCAACTTTTGGCTTACTGTTATATACTAGCATTTCTACACTGAGTCTGACAAACATTGATAAAGACCAAATGAGCTGCAACGTCTTCCAGTGTGCCAAATGTTTCGTTTCACACTGATATTTTCCAGCTTCAGCACATGAATTTACAGCTAGGACTTCTTTGTCTGTTTAGGGTCTAATGAACTGCTCTAAAATTATGTCAGAAATAATACAACCTCAACATGAACCCTCATAAACCCTCATAAAGGAAAGGGGGCAGCCATCTGCCGTGACCAGTTGGGTGTGGTGAGATGGAGAAAGGACAAAAGATGTATGAGACGGTCAGAGTGCAAACTGGTGTGTAAACCCATAATGAGTGAAAAAATAAAGCAAATCAATTCTGTATTTAACAGAGAACCAATGAATAGAGTCTAACAGGAGAGAAATGTGCTCTCTCTTTTTAGTCCCTTAGTACTCTCACTGAGCTGAAGGCTTTTTAGAAAGCTTTTAGAACAACCTGATAATAATGAATTACAATACTCAAGCTTTAAAGATATTGCACAAATGCAAGGCAGTATAACATATTTTTTAATATGTGCATTGAAGGACATATTTTGTCAAAATGAATCAAAAATGATTCCTCACAGTGTTACTCAGGGCTATGGTAATGTCATCCAAAGTAAGTATCTAGTTAGTCGCCACATTACTAATATATTTTTCTAATATTTTTTGGGCTAAGTACAATGACTTCAGTTTTATCTGAATTTAAAAGCAGGAAATTAGAAGCCATCCAAGTCTTTGTCTTTAACTAACTGGTGTATGTCATCAGCTTCATAAAGGTGAGTGTCATCAGCATACCAATGAACATGTATGGTATTTCTTCTAATAATAATCCCTAACAGAAATATGTATACTCTACGTATTATTAGTCCCAGCACAGAACCTGTGGAATTCCTTAATAAACCTTAGTTTCTTAGTTAATCTCCAGATCAAGACCAGGTGACCAGGAGTAGGCACAAACCCACCCTCAGGGGTCACTATACTGCTAGTCCCGAGCCCAGATAAATTGAAAGATTGAGTCAGAAAGGGCATCTGGCATGAAATCTGCCCCAAATCAAATATGTGGAGCCACTACTGTAGCAGCCCCATGGGAAATAAGAGAGAAGCAAAAAGTAGCATTGATTATTTAAACAGGTGTGACAAAGGATAATGTAATGGGTTAGAGAGTTCACTGAGAGTGCATATGTGAATGGACTATAATTGCTCCCTGTACAACTTTGCCCTGTTAGTATTAATTGGTTATGTTATTTGGAATAAATTGTTTGCTATGTCCAAACTGGCTTTCAGTACTCCAGTGCACTGCTTGTGAAGGCAGGAGAGAAAAAAACAGAAAGATTATGTGGTGTGAGTTCTCACGTACAAGTAACTAAAAAGTTGTCATAGAGGGTGTGATATTTTGCACTATCATTGACAAAGCTGCAAACTGTAGCTGCTTGAGATGGAGTTTTGTTTGTGACTCCCTAATATGCAGCCACTTTTAACCCACTCAAAACTCACTTAAAAGTATGTATGTCTGTGAGCTGTTCAGCCATTAATGAATCTCCCTTTAAATTACTTGCTTCATGTAAGTTAAATAATAACAACAGTGGGGTTTTTCAAAGGCAAAAGGGAAGCTAAAAAATTGGATATATATTTTCTTGGGACTGGAACAGAATGCTAATGTTATCTCATGAAGGTATAAAGGAAATACATAATGTCAATGTTGCTTTGACTTGTTCCATGTCTGTAATCAAAGGTAGACACAAGAGTTATGACACAATAAAAGATGCAATTACGTAAAAAAATACAATAACAAAAGATACATATTTACACAGGTCTCGTTTATGGTAACGTTCCCAATTACTTATCACATCATGGATCTATAATTATAAATAAACTAGAGAAACTTTTTTTTTACTGAATGGATAAAAATGGGCAGAAATTGGAATCTTTGTTTTGACTTGTCCTAGTATGAGTCAACCATTTTTCCTTTTCTTTCCTCGTTATTTCTTTACCAGTGATGAAGAGTTTCAGGGTGTATATGTCATGTGGGGACAGACAGCTGGTTATAATCTACAGTGTTCGAACATTTTTTTTAATTTTATTGCTTTGGGTAGACAGCACACCAACCTGACTACACACACACAAACACATAACATGGTAACAACAACTCCCCTAGTCTTGGCAGCAGATGCCAGCCTGACCAGATGAACTGTTATTGATGGAGGAATGTATCATCCTCCCTCCCACTGTCTCTGACACACTACATTGATGAAGTATGCTGGTGCCCAGAAGTACAGCCACAGTGTGAGAGATATCAGTCCATATACAGTATTGAGTCCCACATTTTGCAAGGAAATAAAAGAAGATACTTTATCCACCAATACAGTAGCCAGTTACCTCAAATATGATATGTGAACATTAGAATATATCTCATATGAAAAATGCAAAACACATTGTGTGCCAAGTAAATTTTAGCGCTCTTTTTGTAGCTGATGACATTATCTACTTTCACATCGAGGGAACACATTTTAAAGCTAATCTGTCTCTCAGGGTACATACTGTACTCCACTAAGATCGATTTATATATAGCTGGATATTGTCTTTCATTTTCCCCTCGTTATTAAAGACTAATGTACTTTTCTGGTTTGAGATTAGAAGAGTCTGATTATTGCATTCACAGAACTAAACATACAGCTTATAAAAACCTTTTGTTACAATGTTTTAGATTTCAGGATTGAGAATTGGCTTTATTGTGTCTCCCATTATTCTCCCCTGCATGTGTTTCATAAAGTATAGTTAACAAAAGACAAGGTGGTGGCATTAATGTGCTGTAATTACAGATGGAGGCGGACTGTGGGGCAGACTGCCATCTACTGGATTAAATGCGACCCCCCCCCCCTCGCCCTCCATGCCTTACCCCAGCCAGTCCTACCTTTTCTCATTCTCACTCCCACTCAAAAAGTCAGTTGATGGAGTTTATACACACGCAATCTGGTATCACCAGATGCATACAACTATGTATGAGACACAAAACCTCTGAATAAATGTGTCCCCATTTTAGTATACAGTGTGACTTCCTTTGCCAGCATAACACAGTCTACATCTATCCATTTATTTGCTATTTTGTGTAACCATTTGTTCACCCTTCAGGGTCACTGCTAACTTTATGCATCTTTCAGTACTTTTTCAGTTCAATCCTGGACCAGCAGTAAATGAACTGAAGTCACTGTGGATGTGAACCAAGGTCATAGTCTCTATTGCCATCTGAAACTGCACGAGATGACGAAACATCATGCAGGAAGTCCATTAAATTAACTACAAGGATAAATAAATACTGTGCTTAACTAAAAGATTAACTCAGTGCAAATCTTGCAGCCCACTGTTTTCCTTCTAGTCAGCGATAAGTTCTGTTTACTTCATTTAAAATAATGAGAATCAGTTCATTTGCCCACACATTAGCCTAAGTTAAAGAAGTAAACAGGTGCGGGTCACTCCATGTTTTTATTATAAGTAGATATATAGTTTGCATATAGTTTTCCAAAACACGATTGGTCCCATCTAATCGCTCAGATTAATATATATGTGGCACACCATAGACAAACTTCAAGAGTAAAGTATGTAAAGTGTGTGTGTTTATGTCTGTGTGGTGGGGGTGGGTACAAAGAATGCACACAGGATATACTTTGCACAAAAAATTGTACGTGTGAGATGCATTTAAACCAAGTCAGCTAAACAACAGTGGTTTATATAGACTGCTGTAAACAATTCAATCATCAACATGACTCTCACTGTGATCTGTCACGCGCAGTGAGGATCTCTAAGCAGGAAGCTTTTATATGGTAATGAAATCGATTGGACCGATGCGCGCACCAATCAGAAGCGTTTGATTTATGTTTAAGGGACTGTTGAGAGGAGCAGTCGCTTGGCAACCGCTTAATGAAATGTATGAACTGTGGCTGTTAAAATAGCGACCTCCGAACCTATCAAGGAAATAAAGCTTTAAAGGGCTATGGATTTTTTTAAAGCAGCATGTTAATCACAAAACTCGGTTTACTGACGTTTCGTCGAAAAAGAAGAAGTATTAGAGATAAATGTGGCAGACAATTCGAATGTCGTGATTCAAATTTCATCGAGAGCTATTGTCCTGTTTTTCACAAGAACCTTTGACGTTTTCGCTGCCTCGTGGTATCATTAGTTCTCAATAGGAATGTTAAAGCTTCGCCTAGTCGCTAGGCAATGCCTGAAGCGCAGTCAAAGGCTATATGAACAAACAATGGTTGAGCACCGCTCTTTCTGGGCTCAGAAAAGACGTGACAGCGGTAACCAATGAAAAAACGTCAGTCTCAGCAAGTCCTACATCTCAGATTTCGTCTTGAAAGATGAAAGATCAAAACAGCGAATGCATACCGATCAAGTTAACCTGTCTATCTTCAGTATAGTTGATCCTTTCAGTGAACATTAACTATAAAGTAATGAAGGTGGCTGCTTAAAATGTCATTTGTTACAAGAAACAGATCAGAGAATACTGAAATTAAGTCTAGTTCTACCACCCCCTCATCTTCAGTTACTTTCGAAAAAACAAGTTGGTTTGCATGAAAGCAGGATCATAATAAATATCATAATAAATATTAGGATCGATATTCTTGCAGTACAGTCTGTTTGATCTCTAAATCTGAAGAAATGAAAATGGGATGGATGTGACCGACTGTTTCTGTGGAAACCAACTTTCCCCTGCCTACACGAGCCTCGTTCATCCTCAACTACCCAGCTCACAGTCTGGATGTGTTTGCTGACAGAATATAGATTAGACAGCTCAGATCATTACATCCTAAGAGCTGATAACGTGTATCCAAACTCGTATGGTAAACAGCACAGCGGTGGAGATTATATCACAGATGACATTGAAGTCTTCTTTCAATAAAAGTACACTTAAAATATGTTTAACTTACAACAATTGGTAACAGCGAAACTGTTTGCCACTTCCAAATTGTCAATATGAGGCGTCAGTCTGAATTCCGAGGTGCCAAACTGAACCATTCCTATCCGAAACGCGCTGTATTCTTGATCCGCGCCCCTTGGAAAAAGTCCCCCTGAAATAAATACAAATAATTTTTTTACACTGGTAAATATTTGATTAATACAACATATTTAGAACCAATTTCACAGGTTTTTGCCCCCCAAAATGTTTGTAGCTAACTGGCTTTTTCGGTTGAACTAATGGGTGCTTACCAATCTGAACACTGGGCGAGCCTCCAAGCGCGCATCCCCATAAAACCAGGAGAAGTGAAACGAATAAATTCACTATCATTTCCATGTCGACAGTTTAGTTGTCCACATCCACTAAGGTATTCTGATATTCCTCTGTTTCTCCAGAGATATTAGATCCCAGACATATTGGACACCTTCAGTCTTGGGGAGAGAAAAAAAAATAGGAAAGGACCGTTTTCTGCAGGTGGCTAGCAGTGAAAGGACACCGGCAGTGAAGGAATGGTCGCCTGCAACGTAGGTTTGCCGTTTCTTCTTCCGCTCCTCCTTGTCGCTCCCCTCCTGCCGCCAGCTGATACCTCCTCTAACGCACAGGCACACTGCGCGTCTCCGCTCGGCGAGCAGGAGATCTTCTCAGCATCACACCCACAAGTGAGGAATGTTAATGAGAAGGCGGACAGAGACGGAAAAAGCCGAGAATGAGCCACTTGGCGACAAGAGAGCACACGACACTTTGAAAAAGCGCTTCTTCTAAACAATGTAATCTTCTCTTTTTCCTAACATTGCAAAAATAAGAAGTTACATTTACAAATATGCTTTATTCACAACATTCGAGAGTTATAAGTGACACTTTATTTTCGTTTCCTGATGTACGTTTCAACTTTCCTTCGTTAGTGTCCCAATTCATTTTAAAGTCTGTCCACTTTTCAGCATCGTTGCCACCAAGTTTATGTTAAATGAACTTTCAATAAACCAACAAACAGACTTCCAGTATAAAAGCAGATTTTAGTACAATTTCCATACACTCATATGCTTTTTTACATTAGATCATCACATCTACTTTCTCCACACACATATATGTTTAAAGTGTGCATATTGGGCATTTTACAGCTATTTTCATAACCACTTTAACTCAAGTGCATATAAACATAAACATAACATTAAGATATTCAGTTTGCAATAAGAAAAAGGAAACAAAGAAGGTAGAACTATGTAAATGTGTGATGTTATCTCGAAAAGGGCTACTGCTGGACTCAAAACAACTACAAGTATCTAAACATTTAAACCTTCTCCAAAACTAAAAATCTTTTCAGTCTATATTAGCAAAACCACTGATTGATTTTTCTGTTGATTAGGTAATAAGTTAATCTGTGTTCACTGTGGGAATTTTCATCAAGTGATCACGAAGAAAGATATCTCTTCAGACCACTGTAGTACTTAGCTCCAGCTAGTTCCAGCAATCACGGATGATATCCAAAAGGCATGAGAAATATGGATGTGACAATATATTTTAGATTTTAAGACTATACGAGTGTACTTTATGTAGTTACACAAAAGGATTTATATTAGCATTAGTAAGGGTTACAAAAGTCTACATGTAGTTTATCCAATATAGACCTTTAATACATATTTACTTGACACTGTTTTGACTGTATTTGTCAGTCACTGTTTTGACTGACAAATATCACATATGTATATTAGACAGCTTGGATTGAGACATTCGAATATAGTTGGTCACTTAAAAAACAAGCATCATCTACAGCACGTACAAGGCCAACATTTCTTACTGAGAAAACTCATCAAGTGCATCAGCTGGAGGCCATCACTCATGCCCTCCAGGAATAACCATCAAATGAATCTCCTCTTTAACTTTGATCTAGTGCTTATCTCCACCTTCTGCATACAAATCTGATGCAAATATATTCCTGGTCTTGGGTGCCATTATGAATGGGGTTAAATGGAGGAGAGCTTGCCTTGCAGCCAGCAGGAAATAAGTAGCAATCCTGTCACCTGCTTTTATGATATGCATATCTCAACCTGCACAGACAGATGTATATTAATCATTGGCAATGCAAGATAGCAGTCTAGGAGCAAACTAATGAGGCTGAGAGTGAATTAGAGCTGAGGGCAGTGGCAGTTATAAGCAACAAATTGGCAGATTTCAGCACCATGGACAGCACATAACACGTATACTGTCTCCTGTTGTGAGATAGTCTTTAGGTGAATGAGAACACGTAGGGGTGGTAAAGATTCAAGATACTATAAGAAAAAACATCTTTTGTTTTGTTTTGTTTTTTGTCCATGATTCTAATTGATTATCACAACAATATTTTTGGAAATTATTGGTAAAAAATTTGGTAACTTCTTAAATCTGCTGGCAAGGATAGGTACAAATGGGCAAAAAACATACAGTGACTGGCCACTTTATTAAGTACAGTAGTATATACAGCAGTAGTGCTATTGCTGGTTTCTGCCCCCCAGAATTCTTTGTGGCAAAGATACTGAAAACATTCCTCACAAATTTTGGTTTATATTGACATGACAGCATCATGCAGTTGCTGTAGATTTGTCAGTTTCACATCCATGATGTGAATCTCCTGTTCTACCACATCCCAAAGGTACTCTGTTGTGTCAAGATCTGGTGACTGCCCATTTGCGTGCAGTCATTTTTAACACGAAACTAGTTTGAGATGATCTGAGCTTTATGACATGCCACATTATCCTGCTTGAAGCAGCCATGAGAAGATGGGTGCACTCTGATCATAAAGGGATTGACATTTAAGCTCTGGTATTTAAACAATGCTCAGCTGGTACTAAGGACATCTAAGTGTGCTGAGTTTTTTTAAATATATTTTCCTGCATTTAATTTTGGTAAGTCTGTGTTTTGTTGAGTCTGCAATTTGTTTTAAGGTTCAAACATTGTTGTGCATTCTGATATGTTCTTATACATGCCGTGGTTGTATGGAGTGGATATTTGTGTTACTGTTGCCTTTCCATCAGCTTGGCACAATCTGGCCATTTTCCTTTGGCCTCTGGCATTAGCAAATCATTTTTACCCTGAGTATTTTCTCTTTTTCACACCATTCTCTGTAAACCCTAGAGATGATTGTGAGGCAAAATGCAGGGTTGCTGCCATCTGAACGACTTATTAGATATTTGCTTTAATGAGTAGCTGAATAGGTGTACCTAATAAAGTAGCCAGCGAGTGTAATTACCCACATGAGCAGACAAGTACAATTCAGTTTGAAAGATTTGCAGTTTATCAAGGCTTTAGATGAAATTATGACTGAAATTTAACACAAAATATCTGTAATAAGCTATTATTACACATAAAACGCTCTGTGTGCACGTCTGTGATACTTATAGTAGGCTACAGTTTAATTTTAGGAAGGTAATTCTTAATTTCCCATGGTATGTTTTTAATTTCCAATTTTCACTCACTTTTGAAATGGCTGACAAAGAGTAAAGTATCTTAGTGTTTTAGCACTGCTGCCTTACACACAAAAGTAATTTCTCCTGTCATTGTGCCCTTTATAAAGGCACTGGCTTGGGACAACCAGGTCTCTGTTGGTAGCCCTTTGTGTTTAAGTAAAATGCAAAGATGGAGTTTTCATACAGACATCAGAAAGATATACACCCTTATCCTTCTTCATCCTCAACATCGTATCTGTAAACATCTGTCTATCTCCAACTATTCAAGTTGGAGCTACTGAATGTTGAGAGGAAGGGTACATGCTAGAAAGGTTACCAGTCTATCACAAGCTAACAAAGAGAGACAGAGAATCATTCACACTCACCCTCACACCTAAAGCCAATTTAGAATCATAAATTAACTTAACCTGACCTAACGCTAGCTGGAGTAACTACACAGGCACAAGGAGCACAAGGAAGACAGGTAGACTCCAGTCAACCAGGAGCATCAAAGAAAAATCCTGTTTGCTGCCTGGTCATAATCCTGCAAAACTGTGGTGCCAGAATTTTGCTGTCTTAGTTACCAAAAAGAATTATACCCCAAATTACAATAGAATTAAATTATATGACACCACTATTTCCTTTCAACCTGTTGGGTTTTTTATTTATTCCTGCACTTCCTTCGTTTTATGTAAATAAACCAAACACCAAAAACTTTTCTTTCTTATGGTATCTTCATCGGTCAATTTAATTCTATACTCCACTGCTTGTGTTCCACAGGCACACATATGTTCTCCTGTTTGACCTTGTCTAAAGGTTCTGCCACGCATGGATTCCTTTTGCTGCTGCTGTTAGTAAGAATTTCAATTCCAGTGTGATTAGTTTAGAGCACATTTGCCAGTGTGCAGAATTGGCAGCCTGTGAGATAATTTAACTGTGACAATGCTGAAGTGTAATCTAATTAGTTTTTAGGGGTGTGAGTAACATTTTAAACACAATCAACAGCTCAGAACTCTTAATCAAATCACCCCACAAGCTGTGTAAGAATGTTTACATGGGGTATCTTTACATAAAAAAGCAAAAGAGTAGAATGAGAATTTTACATATGCTAATAAAACTGTTTCTGCCTTGTGAAACCATCATTGCGAACAGCTGGTAAAACTAACCCAATGTACTTTTGAGAACTATTTAGCTCTTAAGGTGTATGTGTTCCAGATATGCTCTAAAACCACATTCTAGAAAGCATTTACATTTCTGACATTTAGTTGGCTCCCCTATCTAGAGAGGTACACAGCACAACCGAGCAGCAATTTAGTGTCCCACTTATGACTATTTCAAGAAGACACTTAAGCTGTGATGGCCACACACTGACTAATGAAGTAGCACATTTCCTTTCTGCAACAGTATGCTGATTTTTATTGTTCTGTAAGCAGGATCAGTATGAAATATTTACTGGCTATTATTGTATGTGTTTGCATGTATTTACTCATAGTTCACTGATGATTTAAAGGCAAGTTAGTGTGCAAAATGTCTTCTGTGTTCTGCATTGTTTTATTCTATATTTTTGAAACTCTATGTTTGAAATGACTTTAAAAGCAGGTGTGTGCAGAATTTCAAGACAATTAGCATTGGCATGTTTTTGTTTAATAAAATAATAATTAGAAATTAGTTAACTGTGCATCCACTTGGGTAAATATGACCAAAACACAAAGCAATTAATATCGAATATTCTTGTTCAGTTCTTACTTGAAAAATCAGCAGGGTCGCATCTACTCTAGCCTTTTCCTATTTCTAAGGAACTTCCCAGCACAGAAAGCAGAAAGAGATTTTAGACATGACCACACTGCTGTCAAATACGAGACTACAAGTTTCAGCTAAACCATATTTCTATTGACTAATTCTGTATTTCAAGGGAAGTTTGATATTTTAGAATATAAGCCCTTTCTTCCCATCTGTTGGGCTCTAAATAATTGACAGGGACAATAATGTTTGGTTGGTCCAAACATTTTTGATCTTGTTAATAATTTAGACCAAACATGGGGAAATATTAAAAAATAATACCAATGTCTTTCCTTCAAATCATGAGGTAACAGTCTCCACCGCCAAGCAAGTGTGCTGCCTCCAGGCTACATTGTGTAGAGTGAAAAATTCAACACTCCTCTGGTTCAAGAAAGGCGAACTCCAAGATCCACATCTAAGCACAGCACATAGGAGGAGGATATGAACTCAGTGTTATAAATTCGCGAGTAATGAATGTGTGCATTGGCATATGTGCTGTTTTTTTGTGCGACACACGTTTTATATTATATAACTTAGTTAACATGTTGTTTATGTGTGTAAAATATTTAATACCTCAGGGAAAAAAACGCTAATAAATGCACCATGGTGTCAAACAGCTGAGCATGAGAACACCCACCCACAAACAGATGTTTAGACTAGCATTTGCAGCATTTCCAAAAATGTTCAAAGACCGTGAAAAATGCAACTGAATATAAAAATGAAAGTAAATATAATGACCTGGTAATAATTTATAGGCTATTTAATAAATAAAATATAAATAAAACATATTAATATAGATATTATTTAAAAGATATATGCTCTTTTAAAAATGAGACATCAGCAACTCATTTTAAAACAAAAGGGAGGGGCTTGTTAACTACTGTGTTGAGCCACCTCTTCTTTTTAAATATGTGGGAAGGAAACAAGACGACCATTTGCTGTAATTTTGAATGCAAACTACATTTAAACTGGATTAGATGACTTGATTTGGTAATCTTGGAATTCAGCTACTGAAAAGCTCTTTTGTAGTATTGTTATTATTAATAAATGGAATTGCAACTAAAAGTGGGAACTTATGGATACAAATGCAACTGGAATTATTATAATAACTATTTTTTATTTTAGTGATTAGTTTTCTTGTGCTAGTTGATCAGAAAATAGAAAACAACATTGTTCTGTGACTTACAGCTGCTGCTGATGTGACACTGACTTCAGGGCTGTTTGTGAATACAGTAAAGAGGTGATGTGAATACAAAACAAGGCCTTTGGTCACACAGAAGTTGCTAAGCCAAGCATATCCTGCTATTAGAATTATTTTGGGGAGTTAAACCTGCAGGGATCGATCCCAAGGCCAGGCAGAGTGCTGAGACTGGACACTCTGACTGCCTATGCTTGCATCGATAGCATTCAATCAATCTTTACACGTATGCATTTACAACATGGCCTCTAAACTACTTTTTTCTTGAATCACATGAAAGTTTCTAAAACCCACTTAGTCCTTATGTAAGTAATATTATGTAATATATAAAAACTGTGTTTTGTAAGAGAAAATACAGTGTAGTTCTAAAGTCTTAAGTTACTCCCATCTCTTTGTATTTTGTAGGAAAATGAGGTTCAGTGATTTATTAGAATGTGTACATTCACACATGAAAGTACAGTACAGAAGACAAAAACAGAGCGATTGAAAGTCAGTATTTGGTATGACCAACTTTTAAGGTCTTTAATCCTTTATTTCTCCACTTTCTGTATATTTTATAATGACACAATGCCAAGATATGCCACATTTTCAGCTAATAGCTTTGGGAATCACCTTGTTGGTGCAAATGCATGTCAATGTTAGTTTTGTCATTTGTTTCATAGATTTGGTTGAAGAAATGGGAAGAAATGATATGCGTATGCACCAGTACCTAAAAATGCAATTTAAAACTAGTGCTTTACTGAGTTGTCTGATATGTCACTGGTTCTCTCCTTTAGTTAGGTGCCTTTTTATGCTTGGATGATTCATAGGTCCAGGTTACGTGGGTTAACAAACAAACATTCTTCTTAAAATGGCCAAATAAAAAATGTGTGGAAGCAGCAGCAGATGTCCAAATTTCAAAACTTTGAAAGACCTCCAAAAAGCCTGAAAAAATATTGCTCAAGACTACTTTAATATCAGACTCCAGCAAAGTAATGAGTGGTGACTCAAGACATTTGTACAATACTGTAATTAAAATGTTTCCTTTAGTTATGAATCATATTTCATGTGTGAGAAATTGTGTGGCAGAAATTATATACTTAAACTAAGGAAAAATGTGAAGTGTTGAGCTTTAAAGCATTTAGGAAGATGCTTCAATAATACCTAAATAAAAAAATAATAATCATATGAATATATGACACTGTTAGACACTGACACTGTTAAGGAATTTATTAGTATTTGGTGTCATCTTGTCTTCAGGGTTCCCTTTATTTTTGTTTTAATGAGTCTGTTTTCAGGCCAAACAGTTAAAAATGCTGCTTTTACTGGTAGACTTAAAGTGATCTTTGATGTGGATTGTTCCCGTAACGAAACAACTAACTCCACACTGCATTCAAAGAGAAGTAAGTTTATAATGGTTTCTAGCTGTCTCCTAACTAAATCATGTCTGATGCATGTCTCTGTAGGTTGTCATGGTAGTGTTAAGAGCTTGAAAAGATATGGCAACTGCCTTCCATTTTCAAACTCTTAAGACCATGTCTGATGTATGTTTGTTTGTTTGTCTTTCAGCTACATAGCATACTACTTCATGCACATTTTGCATATGCATTTAAGGCTGTTGCATTATGGTTTTAAATGAGGTGAAAAGCTGAAGGTTAAGATTAAGATGTCATTCATTACATTAAATTAATCATTTAATGATACCATTATGTTACTCATGGGATTCTGTGTTCCTTTCTACCTAACTGGTTTACATAGTTCTGCCTAAACACCTGTTTTATTATAATATAGTCATTCATACACAATTAAAATGTAAGTGATATGTAAATTTAATTACAATTGCAAGTCCAAATGCTTAAAAATAATAAGATGCTTCATGATTCCTGAGCTGGATAAAACTGATGACTCCATATTTTTATTTTAAAGGAATTCATTGTCTAGCTTCTTTTATAATCTCTAGTTCACTATTTTATTCATCAGCTTTTACTATCCTTCAATTTCTGCTTTTACTGTTTCTTACCCTCTATTTCTTCCAGGTGCAGCCTTTTTTGACTTGATGACAGTATTTCATCCCTGTCTTTCCTCACTCTTTTTTGCTCTTGTGCAGAACTAACTTTAATGATGGGACCCATGGTCATGGCTGTTTTACAGATTTTTTCAGTCTGGCTGGAACTAAGCTTTTAGCCACTTTGAGCTCTGACAGGAAATGGCATCCTCCACACTTCCTAACCGTCCGTATTTAAGGTACTGCCAAAACCCAGACAGCTATGGTACCTGTGAATGGTGAGGTAGTGGAACATTGTAGCTGACCCAAAATCTGTTTTGGTCTTTGGGGAAAAAAAATACTCCATTATGTCTTCGGTTTCAGATAAAACATTCCCAATGACAGTGTGCAAACATGAGAAAAAAGTAAAAGTAAACAGAATGTACTTTATTTGCTGATAGATGTGATAGTTACTGAAATATTACAACATGGCACTCTTTGCACGATATGGTCTTTTGAATGAATTTTTTTTTGTGGTAATAATGTTACGCAATGGTATAAATTTCCTGACAAGAAAATCATTGTCTAGACTTTATTTCTTTATTTCAGTGCCTAGGGAAAGGTTCTAAAAGCACAACACTCATGTGTGAAAACCTTGTTTAAAGTAAATGAGCTTCCAATAAGCCTTGTGGCCTCTTCTCCCAAACTGTTCCTCCACTAATCATTGCCTGACTGTCATGGTGCTTGTATTGGTGCCTTGGGTGGGTGCCTGGCGAGAGGTCATGTTGGATTAGAAAGCACCCTGCGTGATATAGGTTACTGCACTGTGTTACTAGCAGGGTGCTGGGTTGTGGGGGTGGAGCACAAGTACAGACACAGACACACAGATAAACACACACACACTCGCAAAACCACAGACAGATGAGTCACACCTGTAACAAGAGCTGCATCTACTGTTGCGGTGCTATAAATGACATCATTAATCTTTTTGTTTTTATTGCTTCCACTGCTGGTAGCCTATTAGCAGATGTATCATTATGTTTATTTTTGGAGCAGATAAAAGTCTCAGCTAGCAGCTGCAATGTGTACTGCTTATAAAGACAATTCAGTGCTAAAACGCTTCAAAGGTTTAAAATGTCTGATAATCTTGGATTACTTACAAAACTGAAGAAAAATGAACTTTCCAAGCAAATGTCATACGTAGCATTTCATATGTATTTAAATATAGAGTGGAAATCCAACTCTTTGTTTTAAAGTGATACCAGTACTCTAGTGCAAAACCTGGCATTGCATCTGTTTTTCTCCCAGGAGAGCATTTTATCGACTCATCACTTAAAAGAAATCTAGATGCCGCCATTGGGGGGCACTGCAATGCAAAATCTTTTTCATTTGTGATTCAGCGAGACCTGGAAAGAGTCTACAGAGCTATTAAAACTAACCTCAAATATGTAATCAGTAAAATATATACTTTTCTTATGAGTCATACTTTATATGCTTTTAAATGTTATTTTAGAAGCTTCAAATACTGTTTTTCCCCGTCTCAGTCTGACAACCATTCTGTGTCATAAGCTGATTTTTGTAGTCTGTCTGTAACCATGGCAGCTGCAGAAGAAGAAAAAAAAATGTTTTTGTCATGTAGTGAAATCAAAAAAGAAAAAAAGAAAAACAGGAGATCAGGGCAAATAACACTTTAACTGTTCCGTTACATGAGCAAACCTGCCCTAAATGACTTCAAACTTCATTAATATGACCCTATTGTCATGACATGAGGTCAGCATTTATCTTGCTTCATTAAGCCAGAGACAGATTTCATACGAGAAGTCTCACAGTGATGGTCTGGGGTCATTTTCAAAGCAGGTTTTCATGAATAATTGATGGCTGGTTTAGCAGATTAGGAGAGGTCAAGCCTAGGTGAAGAAACAGATGTCGCATGATGTTCAGAATGCATATGGACAGCGCAGAAGGGAAAATGTTGTAAATATAGACCGTTTTTGTCTTATTGTTAGCAATACAAATATATGTTAACCAGCTGTAGGCTGAGTAAGAATCAACAAACAAGTAAAAAAATAAAGGTAAAGAAGATGAATATTTGGAGCATAGCAATTAATGAAAAACAGTTCTCGGTTTAAATCTTTGTTTAATTTAATCACATTAAATGGTGAAAAGTTGCTTGTTCATTTATTTTTCTTTGCTTGTGTATTTCACAAACATATGGTCCCAGTTCAGTAGTGATCCATTTACACACAATAAAAGTGTCAAATATTACATTTGCTGGAGGAGTGGCAGTGTAGGAATAGAGTGTTTCGCATCCACATATCTTCTCAAGAGCAAATCAAAATAATATTAAATAAATATATTAAATATATATTCTATACATATATTTTTTTATACTTTGTTTTCATATACATGCATTATTTTAACATGCAAGGTAATTATAATGTTGCACGTTGCATTAAAGCTTAAATAAAACGCTTAAACGTATTAAACTTGTGAGCATACTCCCACTGGGCAATGGCAAAAATTAATCAAACAAATAAATTAATAAATCCATAAGCATCATCAATCGATCTGCGCGACTACAGTTTATTTCTTAATCAGTCTTTGTGGATTTGTTTGCATCACATCAGTTGCTTTATTTGCAACCCTGTATTAACCTCTTAAGTACTACAAAAACAAAGCTTCAGATTTTATACTTACTTTTTAGGAAAGATAAGAAAGACTGATTTGGAATGATTTTTTTTTATACACAAATGGTCACAATGTGTGTGGTTTTTTTTTTAGTTAAATATAACAATTATAGTAATATATAATGACTCTCAAAATCATTTTGCATGGGTAGGTTTCACATTTCTTTAAGTTCACTTTGATAGTTAAGAAACTTGTGACGGTGTGTGCGTGCGTGCGTGTGTGTGTGTGGGGGGGGGTCGATAATACAAGATCATTTGAAGATAATCACAAATATATAGACCAGTAAATCACATTAAAGAAGAGGAAGGAGAAAGGGAAGAGAGCTCTCGAGTACAGGTCAACTCTTTTGGCAGCAGAGGGGATGACCGGCTTTGGGGGAGGAGGTTTCTTGTTGTTCTTTGCTTGGGATTTGCCAAGACCAGAACCAGTATTGATGGCCTTCCCGTAGCAGTCAAAGTTTGACAGTTCAAAGTCCCGTGGGAGTGAACCCACAATGCTGAAATCATTGGTCCTCAGGTCTGATTTAGAGGTGCATACCTTCTTGCAGCGGGTCTCAGCAACCTGGGTGGACAAAAGCACACACAGACACAGACCGACTTGATTATTGAATTCTGCATCATTTCTGTCTAAAAATACGCTTATCTGTGTGAAACATCTGAGCCATGATAAGATTAGAGTAATATTCCGAAAGCGCTACGGGCAGCCTCTAAGGCAGAGTAGCCACAGCAAAGTGGTTCAAAACTGGTTGAGTGAGCAACAGACTGACTTTACAATCCATAAAGGCTTGTAGCTTTATCAGTGGCCCCAAGATTATTCCACCTGTACAGCAAGTTCTTCAGTTAATTTAAGACTTTAAACCAATGAAACCATACCTCTACTGCATTATTCTGCACTGTAGTGTATTGTAGCTTGGTAGAAATTAAATAAGGATGGTTAGCTGCAAAGTTCACACTGGAACACTATTCCCATGTTGACCAAAGTTAAGTTATTAGAGCAGACAGAACTCATCTGCTACTTTAGTTTAAGTTCTGCACATCTTTCCTCATGCCTGTCACTTACCTCTTGCTGCACAATCAGTCGTTCTCTACTTGTTTAGTAGCTGCCAAAAGTGTTTTCTATTACATCCAGTCACTTGAGCCAAAAACATGCTCCACCAGGAAACCCAGAGTCCTGCCATTTAACTGGATGTTATTTCGATGCTGAAGCACGGCTGCAAGCCAAGCACACCCTGAGTGGAAGTGGCCTTTCCCAGCGAACAATGCACAGGAGCATTTTTAATGGAGCTGATCAGTCTATACCAGCACATTATATATGCTTCATTTGTCATGAAATAATGAGGGAATGGGCCTGGTCTGGCCACAAAACTGCTTATTAGTAAGCCCTAAAAACAGGAGACTATGTATACAAATGTCTGTAATTCCTAAAGACTTGATCCAAATTTATTGTTAAACCCACTGAATTACAGCCAGAAGTCTGCACTTCAATCACATCCGAATTGCTTGATTTAAAATCCCCTGTGGTGGCGTATAGAAGCAGAACTGCAAAAATGTGTCTTTGTCCAACAAATTATGAAGGTAAGTGTACCCAACAACATCACATAAGATATAAGAGTATTTTCTAATACACAAATACAGACACATTCATTTTTCTGCAAGTTGGAATTTATCTTTATCAGACTAAGACTGCATGAGGGTTTACAACTGAAACCCTTTTCCATCACGTCTGTACTTTGTATAGATACCTTTCTTGCAAACCAAGCAGCACAAAACAGCATATAGAAACATTTTGACTGTGCCATTTTTAAACCTCTTATTATGGCAAAAGGAAACTGAATGCCACACTTGCTCTAACTACTCTTTGACACATTAAAAAGTGTTCTGTTTCTTTACACTAGTGATGATGTCATATTGATTCTGTATGGAGGTTTTTCTCCAAACTGAAAGGAGCATTGAAATAAGGCTGTGCAAGATAGCTGGACTCAATTGGAAACAGACTACCCTTTGAAAATGTTGTAAAAGAGCTGTTTGATCTTGAAACTTGGATAGAACTCTGATGCTAAATCAAAGCTACGGCTATTTTAAGAGGAAAAAATATCTTTGGAGCCAAAACTAGACTTGCTTTGTTTTATGAAATTTTGCCTAATAAGGCTGTTCTCTCATCTAGGTTCTTGTGACTCCTCTACAGCCTCTACATGTTATCACAACCTGTGCTTACACAAAACAATCTGCAGGAGGACTTAAGTTAATGTCATCCAAAAAAAATCCCTTTCATCGACTTCCCTAAAGGCCTGCGGGGTGAACAGGATCTAATCAGACTAAGGATGCTTATTCACTGAAGTCATTAAGCTCATTAAAGCTTCATTATTTTGATTTGGTTTTGACAAGAAAACCTATTAAACCTCAATGGAATAATGTAATCCTCTCAGACCAAATGTGGTTCGGACTAACATAGACTCAGAGGTAAATTAATTGCAATTAGGGCATACAATCGGAAGACCCATGCAACATCCTCCCTGTGCATGTAAGTGTCAGACTTGAGCCCTGACCAAGCTGTGCGTATGTGTATGTCAGACACAATGCCAATTATTAATGACTGGATTTCCCTTTTCTCAGTGCCGTAATATTCCTATCAGATACTGGATCTGGTTGTTGATGTGGTTTGGGAGTTACATAAAAGCAAAAAAACTATACACAGGCATCCAAACACTCAACAGTCACTCAACAACAAAAATGCACCATCGTTAAAATGTTTTGGTGATTAACTGGGGCATCAAAACCCAAAGAGGTCGTTATGGATATCATCATTATTGATTACACAAGCATCTGTGCTCTCATTAAGCAAAATGCAACTGAAATCAAGTCCCACATAACATAAATACCCTCGATGTTATCTTGATGGATGATGCAAATATTTATGCCTAATGTATGAGTTCTTATTTAGGGTTTCAGGCAATGTAAAGATGTTTTGGTTTATGCCTCCATGTCCAAATATTCTTTAGCAAAAACTAAATAGATATAAGTGGATAAAGAACAAAATCAGAGGTTTTAAATGCCTTTCAATGGGGAATTTTAAGCTTTTGATGTGTCAAAAAATTGCTTTTTTTCTACTTGTATTTGAAGACAAAAGGTTTTGCGTTTTGAGTTTCTGTGTTCCAAACATAGGCATATATTTTTATGCATAATGTGGCCATGCCTATACCAACTGCCCTCATATAGATGGACAAGAAATGGTGACATTGAAATTATACTACGCATATGCAAAGTTGAAACTCTGAAAAGTAAAAGCTGTTGATGATCATGATAAAAGATCTAAAATGGACTGCAAAAAATGGATTCCACTAGTTTGAGCACCATATGCAAAGCATGTGTCCTCTGGTGCATTTTCATTTGAATTGCTCCTGTTATACTACATGCAAACTCTCATAAGAAGGCTACTTAGAGGTGACTTACAGATACAAACACACTCAAATTATCAAAAACCAAATATACTGACATGCAAGGTGCTGACGTGAAGCGGTGTCCCTCCGGTTCCGTTGACCGTGTTGTTCCGGGCAGCAGGGCTCTTTCCTGCAGCCTTCTCTTTGGATGCTATCTTTGCCTTCTCTGCCTCAATGCGTTTTGGGCTGTTGAGCATCACTTGAACCACGGCATACTCCACCAGCGAGGCGAAACCAAACAGCAGGCAAGCAATGAGCCAGATGTCGATAGCCTTGACGTAGGATACTTTAGGCAGCTCTGAGGCCAAGGAGGTACACTCAGAGGACAAAGAGAGCACTGAGAGGATGCCTGTATGGAGAGTTATAACAAGAGACCTTGTCAGTCATCATAGTCAGATGAGGTATTTTTTTGTTTTTTATATTGAGAGATATGTGCACATTTTAGCCCCTGTGAAAACAGCTAGTAATCAAAACATAAAACCTTCATCCCTGTATAGCAAAAATATTTATTTATCACAGAGGTTAAGCATTTGATTAACTTACGGCTGAGGAGGGAACACTAATACGTTTCATCTTTAATGAGTAAAAAAATTAAAAATTCATTTAGTAATACACTAATCTGCAAAAAAGCTTTTAGAATGTCGGAGTTACCTCATTTATTAGGACATTTCCAAGAGCTCAAATAGCCTTTAATGAAATAGCATTTTTAAATCATTTTTACAGGTTGGAGATTCCTTTGCAAAGCACCAAACCATCCTTAGAGGATACTAGTGATGGGTCGGTCGCGAACGAAATGGCTCTTAGAGCCGGATCTTTGAAGTGAACGATGCGAGCCGTGGGTTTTTTGTTTTTCGCTTCACGCTGCAAGTCACCCTTGTGTTTGCGCTGAGCAGAGACGGCAAACAGAGCCTTGCGTTTGCGCCCCTTCCCCCTCTGCTCAGCGCTGAGCTGAGGGGGCGGTAGTTACATTGGCAACAGCAGTAGCACACAACAAGAGCAGGAGGGAGAGGGAAAGAAAGAGAGCCGGGAGCAACAACAAGAGACAACACCGTCACATTGGAAAGGTACAGTAAAGAAAATGAGTGACACCAAGAAAAGAAGCAAAGTCTGGAACCATTTCAATCTTAGTGACAAAACAAAGGCAGAGTGTAGTCTACAAGAAAAGGATATCATATAGAGCCGGCTCCACAAACAACATGCACAGCACCTAAGAACTGTCCACCCATCAGTGCAATGGGAAGATAAAACGCAGTCAGTTGAGTGTGATATTAATATTTCTAAATGCCAACCTTTCCCTTAATTAAAGATCTGGGCGTTCTTTCCCCCCCCTTTTTTTTCCATATTTTAATTGTTGTGTTGTGGTTTGCAGTGTTTTGTGTTGTTTCACTTTAAATTTGTTTAAAAGGAAAAAGCTGAAAATTTAAGTAGTTAAAAGTTGAAATGTATGAAATGTAAATAGTTGGTTTCTGTATTTTATAATTTATTTATTACATTTTATGTGGAGTGAATAAATAAAAGTATATTTACAGTGGCCTTTAAAGACAAAACACGTACAAACTCCAAAACACAACGGAAGTGCTCCAGGATGCTAGGGGCCGTGTTGAGCTTTTGTTACCTAGTGGCTACACAAGCCAGGAAGTACCAACAATTGGATTGGGTGTGTGGTAGTAACAGGTAAATGAAGTTGTTTTTTTTTAATTATTTGAATACACACACACACACACACACATACATATATATGAGTGTTTGTGTATTAATACAAAAACAATAGACATATGAATTCGATTGTGTAATTTAAGTGATCTAGGTAGCTCTGTTTTGGAAGTTCAGTTAACGCTAGAAATGTGTTTTGGAGTTTGTATGTGTTTCATCTCTAGGGGCCCCCATAAATATTTATACATAAACATACATAAAGAAAACCACGTTTTTTCACATTACTAATTCATTTTGTGCATAATTTTATATTGTTGTTGATAATTAAGTCATTAAAGCAACAAAAAAACCTGAAGAGCCGGTTGGGAGCCGAAAGAGCCGGCTCTTTTTAGTGAGCCGAGCCGAAAGAGCCGGTTCTCTAAAAAGAGCCGGAAATCCCATCACTACAGGATACAGCACAAATATTTACAGCCAGCCTTTAGAGGGTGTTCTAACAACTGACAAAGAGCTTTGCACAATTTTTTTTCAAATAATAGTGCTGCTTCAGGGACACAATAAAACACACAAATAGTTACTAGGTTTTGCCTCCAGGCCTTATATGGGTCACTCATCAACAAAATGTTCATACTGGGTTCAGGATTTCTAAACAAATTGCTTCTTTCTCACTGGAATAAACTTTAATTACAGAATCGTGGAAGCCTACCTATATGAACAGAGAGAAATATAAAAGTGGCAATATTGGTGTCTTGTTCATCAGTGAAAAACAAACAAACGTGGGCTATATGAGAATGAAAAACAGGAACAACATACTGTACAGAAAATTTCTGTTGTGTCATGGCAAACCAAGTTATATTGTTACATCTGTTCACACTCCCTATACGGCAAGAATACATGCTGTTTAAACATAAAAACACACACCTCAGTTCAATGAGCACATGGACACATACAGTATATCCACATGTACACATGTACACACACACACACACACACACACAGCACAGAGCTATAAATGAGAGTATTCCCACACCTGGGTGCTAACTGACCTGGACTGATCCCATTTAGAGAGAAGTCAGGGGAGGCTTCCAGGAGGAGTTGGAGTGATGATGGAATGAAAGTGGTGATAAACAACTGGGGGGAGGATGGAAAAAAGGAAACAGTGGAAGACTGAAGTGGGATAACAATGGATTATCTTATCTGTGCAGCCCTGAACACACACACACAGACGTGCCAGTGTGACACTGGGTGTGGGTGACACTGACATATTACACACAGGTTGAATTATGAAGGAGGGGGACAAGCAAATGGAAAGATTTTTTTTCTCAAGCCAGCACAAGATCTACAAATACTCTGTCAATTCTGAAAAGTGTAGTGTTTGTAAAGTGTAGTATAAGCATTTACAGCATATGAAGGAAAGATAATGCATAAACATCTATAAGAAATAGGCAAATATAACAACATCTATACAGTGATATATAACCTTGCTTGAGGCATTTTTCTAATTAATCTGAACACATAAGGGTGTGCCAAAACGTTTATATTTGGTACATGTAAGACATACTTGAAATATATCTGCTGTAAAAATAGTGTTAAAATTGTTAGTTCACTACATTCATTCATGTGACAGTAGTAGTGTCTTTATCTGAGTATTTTTACATTCAGGACTTGAATTTCAAGTTGTAACATCATTCAGAGATGGCCTTCTCTGAAATAGCCGAATTACTTATTCAGCTATTTCATTAAACTGAATGTGAAAAATCACAGTGGAGCCTGTGATTTGGAGCATTTGAGTGGTAAGTTTATCACTATTATGTGTTGTACCATACCACATCAGACGTTAAATTAAGCTACAATTTGACCAGGTTAGTTAATCAGTTCCAGGTGTCACATGTTTTGTGGACATCCATTAAGTAGAGACACAAGACAGAAGGGCATCCACGGGGCAAGATAAAGAAATAAAAAAAAAACCCTATAATGATGCTATGAGAAGAGTGTGTTTTAGCTGAGGAAACTTATGAAACCGACTGTTTAAAAGAACTGACAACTTCATATTAGCCAGTGGTGCCAGCCTGTGCTTAGAATATATTAACCTAGTTCCTTTTTCCAACATACAGGCCTAAGCAAAAGACAAATTGTGTCAGTGTTATAAAAAGGGCCACTAGATATTGTTCATCTGGGTCCTGTGATTTATGCAGTACATATACAAAGTCACACTATAATCTAAGTACTACCAGTACCAGACAATCCTTGTCACTTCCCTTGGGGCTCGTTCTAACACTCTAGTAATCTACCTGAACCTCCCTCAGGCTTGATACAACGTGTGCTTCTTTAATTTGGAAAAAAAACAGCACCTGTGTGCTTCAGCACACTCCTTCATTACTTTGGTTAATAGGGATCAGGTGTGCCCTGTTGGCCAGCTCAAGTAGCTTCTGCATTCCCACTGTCTCCGTAACACTTTATTGACTGCACAGAATAACATAAGAATTTAAGTGAAAGACAAGAGCCTGGCCTTGCCTCCAGCGATAATAAGCTAAAATTTAACAAAAGGCATTTTATCAGTGGATGTTTATAGGAATCAGCTTCTTGTCTAATGGGAAAAATAGCTTGAGTGGATGAATGTTTTAGATTTTAAACATAACAGCAAAGAGAAACCAAAGTTATGACAATTAGGCATAAACCAACTGGCTAACCAGCAAAGGGGGCAGTTATTGGTCTTAAACATGGATTTAAGCTTTCAGCTCTGATTCATGTGTATTTAGTTTACACTGGACAAGGGTTCTTGCTTCATGGGTCCCATGTGTCAATTACAGTGATATTCAGTGATTTGTCACATACAGAAAAACGATGGCTATGACACCAACCTCGACAGATAAGTCCTTCATGGTGTCAAAGTGATGGATAAGTCAGTGATCCATACAAACATCCAAATACTTTAGAGTGGTTTCTATTTATTTACTATAGCCTTTTGCCCAATAGAAATCCTTTTAGACAGTAGTTTAAATGTCTAATTCCTCCAATAAAAAAAACCCCACTCTCACCCATCACTCTTTTTGATCTAATTATGCACTTATCCCTGGATGGAAGCACAAGAAATAGTTCACAGATAATGTGTACTGATAAAGATCGGTGAAACTTATCAAGTAATCCATACCCAAAGGAACCCTGGCAGCACTTGCGTCAGGGTTAATCCAGAAGGAAAGCCATGAAAGGACTACGATGAGCAGCGTAGGGGCATAAACACCCATCATGTAGAAGCCAACCTGTCGCCTTAGGGTGAAGATAACCTCTACACAAGTGTAGTACCCTGCATGACAATGGAAACAATGGTCACATATCAAAACATGATTTCATCAAAACATAGCTAAGGTAGTTAAGTAGGCATGTGCTTGATGGCACTGGCAGTGCCTTCATGCACATGATTTATGTGTCCCAATTCAGAGAAATGGCACTATATGAAGCCCATGCTCCACCTTACCTTTTCCCATAAAGCATAATTAATTAGAGACAATAGTCAGCAGTAGTTTTAAGATCAATAAGAAAAAATAAAATGTTACGTATTGGTTGAAATGTGGTCTTCAGAGCATCCAGTCCCTTAACTGAAACAGAGCAGGTGAGAGAACTGGCACTTCACTGAACGGTCTATAAAAGCCACATTAGGCATTAGGAGGTAAGGTAAGTTCTTTATGCACTCTACTTCGTCCTTTGGCCAAAGAGAAAAGCAAACTGCAGTAGTGTGCATCATTTGTCATGGAGAAAGCAAAAAGAGAAGACAACAGCCAATAGGCTTTAATATAATTTCACATAACTTTGTTAAAGCTGAGACTTATTTGAGCACTCAAGGTCGCACATCAGAAAATACTGCTTCCTACTGTGAATGTGCCAAATGTGTAGGATGTCTGAACCTGCCCCAAATCCTTTGAGTTATTACTGTTAGAATTGGCACTTCCATTTTCTCTTTTTTTAAGTGATTTTGCTTGAAAGTACTATATACATTCCTACTAATAACTTATCTATTTTTCAACCACTCATTCCTGTTGGAAGTAAAGCCATCATTAGTAAGCCTGAGGAATAAGAATCCATAAGATTCAGACCTTTTCCAGGAGCCTTTTGTTTCTGAATATAGAGCCTAGTTAGTCGGTCTAATGGGATGGTAGAGTGGGTGGGCTGAAGTAATATTTAACTAGCTCAGGATCTCTGGAGCTTTTATACAGCATATAAGGGCCGCCTGTGTCGCCAAGCAGGCTTGAACCAGTCGTAGACAGAGGTGATCTTTGTGTCTGGCCAGGTAGCCATGGCAACCAGTTAAAAGCCTGACTCATCGCCAGCAGTGTGCCTCCCCAAGTGTGAGAGCATTGAGGTCATACCAGCTCTGTTGGCTGATAGAGATTTTTCCATTTCATTGTGAATTCATTTTGTACTCGCATAAGTCTGCATGAGTGTATACCACAGTGCCATTACCTCTTTCTTTTTTGCAGTTTTACTTCTTTTATTACAGGATTAGTTATTATTCTTAGTTCGGCAAGCAGCCTGGAAAATGGCAACTTTTACAAGCTGTCTGCTACCCTTCACTGGTATTTAGACACATTTAAAAAAGAAGAAACCTCTTAGCAACAATATTCAGTAAGGACCACATAATTGTATATACTGAGGCCTGTAATGCAATTCAATATTTAGGACCAAGAAGGATAACCCAGTAGGTGGTTCACTTCTGGCAGGGCACACTGTCATGATAACTGATGCTGCACACCTAATTTGCTAGCTTCAAACACAGTTCAAGACAGCAGATAAAAACATAAAATCACCACCTGGGGATAAATCTGATTTTTAGAAATAATAAACAATTTTATTATTTCATATTTATATAGTAAATAGCTTTTTTTTTTTTTTAATTCTTCTCATGACAAATGGGAACAAACAGATCTTATCCTGTGTAGTCCTTGTTGTACATTTGGCCATTTGATGATAACATCAGAATTTGTGGTAAAACACACTTAGAAAAATCTTGGTTAACTTCCTTAAGAAACCACCTTCGTGTGACTGTTTAAAATAATAGGCTGTAATGGACATATTGAAGCCAAATAATTAAAAGATATTCTTGGAAAACTGAATGTTACCACTGTTATTTATACTATACTCAGTGCACAACCTATTAGCTACACCTTGCTAGTACTACATTCACCCCACTTTGGCCTTTACAACTGCCTTAAATCTTCATAGCAGAGATTTCTCAAAATCCTGTAAACATTCTTCAGAGATTACTTTTATTCTTATTGTACAAACGGATGAGATTTTCATGGTAAAGTGAAAAATAGATCCAGGACAGAAAAAGCTGCATTATGCTGGTCATACAACTTCAGCTTTTTGCAAGAGTCTGCACAGACAGCATGCCAATGCTAAGCTAGCCCGATAGCATACGGTACTAAGAGAAGAGTCATCTGTGTCCTAGTTTGAACAGCGACTTGTGTTGGTGTGTTGGGCCCAGGGAACACATTCACATAAAAAATTTAATACATTTCAATGGGTTTTTTTGTTTGTTTTTTCTATCTTTACATTTTATTTAACCATGAGCAAAACCTTCCCTGTGGTTTGTCTTTTTAAACTCTAAATTACTTTAAACTTGTCAACATTAGGTTTGACTACTGATAACACATCATGAAATAGAAATAATATGAATGAGAGGAGTTTGCACTGTGACAACTCAAAGTCACTCCATGTTTCAAATTACAGCATGTGCTAATATTATTATTTTGTTTACTTTGAGGAGAGTCAGAGTAACCTTTCAGTCACGACTAAGTAAATTTGTAATATTTCTGAATTTGTCCTAAGTTATCTGATACATCTGTCTGCTCAGTGACTGTGATTTTTGGTGGCTTCCCAAGAGGGAGATAGTCAACAGTTAATGGCAGACATATCCATATGACTATGCTTTTAGGTTGAGGATAATTTTCTTTAAAAAAAAAAAAAAATTAATATTGCTTAAAACAATGTTCATAGAAAGTCAGAATTTTAGCGCAGATGCCAGCGCAGGGAAAAAAAGTAATTTAGTAGTTCAATATACCCATTCAGACTTCTACTGTACATTTTTACTGTCAGCTGAGCGTAACTACTTTCTTTGGATGGTCAAAACCTTTTAACTTTCTTACCACTTTATATTGTTTCATAACGATGAAAGTACCTGTGCCTGCATAGTATTTGGTGCAGTTTCCATAAGTAATATCTTCTTGTCGGATATCAAACTGTGGCAGAGCAATAGCATCCATTTGCACAGGGTCTCCTGTCTGCCACATAAACTGCAGGTCATCTGTTGTATAACCAACTGAAAATCAGGAGGGCACAGATACAGAGATAGAAAAACAGTCAAACACAACAGATATATATAGTTTAAGCCCACCGTTACCACCCTTCCAATGAACATAACAGATCAAATGCATGAAGCCATCCAGAATATGATACATCTCAGCAGTCAGGTTTGGCTTTACAGGGTAATGGCTTCAAGTTATGTTGCTTATTTAAGTCTAACCGCTTTGTAAACAAGATGCAGTAAAGACATGTCAAGCTCAATTAGCTATGAGACTCTCACAACAACCCTAAAATATGATGATTTATTCTACTGCACTAAGTGTTCACCACTGGAATTGGCTGCTAAACACAAGCAAAATGCTCTTATTTACCCTAAAACCAACTACTTTACAAAAACAACAACTATATTCCCAACTCATAAATACTGAATGTCTAAAATATCAGCAAGCACATGTGTATACTGATGAGATACTTTAAAGAGTTGTTAATTTAGGAAAACTTACAGCTTTCAAGTTGCATTTTACACCTCTGTGTGTCCATAGGGAATAAGGTCAGATCAAGCGGACAAGAAAGGGTGACGGACAACCTGTCGGAGGAAGACGATATTTATTTTTTTTCTTTATGGCTGCTTTATTGTATTCATTGCATATATTATTGTATACACTTCACAAGATGAAACTCTAGATTACACTGGAGCCAAGGGTTTAACCCGAAAGGGTTTTTTTTTCTGAGTGATATATTAACATGGAATAAAATGGTACATGCAAACATACAGGCAATTCTCTTTGGAGATGAATAAAACCTGGCAGCAATCCCTTTGAAGATTAAGTCTGTACATTCACATTTCTATTGGTTATCCAGTTTTCTGTTACATGGGGGCCTGGAACCTATTCTACTTGTTGTAAGGTAAAAGGCGGGGTACAAATCTGTTTTCCACTAAATCTTGTGCATGTAAACAGTTTTATCTTTTGAGTTTCCAGTTTTACAGTCTTAATTACTGAAGAAAATATATTAAAATAAAGTAAAGAAGGACAGAAAACACAGGCAAATATTTCCAGTATAAACTAAAATATATCAGAGTGAATTTGCAGTACTTCAGGTCATAGACACAAATGATCCATGATTAAATACATTGGCAGCACTACAGCTAATAGTTCTATGCAGCTGGGTCAAAAATTATTTAATGTGCTCAGTCTACAGATGTGTCCACAGCTACATAATATAATTTTGCACTTTTATGTAGTCTAATATTGAGAACACTAAGCAGTCATTTGGTTACTATTAAGGTTGATGCTACATTAATGCTACAGTCTGAAACTATGCCAAATTAGCCAGCTTTTTGTTCAGGGGAGGTTGTTTTGCTCTAAATAGTAGCAAGAGGTGTCTCCTTTTTATTTGACATAAAAGCCATAGTAAAGCCTAAAAAGAACAGTTAGTGTTTTGACATAATATGACAATCTTAATGGTCAATTGTTTCTGTATCCAGGGATACAGCCCTCAAGGCACACACAACCAGGTAATAACTTAGAAGAGGGTATTGATAACTGGTTGAAGTATTGATAAGAAGTGATAAGCCATGATTGCCATGGTTCCCTGTAGTGTGAATGGAAGTGTAGTGAAACTGTGAAGAGACTATTCATGAAGTCAGATGCATCTTGTGAAATGTGTTGGTTTCAGTGTTAAAGCACAACTTTTATTTTGAAGGCCAATGTTCTCCGATTCCAGTTTGTGCCACAATTTTGCAAGTTTTACTACAGGGTGGTGAATTTGCAGATAAGTCAGTTTGTTCCATGGAAAACACAAGTGACCCTGATGATCTGCTGGTGACCAAAGCAGTCACAAAGGGACTTCATTGCAACTGATTTCTCTTAGCAAAATCCAGCAACACCTAAGAACGACTTGCAAACCAGTTAAAGAACACACGCTTCTTTCATAGCAAGCAGAGGTTGTCAGGGAATCGCCAGCTTGGGACTGAGGCCTAACATGGTTTACAAATTTCTAAATATTCCACTATGAAGCTGCCATTATGAAGTGATTACTTTTGAAGTCATGTAAGTGTTTACATTCTTTGTTCTATGGCCAATAATAAACTCTAATAGCCTGAAATACAGCTTAATGTATACTGTTTATAGAAAGCTAGATGTAAGGTAACACCCTATTGATCCCTTTCAAATACAAGATTTAATAACTCTAATATCTAGCATATTGGACTTCTTTAGCTAAAAGGCTGCTGAAAAGGCTGTGTCTTCAGTATGGCCTCCCAGCTCCAACAATTGAGTTGTGACTGACTTGACTTCAAGATAGGCAGGGTAACACTACGCTATCTTTTTAAAAAAAATTAGTCTCTAGTTATCAATGCAGGACACAGAACTGACTTTTAGTGCTTTGTAGATGTTTCTAATTAGTACTTAGGCACCAGCCACCGCTTAAGTGCAGTATAAATGGATAACACTCAAACAACCAAATGAGCTCCAGTCTCAATAACTAGATAAGAGAAAACTAGAAAGGAAATTTGAATTGCTGTTCCTTCATTCCTTAATTGGAGTCAAATTATTTGAGTTGTTGTATGCTTGTCACCGAATATTTAGAAATGCAAAAAGCCTAACTGCTAGGTAGTAAAACAGAAAGAACACATTTTATATTACTTTCACTAAATGGGCCCACGTCCTCATTTTAGGTTTGAAAGCGTATTAGTAGATAAAGGTGAATGCCGAGGACGTGAATTGAGCTGGGGTTTTGGGAAGGCCACTGGTGGTGGCTCCCGGACCTAGCAGATCCCCGTGTACTAATTAGAAGTGAAGAAGTTAAAGAATTGAAAAGAGGAGGGAGGGTGAAGAACGTAAACGAGTATTAACAGGTTGTAGAACTGGGGGAAACTACATAGATAAGAATCAGGAGGAGCGTGTTTGGAGGCGCGGTCCCACTCCTGAAATTCTGGTACTTTATCTCCAATTGTTTTAAACTGTAGGGATCACAGGGCTTGACCCCAGATCTAAGTGATAAAACAACCTCATAATTACTTGAAATAAAGATCAGCGAATATGGCAAAAGCATAAATACACCCTGTTTAAGCCATTTAGTAAAAAATATAGAATGCTATATCAATATCATAAGCTATATGTTTTGGTATCATAAATCGATGCTGGTATTGATAAAATATTAGTGAAGATCATTCCTAGACTGTATGAGATCTGTTTGCAGACAGAATCCTTTCTACTTAACTTAAAGGTTTTTTTTTCTTCAGCTTTAAACTTGAAGATTCATGACTTATGGCCCAAACTAAAATTGAGTGGTACTGTCGAAAGGACTTTTGAATTAAACCAGATACTAAGTCATAGCAAAATTTACAGTAATGCTGCATTTTCCTGGATTATTGCATATCTGATGAAGTGACTATTTTCAACGAATCACATAAGACTGAACGACATTTCAAGTACACTGATTAAAAACAAGTAAAAAAAAAGGAAATAAATTACCTCATACTGATTAGGACATCTCCATTACGGAAGATGAAGAGGAGAATATTTTCTTGGGTAACATCATGAAAGTTGGCGCTCTTCTCATTAGCGAAGAACAGGTCGGGTTTCCAGAGACATTTGAACATCTTGGGATCAACAGTGAGAGAATCAGACTTGAAGTCATCTGGCAGTTTCAGCCTGGGGTCATTCCAGCGCTGCCGCAAGAAGATGTTGACTCTGTAATCCTGTTAAGTGTAACACCAGGCGAGTACAAACACAGTTAATGTTACTTCCATGTAAACTCAACTGGACACAGTTTGGGTGCTTTCACGGTAAATGATGCCCAAAAGGCAAACTCTCTAAATGGAATAAAATAAAGCATATGCTAATCTTTCTGCTAACATTTTCTGAAGCTTTAAGGGGGATGGTACAAAAAGTGCATTTTCTGTGGGAATGAATGAGATGCTTTAACAGGGTAACAAAAACATTTTTAAGCCTCCTAAATATGTTTGAATAATGAATAATAACATATAGATTACTTTAAGTGCAGAGTGACAGTTTACATCTGCAACATAATGCCTTTAAAGCGGTCAACACACAAGAAACTGCACAGTCCAAGGGTCAAATGTTATCAACACAGCAACAGCAAGTACCTCATTAGTGCACATATTAGTAAAATGTCCACATTCTTGATGGTGGGAAAGTATCACTGTGAGCTTTGGGACACATCTCTGTGCACACACTGATGGTGGGCCTCAAGCTGTTCTGGGAGCAGGTGAGCTATTAAGCTGAGGTTGAAGACAGATGGTATGTCAAATACAATGGCTGAAATATCAGCTTTGCATGTGTTCAGTCTTGTGTAGGAAATATGCCTTAAACGTATACTCTCCCCTTCTATTCTTTAGTTTTTATTACCTGAAACTATATTATTATTGACATTTTTGTTATTTGACATGGCAGCTTGTTTAAATCTAAAGTAAAGTCAATGAGAAACCATTAGAATTTTTAATAACTCAATTTTAGCATATGTGTATCTACTGCAATTTAAAACATGTTAGTATTTATTACAAGGAAAAAAAAACTGCCCATGGCCATTACACTTGCAATACATAAATGATGCAATGTCAAAATTATGGAAGCCCATTTCCGCCACTAAAATTTCGAGTAATCTACGTGAATGACGTCATTTCCTTGTTACCCGGAAGCTGAAGCCCTCAGGTAAAAATGCTACAGCTAAGTTACCGGCAATGTCAAAATACAGCAGTTCAAATGACATAAATAGAATATACGTGTTTATAGACTACACAAATCTGCCAAGTTTGAGCCAATAGAAATTCTGATATGATTGTGACACGTTGCGTGTCACTCACTTCTCACATGGTTTGGCACCTAGCTAGCTGGTGAACATAGATATTGTTATTATTATTTCAGCCAGTGCAGAGATGTCAATTAACGCTGAGCAAACAGTTAAATTGTAGATTTTAAGGGTTATTTGTGTCTTTTATGTACCCCAAAACAAATTTTAACTTTACTGAGGAATTTTCCACTGTCCATCAGCATTTATACACTCACTTGCCAAATCATTAGGTACATGTGTTAAATTGCCAGTGTAAATATTTTATCTAATGGTGGCACGGTGGTTAGCACTGTTGCCGCACAGCAAGAAGGTCCTGAGTTCAATTCCAACACCAGGCCGGGGTCTTTCTGTGTGGAGTTGGCATGTTCTCCCCGTGTTTGCGTGGGTTCTCTCCGGGTACTCCGGCTTCCCCCCACCGTCCAAAGACATGCAGCTTGTGGGGATAGGTTAATTGATTAATCCAAATTGTCACTAGGTGTGAATGGTTGTCTGTCCCTATGTGTTAGCCCTGCGACAGACTGGCGACCTGTCCAGGGTGTACCCCGCCTTTCGCCCTATGACAGCTGGGATAGGCTCCAGCGCCCCCCACGACCCTGAAAAGGATAAGCGAATGGATGGATGGATGGATGGCAGCAAGTCAGTGCATTTAGGCATGTAGAGTTAGTCAAAGAAAAAGAACTGCTGAAATTCAAACCAAGGATCAGAATGGCAAAGAAAGGAGATTTAAGTGACTCTGAGCCTTTCTAGGTTGTTGTGCTGCTCTGAGTATTTGAAAAACTGCTGGATTTGGATTCTCTCACACAACAATCTCTGGGGTTTACAGAGAACGGTCCAAAACATAGAAAATCTCCAATGAGCTGCAGTTCTCTGGGTGAAAATCCAATGTTGATGCCAGAGGTGAGAGGAGAATGAAAAGACTGTTTTAACCTGATAGGGAGGCAAAAGTAACTCAACCACTATTTAATAACCAAAATATGCAAATACTTGGCAGGGTCGGAGGCAGAGTCAGAATTTGGCATAAACAGTTAAGGAGTGGCCCATATGATGCATTATTTTCTTTTGAAAGGGGAATCTTGCAATCAAGCTGTTGATATCTTATTTTATAAGATGTCATTTCTATACAACCACATTTTAGACACCTGTGTCGAACTAGTCCTTGAGCTACAACATGAATAGCTTCTGGTGGCTCTTCTCTGTCTGAGGGAGACACGGGCCAATTCCCACACCTTTTCCTTCTCTAAAAACTAGACAAGGAAATATATCTTGCTTCTGGCTCACAATCAAGCTGCCAGTACAACATTCGATTCCAGAGAGATTTAACACAAGAACTTTCTATAACCACTGAGGGAAACTAAAGCTGAGAAGCAGTAAAAAAACATATATAACAACAATTTATTCCATCTCCAAAGAAAATTAGTCATTGTTTTCTAAAGATTATAATCATAATGTGAAAATAGGTATGTTAAATATAGTGTGTGTTTGGTGGAGGGAGGTGTGAATAATGAAAGAAGGTTTCCTGAGATCAGATACCCCACAGAGTGAAAAATTGAGGGTAGAGGTGACCAGCTGTCTCTTCCTCCTTCTGCTAGATTTGTTTCAAACCTTCCTCACTTTCATTCAGTTTATGCCTAGGCTGGGTGTCCAGGGGGAAAAAGGAAGAAAGGAACAAGGTACCCTTTTGAGAGTTGTGCATTTTTCTCTTCCACTTTGTCTTTCTTGGCTCTTGTTCTTGCTTTCTTGATCCTCCCTTTTTGTCTTCGCTGTTATGGTCTCTTTCTTCAGATTATTCTCGCCATTTGCGGTCTTTATTATTCCTTTGCTTTCATCACACTTTGAACCATCACACTTTTTAATTTTATTCCCGCTTCCTCTATCTTATTCTTTTTCACTACTCAATTTCCTCATCCCTGTCTTCCATTATCCGTCTTAATGATCTTTGGCCTCCTACTGTCTGATTTAATCTTCCTTCTCCCATCCATTTCACTTTACCTTTGTCTTTCTCTCTCTCTCTCTCTAATATGGTGTCTGTTTTTCACACTTTCCTTCACTGGTCAAAACTTTTTCCTCGAGGTCTTTGTTTTCCTCAGCTCTTTCTTCCTCATTACCCTTCTTCTTTGTTTGTTTCCTCCTGATGTGTTCATTTTCTTCCACCATCTTTGGGTCCTGTGATTTGTAAGGATTTTCCACTTATCATCCTAAGTGGTCTATAATAGAGTGAAACTCTTGACTGGAGTATTTTATAAGCAAATACACACTACCTATCTGCTGCCAATCTTTTCCCCGTGTGGCAGATTTTCAAGCAGTGCCAGCTCCAGGATATATTATCCAAGACTTTGTTCAGAGTGCCATGACTCATAAAAGTGAGCATGATGGAACACTTAACCCTGCTGAACACTGATCATTCTTGGACATTTGGTTGTTTCAATGGCAATACAGCAAGGTCCATAATTTGTTGGACAAAGACGAAGACATTTGTGTAATTTTGTCTCTGTACATCACCACAGTGTATTTTAAATATAACAATAAAAATGTGGTTGCCATGCAGACTTTAAACTTTAATTGAAGGGGTTTTTACAAAAAAATGTTTAGGAACTAAAACCATTTTTTACATAGTTCACAAAAACTAATTGGAAAATTGAGTAACAAGCAGTTTAATGGCCATGTAAGGCCAGTTTCCTTGATATTTTGTGAAAAATGGAGCAACCAAATGAGAGATGTCAAAAAGATAACTCACAACTTAAACTCCTGAATAAGAAGGTCAGATTAGACTTTGCCAGAATTAAAAGCGCCTGCACAGTTTTGACAAAACCTTTGGTTAGATGAAACCAAGACTACGTTTTACCAGAATGATGGGAAGAGAAAAATATAGAGAAGCAACAGCTTACGAGCCAAAGCATACTATATTACCTATCAAACATGGGAAGGCAATTTTATAGCATTGGCATGTATGGCTGCCAGTGGAACCGGGCCAATAGGGCTTACTGATGATATGACTGCTGAGTGAGGTAGCAGGATTAATTTTGAAGTGTACAGCTCTATACTCTTTGCAGAGATTTTTTCAAATGCTGTGAAACACAGGGCAAACTCTCACAGTGCAAACTAATCATGAGCCGAAGCACACCACAAAAGAAATGCAAGAATTTTTTAAGGCCAAGCAGTGAAAAAATCTTGGATGGGTAAGTCAATTCCACCATCTCAACCAAACAGATCGCTTTTCTGATATTTAATACAAAACTAAATGTAGCATTTGGTGATGTCAGTGGGCTCTAGACTTCAAGGGAGTCATTGACTGTAAAGGGTTTTCATCAAAATATTCAAAACTAATCTTATATTTAAAATTATGTAAGTAAGCCTCTGAAAATGGGTGGTTAGGTATAAAAATAACTGTAATCCCTCAACAGTTGATGCAAAAAGTCTGTAAAAGCCCTTGAATTAAAGCTCAAAATCTGCATATAAATCACGTTTGATTTTAAATTCACAGTGTTTGTGTACTGAGGCAAAGTTAAGAAAAATCGATAATCAAATAATGTCTCTTTGTCAAAATAATGATGGACCTAACTTTAGGTTCTGTAACTAAAATAGGATCAGTTATACAACATTAAATAACAGGACACGGAGAAGGACACTGAAATGCATGTTGGCTGCCACACACATAAATACTGCAAAATTTCTGAAAGAAGGTCATATACATATTACATGTGTCAGCCTTAGAACAACTATAAATTTTACATTTTTATTAATCAACTTTCCATTTGAGTAAAAATGTGATTGTACTTATATGGGAAAAAAGTCAAATTTATCTCACAAAAATGATTTATGAGTGACAATGTGACAAATCATACTAACGCTAAGTGGGAAGAAGGTTTGTTTTTTGTAATAAAGACATCCTGGATTAATTTCTGTAAAACACACATGGAAGAATAAAATAAAACTGTTGATTTTGGTAATTTGTGACATTACACTGTTGAATGATTGGATGTATCACACCAGGTGAACCAGTCTTATTAGAAACTGGGAATTTCCATTTATTGCTTTCTAAGTGATCAAGAGTCAACCCAGCTTCGTCCTTGAGTTTAATCTAGTAATTAGTATTCAAACTGCATTTCTTGATCAGCAATTAAGCCATCAGATAAATGAGGCATGCAAACCCCAGTCTTCATAATGATTCACTGCTAAATGATCTAATACCATCTAGAAAACATGCTCATGAATTCTCCCTAAAACTTGTTGACCAAAGCAGTTTTCAGCTCTCATTCACTGCTTCTGATTGGCAGAAGTATTGATTACCAATACTGTCAAACTGCAGCAGCAAGTCCTTACCATGGTTGTTTCTTGGATTGAGCCAAAGCTGTTGATGAAAATGTTCACTCTATCCTCCACAGGAATTCCTGGATTTAGAAAGAGAGAGAAAATTGTAATTTTGAAAACTGTATTCCCTGTGTCTAATAACTGCTTCGCCCATGTCTCAAAGCAAAGCAGTTATCAGGTACTGCGCCTGCAGTTTACAATATATTTGTTCTGTAAATCCATGTAAATGCATTCCTAAACCATACATATTGTACCTAGTGATTTAATTGATTATATTAATGGTCAGGTTTTGTGAAAGGCCCAGCATTGCAAAATAATAAAAATCCCTTCTCAAAATCATCCCATCTTCTTGCCAAGCTCACGCTGTAAACATTTACTGTATATTGGCACCCCTCCCCACTCAGCCTTTTGCATAAACTAATAAAACTGTTGATGAATGCAGACCGCTCACCCTGCTTTGAATAAATTATTTCCTTTGATCTGTTTACTTGAGGCTCACAAGTTTCACTGGATAAATTCTACCATGCAGGTCACAAAATTAATGCACAAGTTATGGCGTGTTATAGAGCTCACATCTTTGTTGCATTAATGTAACAAATCAAACATTAACTTGAATTAATATTCAAAGGTAATGCTGCTATTACTATATTCTATTATTCTATAAGGCCCATAAAAGCAGCTTGCCATGTTACAGCGAAGTAATGCATAAGGCATAGTTTAGTTCTTAATTTGGGAGATTATGATATGGATGCTAATGGATGAGGATTTCAGGCCACCCTGAAATGGAGAGCAGATGTTTGGCTGCTGGACCAGTCGGAGGGAGTGAGGGAGAATGCTAAGTCGGCTCACTACACATCAAACATTAAGTCCCAGATACAGCTCCTGGTGCCAAGTGCCAGAGCAAGGAAACTATAGATCCACCTGAAGACTAGGGAGACGATCAGTCAGACAAAGAGGCCACCAGCCACCTCTTTGTTATTTTCATGGCTGTTTCTGTGAGACAAACATAGTACTCCCAGCAGTGTGATGTGTACAGTACACTATAAACACTGATGATGGATGTTTTTTGGGCTTTGAAAAATGAAAAATGAAAAAGAAATGACTGTGCAAAGGTAACAGATGAGGCATGCTTCCACTTCAAAATCAAATTTTTACTTGTGCATTTGTCTGTAAGCAAGCTTTAGCAATTTTGATTAATCTGATTCCTAACCTTAGACAGATTTTAGAAATATCAACTTGTCCTATGCACGAGTGTCTATTAAAATCTGTCCATGCAGCAGTATCGGCAAGAAGTCAACCCAGGAACACAAGCCTTCTGTAACTGTTTAAGCACAAGTTACATTTGCAAGGGAATGCATTTTGATTAATGCCTCCACATTCCTACCTCCAGCATTAAACTCTTAGAAGAAATCTGGAGGTACACATGCACGTGTTTCTTTAATTAGCATGACAGCACTGCAGCTAGAATGTAAATTAAAAATGAGACAGAAACAGATAAAGAGCAGAAAACCTGCCTTTGAAGTTGGGCCTTATTCTGGGATCATAGGTGATCAGTAACCTGTTCAAGATGTTGCTGGTTGAATTTGCAGGGACCCGGGCCAGATCCTCAGATGACAGCTGTCTGCAAATAAAAAGACAGAGAGAGAACTTGAGGCACGATTACATTAGCAGGTCAAATTCCTGGCAGATGAACAGACAAAGTGCACAGTGCACTCACTTCGACTCTGTATACTCTTTGATTAAACTATAACCTGGGAGAGCTACCAGTCTGGGATTAAATTGGCTTTTAAGATTTGGACCACCAAGGAACTGTTAGACTGAGACAATGTTTAGAAATGAAATGTGCTGCTATTATGGGATGTTTCCAGATTATGACTGAGGAAGTTGACAAGATCCCTTGGGCTAATGGAAGACTCTTCTCAACATGCTGAATTTTGAAATATTTGCAGTGTTCATCATCTCAACATGTTTTCATGCAAATATATGTTATTGAGCAGTAAACACAGGGCAGTTTAAGCTGTACTGACATTTAATCATCCATAAATAAAAGATTTGGGTATGTGAAAAATTCTAAAGGATGCAAAAATATTTCATTTTAAAATCATTCAAGGGTTTTTTAAGATAAATGAGTGAAACGCTTGATCAAAGCACATATTATACTATCTTTATAAAAACAGCACTAGTTCAGTAAGCAAGCCAATAAGTAACCCACTGAAATGATTTTCCCCTGAATGAATCAATCTGCCGCACAGGTGACAAGTATAAATGACTTGTCAAGACAAATAATCTGTTTTTGTGCTATGTAGTTCTTTTTGTTTAAGTCTACTTCAAATGTTCCTACAAAATTGAAAAAACTTAACAGTGCTTGGTAAAAATATCACCAACAACATGACGACAATCAGTCAAACATCATTTGTTTTCATGTGCTTGACTAATGAAAAATACAGTGGGACAGAGAGAAAAGGATGAGGAGGGGATCTGGCAAGAGAGAAAGGGGAAACAAAAATCCTCCTCCTGGGTGGCAATGAATGCTTCTGCCAAAGAATTCCCCCTTCTCAATACATATTATTATGTAAACCTTATCATGCACTGAGGATGGGCTAAAGTGCTACACAAGAATGCTGCGCAGTGTGTATATGTTCAGCGGTTCCCCTGATCAAAGTAAAACCCAATTCCCATCCGCTAAACCGCTTTTTTTCCTCCTTTTTTTTTAAGAGACCTTCCTGACAATCTCAAGCACAAGAGCTAAACTGGAACCAAGTGCTTTAGTTGATCCGCAAAGGCATCTGCAGCATTAAACACAAAGCATGTCATACAGCTTCCACTTGCCAATTTTCTACATCAAACAGTTTATCCCACATTTCAAGACTTCATTGTAGAGACATTTGTTACCATTTAAGGAAGAAGATAGCGCAGCTCTACATTACACTTAACTCAGCGTGCAGGACACAATTACGTCACATTCCTTTTGTGATCTACAGTATTTACATCTATAGTTTAAACCATAACCTGAGAATCACCTTTTGGCATGCACTGAAGAGGCAATGACAACCTGAGATCTATTTATGTGTATGGTGGAGAGACTGGAAAGTAAGATCCATCAGGTGTAAAATAGACATGCTTCAGCTCCATGCTGAACTGACAACATTGGTCAGGGTTTTTCCTACAAAGGGTAATTGTTGTCCACCCCTAAGATGTTTTACACCCAAATAGAAAAGAGGCACTGTAATAGCCATTCATCCATTTTCTTAACTGCCTAGCCTAATTACAGTCATTGAGGTGGGAGCACCTGGTGAAAATCGACACAGGCACAGGAGAACATTAAAACTCCAAGTCCTGGCCAGCAGTTTCAAACCCAGAACCGTCTAGCTTTGAGCTACTGGTGCTATTCAATGCACCTTCGTAATATGATTTTTCAAACCTACGTTCCTAATTGTTCTGCTATTAGGATAACAACCATTTTACTATCTGTACCCACATACTCAGTTTAGGTTTGACAACGTTTTTAGTAGATAAAGGCAGATGGCTTAAACATGAATTGAGATGCGGTATTCAGATAATTTATCTCCAATTTATTTACCAAATGGTCAGAAATATGCTTCAGAACTAAAATAAATAAATGCAAGTTTGTGTTTTTAATAGATTTAATAGACCAACACTATAATATATGTATATAGAAAATGTTTTATATGAGGTATAGCCTCCTCTACAAAGGACAGTAGTTCCCCATCTGTCTATTGGCTCCACAAGTGTCCCGATCTGCTGAGGAACTGCTCTCCATTCCTAGATGAGTGCACCATACATTTTGTAATGGTCACTGGCCATGGCTGCCTCAGATGAACATGATGACTAAGTCCTTCCTGACCATTTTCAGTGGAGAAAAATCATATAAATGGTATCCAAGGAAGTCTCTGCATACGCTCCTGATCCAAAAAGTAGAGGCGGGCACCGTCCTGACAAACGGTGCCTGCCTCAGCACAGAGCAGGGTGTTTCCATAAGAATCTCTGACTAGTCAAATTTCCACCAAGAACAGTTAGATCCGAAGACGCTCTCATGGACATGTAAGGCTGAAGAAACATCATTACCAAGAGCTAATGCTGATTGACTGAAACCAATCAAGCAGAACCAAATTCTACTCATAGAAAATGTTTAGGTTTTCTAAGAGATTAAAGTGAATGGATTTAAAACAGAGATTGCAAACAAATTTCACAACAACAAAACTTACTTCTTTATTCGACTTGTATACAAGAAAAACGTAAGCATTACTGTGTATAGAGCCATCAAGCTAACATGCCTAGTCAATACGCCAGAGGCCAATATGACACAGCACGATGTTGTTTATTCCACACGGTACTTACGATGGACAGTAAACATGCTTCCCTTTCTTCTTTCCTTTCTTTGCTCCTTTTTCTTTGGCAAATCCTCCGTCTAAGCAAAGAAAGAGAACTAGGAGAATAACGGCGAACTTCCTTGTGCCCATTCTGAACCTGTGTAAAAGAAAAATAATAATAATAAAAATTGTGAATAAAATGAACATATAAAATAAAAATGGAGGGACAAGAACAAAAGAAATGATTTGAAATTGTGAATCCAATGATTTTTTTTTTCACATTCCACAAATTCAGCTGTTATGTGACAGTAATTCCTTGTTGGCTAGAGCTTAAAGCTTCAGAGCTTGTTGTTTTCTGAACACTGCAACTTTGCCCCTTACTCTTTTTAACATCAACTTTGCCCCTTACTCTTTTTAACATCATCGATTCATATTTCCTCTAGATGCATGTCACATACAGTAAATGTCTGAAATACAGATGAATCAGTCTGACAAGGTTTAATAAAGCAGAGCAAGTTCAAGCATAAATTCAATCACTGAAGCATTGCACCTGAATAACAATGGTCATTGAGGACTCGTCAGCTGAATGTGACCTTTAAAGGATAGCTGAAATAAATATCGCCTACAATATCCTTCAGTTTAGTCCAGAACTTACATCAAAAAGGCTCAATAGGACTTTTTTCTAAATGTATTTTTTAGATTTCAACAATCATGTTTAGATTTCTAACCCTTGGAGTGTTATGACCAACACTCCCTATTGGTCAGTCATTTCTTACAACATAATACTAAAGTGAAGGCAACTAACAGATAATATGGTCATGTGTATTTACAGTAACAAAACTATACAAATGCACACTTACACAAACACACAGAGCATTTTTGCATTTCTTGATAGAGGCCATTAATCATCTTGCAACCACAGTACCTGTGTGATTCATTGTCCATCTAGAAGTGTTGCCCTTTCATTGCATTGGGATACTGAGACCAACAGCAAGGCAGCAACACCAGCTTACAAACACACACTCATCCAAACATATATCTTGTGTATTAACTGAGGCCGTCTAGACAGAAATACTCTCTGTCTGTCTCTCTCTCCTTGTCTCACTGCCTTGACCCAGCAACTCCCTGTCTACTCCTTGCCTTCACATCGATCATCATCTTCCTCAACAGAAATCCTTTCCTGAGTGCACTGAGAACTGTACAGAGTGCAATGCCTTTTGGCTCCATGCAAACAAGTTGCCCAAATGAAGACAACATTGGTTTATCGATTTGGAAAATTCCTGAAAACCAGAGGGCTGGATACTACTCGCCTGGCCAGCATAATGTCAAAGCTAATCCACACGTCTCAGATGGCAACAGCTGGAGCAGTGTCAAATGTTGGACTTCACAACTCAACCACATTTCTGAGAAATAATTTCTTATGCAACCTACAAATTCTCTATGCAATCTTCCCTGTTAGAGCCAATCTATAGAGAAATAGACCGCTGACTACAGTAACAGATGATCCAACAGACCTGGAACCACTGACGCCTAACCACTTGCTACTGATGAAGAAAAAGCCGGGTTTGCCTCCTGGACTTTTCAGAAAGGAAGACTCATACTCCCGCCGCCGTTGGAAGCAAGTGCAATATCTTGCTGACTTGTTTTGGAAGAGGTGGGTGCGCGAGTATTTGCCTATGCTTCAAGAGCGTCAAAAGTGGACTCAGGTCAGAAGAAACGTAACTGTGGGGGACATTGTAATGGTGGTCGACGAGTCAGCGCCAAGAAGCTCGTGGATGTTGGGGAGAGTTCTTCGTGTCATTCCAGATGCTAAGGGTCTGGTGCGGCGTGTGATCATCAAGACAAAGACTAACACCTTAGAAAGACCCATTGACAAGCTATGCTTGATCTGTGAGAATGTCATGTAACTTGGAATGAGAAAATACAGTATATGTTCTGATCGGTTACAGGTTTTGTGAAAGATAATTTGAATGACCATGTGTGATACAGGAAGTGTTAATGTTATTTGGCTCTTTTGTAAGTGTTTGCTAATTGTCAGTCTTCACGCCCTCCAATTAGGGGGCTGGAAATGTTAGAGCCAATCTATAGAGAAATATTTTTGATACTGTTTCAGTTATTATGTTACATGTTTAATTTTGTATGATATGTTGTTAGAGAATAAATGCTGCGCGTTTAATTTGTGTCGGGTAAGAAAACATTACAGCGCATGTGTGGTAGCAGGTTAGAGTGAGCCAGGACGGCAATGGAAATGTGCGCTGTAGCAGCAAATAGTTTTTTGACCGTGACATCTTTTGTTTGTATGTACGAGTCAGAAATAAATCTGAACAGCTCACATTAAGAAGTGGAAGAATTATTTTTTCGAAGCTTGGGACAGAAATTCGCCACTACATTCCCCTTTGCATTTCTGTAGGTGAAATCTCAGCTTCTTTCCACATTCTACCTGATAAGGAGAAGGATGAAGCAGAGGCAGGTATACAACTAGTATGCATCGCACTGTAGCGAATAAAAGAGTCTGAATACCAAATAAGACATATTTGAAATTCTTGATAGTACTGAACATTATCGCACTGATTCATAATATTTGTTGGGATTGTGAAAGCTTAATCCTTATGCATGTGTCTTCTTATCATAGTTGCATTATTTTGTCTTCTTTTGAAGCGTGCACCTATACAACTTGAAGAGTGAAGTTAGTGATCTGCTTTTGTCAAAATATATCTATTTTGACATCTCTTTTGGGTCCCAGTCCCAAAGTGGAGCTCAGAGAAGCCAGTCGATATATAATTGTGTACAATCAAAATAAAAAAAATAAAAAAAACCCTCAATCACGTGTCCACCCAACTGATATTAAAGCATAAATGTGAGTTCAGCTGAAACTATAACTCGACCTTGGCACTGTCTGACTCATCTGTGTGCCACCACTGAAGAACATTGCCCTAGCTCTGTTTTACTAGGGGCAAAGTTAAAACGGCAGAGGCTTTGTCATGCAACGGCTGACAGTGACTCAAGCGGGCTACATGGTTTGCCCTACGGGTCATGGGATAATAAACAATTAAAGCCAATCTGCCACTACAGCACAGTGTCTTTTTTTTTTTTAAGATTCTGGACATTAAACAAAACACCTAAAATTATTTCTGCCGGGAAGAGGGTTTACATTTAGGTAAATAAACGAATACTTATTTATTATATTAATGTTGATGATATAACAGTCCGGCTATGTCATTTGGTGGAACTGAGATATGTATATAAGTATAGGTCATATTCCTGGTAATATCACCACTTAAAACTAGATTATTTATTACTGCTTAATCCAATAATCCACGAGGAAAGGCCTCAGATGTATTCAAGAAAAATACTGAAATGGAACCAAAGCAAAATAAATCCGCACACTGCCGGTGCTCTCACAACCTGTGGCTGCACGTCGCATTCGGTCTCTTTCTAACAACAGAAAAGTAAGTAAGAGAGGCTGACACTCGCCCGAAGCCTGAGCATCAGAAGAGCAGAGGATACAGCGACCACCATGACGGGGGTGGGTGGGGGATGCAGAAAGAAGATGCCAACACATATGAACACGAGCATGCGATTTCACTACATGCGAGCGCACGCTATGAACATAAATAACACAAAGTCATCTCTCGCGAAACACGGTACGCAGTTCTGCTTACCGTTTGGCTTTGTCACCTGTCAATTCCTCAGAAATCTCGATCCACTCAAGCTGACTGTGAAAACAGTGGTTAACAGAGCTTCCACGACCATTCGCTCCCTTTCTTTTCCATTCTGTTTCCGTCTTCCTGCACTGAAGCGATTAGTTCAATTGGTTTGAGGGGAAAAGTTACATCTCGGCAAATTGCCAATTTTTTTTTTTTGTTGTTGTTTTGGTTTCCGAGCCCGTTTGTTGTTATTTTTAAATCAACGTGTATATGGCTGCTGCCCTTTCGCCTTAGCTTGGGATGCCCAAGATGGAGGCTTGCGTGTACCTGTCATGCAACATGCGCAGTAGCGGCTGCACAGAACTGGAGAGCATCATTCCCATCAGCACCACGGACAGCCGCTCCCCGCCTCCACATCCACAGCCGCTGCTAAACGGAGACGTGACGTGACGGCAGGAAATAAAAGCTCTCTTTCACGGGATAGACGCAAACGCATCACTACTTATGGCTTGGACTGAGTGGTATTTAGCAGCAGATGGATGAAAATAGAGAGCGCTTTATTAGAAATTGTGAATCCAATAAGATACTCAAGCTTCTATTTCTATGTATTATGTAGTAATAGACTGTGTGGTAATCATGTGCCGTAGTATGACCTAGACTATTTTAGATGTGAGATAAAAAGCTGATTTTTTGTATATGTGAAAATGTGACTGATTAAATCAGTGACAAAGAAGATAAAATAATATAGTCTGTGTTTCTATCATCCAGATAAAAATGATGACTGCTTTAATTGCATAATGCAGAAGTCTCAAACATATTTTAGTTTGTAGGACACAGAGCAATCTGATCTCACGTATTTTGGTGTAAAGAATCACAAACTCATTCTGAAGATGTTCATATTTCATAAACATTTACATTCCCTGCTTCCACATCCTCAGCTGCTGCTAATGTACACAATAGACGCCATACAGCCTTATATATTTTGAGTAAAATTTTCATTATTTCCACATTAAGGCAGCCCACTGTCGATGCAAAGAGTATCACCACAATGAAATGCATTGGCACAGCTTCTTGGCTTAACCATCATTGGTGTGGTATAGCAGACCACTGGTGATGTCAAGACATCAGAGTTGAATGTGATTCAGAACTCTGGCTCAGTGTTGACAGAAAAGCTTATGACTTTTGGTCTCAGTGTCCCCGTGCAATGAAAGGGCCTTTTTTGTGCGTGTGTGCGCCTGTGTGTGTGTCTTCAACAACTGTACTGTACTGCGAAACATCTTGAGCCACCCCTCATCTCTTTATATTTTTGGGGAAAATGGGAAATTGATGCAGCAATTTATTGAAACATGTGCAATCACACATGGAAATACAGCACAGAAGGCAAAAACAGAGTTTGTGCAAATTTAACAAGCTCGAAAGTAAATATTTGGTATGACCACCTTTATTCTTCAACACAACCTATACTCTGTTAGGAAGGCTCCCTTGTAATTTCTTTCATTTGTCTTTGGGAATAGTTTTCCAAGCTTCTTGAAGGACATTAAAAGCACTACTTATGATGTTGGCTGCCTTTTTTGGGGAAGGGGGTTCCATGCAGGTATGCTTTTACCGCACTAGCAGTATGTTTGGAATCTATGGATATGTTTGTGATAGGCTGTTAGTAATAAAGTGTGGTTCTGGTTCATCCTTCAAGTGAGGTGCATTTTCTTTGTTACACAAATGTTTCATAGGTCAGTGTTAAGTGGTTGAACAGAATAAATAAATACATAGATACATTAATCTTATGAAAATCCTCGGGTACAAGGACTAGACTGAAAATGACTGATAAGATGGTCAATGTCACAAAAAACTTTGGAAGACCTTGAAAACTATGGAGAACTATTACTTAAGACCACTTTAAAAATTGCAAGTCTGACTCTTTGGAAGCAAAGTGTTAATAAAATAGTTTCACGGCTCAAGACTTTTGCACAGTACTGTATGTATTTACACTTAGATCCACCACTGAACTACAAAAATGCTTTCTTTTTATACACGTCTTAGATTGTCACACAGTTTCCATTGGAAGATGGGGAAGGGAACTTAGAAAAATGGAAACTTGAACATCTGCGAGTTCATATTGGCTAAACTGTGTCTCCTAATGGGAGTGTGATGCACTATAAAGTTACTAAAAGCCCCAGAACAACTATTTAAT
>NW_024582394.1:1163631-1178529 GCF_018398535.1 Haplochromis burtoni
TCAGAGTTGAATGTGATTCAGAACTCTGGCTCAGTGTTGACAGAAAAGCTTATGACTTTTGGTCTCAGTGTCCCCGTGCAATGAAAGGGCCTTTTTTGTGCGTGTGTGCGCCTGTGTGTGTGTCTTCAACAACTGTACTGTACTGCGAAACATCTTGAGCCACCCCTCATCTCTTTATATTTTTGGGGAAAATGGGAAATTGATGCAGCAATTTATTGAAACATGTGCAATCACACATGGAAATACAGCACAGAAGGCAAAAACAGAGTTTGTGCAAATTTAACAAGCTCGAAAGTAAATATTTGGTATGACCACCTTTATTCTTCAACACAACCTATACTCTGTTAGGAAGGCTCCCTTGTAATTTCTTTCATTTGTCTTTGGGAATAGTTTTCCAAGCTTCTTGAAGGACATTAAAAGCACTACTTATGATGTTGGCTGCCTTTTTTGGGGAAGGGGGTTCCATGCAGGTATGCTTTTACCGCACTAGCAGTATGTTTGGAATCTATGGATATGTTTGTGATAGGCTGTTAGTAATAAAGTGTGGTTCTGGTTCATCCTTCAAGTGAGGTGCATTTTCTTTGTTACACAAATGTTTCATAGGTCAGTGTTAAGTGGTTGAACAGAATAAATAAATACATAGATACATTAATCTTATGAAAATCCTCGGGTACAAGGACTAGACTGAAAATGACTGATAAGATGGTCAATGTCACAAAAAACTTTGGAAGACCTTGAAAACTATGGAGAACTATTACTTAAGACCACTTTAAAAATTGCAAGTCTGACTCTTTGGAAGCAAAGTGTTAATAAAATAGTTTCACGGCTCAAGACTTTTGCACAGTACTGTATGTATTTACACTTAGATCCACCACTGAACTACAAAAATGCTTTCTTTTTATACACGTCTTAGATTGTCACACAGTTTCCATTGGAAGATGGGGAAGGGAACTTAGAAAAATGGAAACTTGAACATCTGCGAGTTCATATTGGCTAAACTGTGTCTCCTAATGGGAGTGTGATGCACTATAAAGTTACTAAAAGCCCCAGAACAACTATTTAATCGACTTCTGGTTCTCAAATGTTGTTATATCTAAATTCAACAATTTGGATTTACCTGCTACATCTGTGCTGTCAGCTTGTTTGTTAAAACACATTTAAGATTTATGGCAGGATGAAATGTCTTTTTCATTTTGCTGTGGAGTAATTGCTGTTTATATCCAGATTGAACACCTGAAAAAATAAATGAAACGGAGAATGGGTATATTAATGAATGCAGATCTTAAATCATAACCATTGACTGTGACAGAGTCACCATTAATTTTTAAATTCAGTCAAAAAGCTATTGTATGTAAAGTCATTTTATGGATCATATATAAGACTTTTTACATGTTTTTTGTTGAGCTTTCCGCTGGTTGTAAATAAATATTAATCTAAAAATGTCTGATGGTACGGCCTTTTGTATATGTCTGTGAAAGAAAAATGCTTAGCGTGACTATAATATCCTCAACATCTAAAATCTAAGATTTTTCATTCCAAACATAAGTATTGTAAAGTATGTTTAGGCGGGTTACTGTACCTGCCAGTCACTTTAAGGATTTTATTTTTTTAAAGAATTTAATGAAAAACAGAAAAAACTGAACACTGACAGTATAATGGCAGGGTGTTATTAAATGTTAAGGATTAAAACAATGAATAGTTGAGCCATAGTTTCCACGTTTAATTTTTATTTGTTGAAATGGTTCATGTAAAGTTGTTGTTGACTATTGCAAAGAAATCTGTCTTTAAAAATAGGTTTTTGCCAGAGATTTCTTCCTGTTAAAAGGGAGTTTTTTTCTTCCCACTGTCGCCAGAGTGCTTACTCATAGGGGGTCAAATGATTGTTAGGTTCTCTTTGTAAGTATTATTGTAGGGCCTACCTTACAATATAAAGTCCCTTGAGGCGATTGTGATTTGGCGCTATGTAAATAAAATTGAATTGAACTGAATTGAATAGGTCACAAAATAACTGATAATCTGGTGGATGATAAAGAGCACTTCCTATCTACCTTTCATGTCTGCACAGATTTAAATGTTTTTCTAAGAAAAAACCCACATACATTAAGAGGGAAGGTAACAGTAAGTTTGATTTTTTTTGTTGTTGTTGTTGTTCTTTAAATAGAAAAAAAGAAAAATCCACTGAGCTGATTTTCCCCACAGTTTTGAGCCATATCTCATGCATCATTGTGTCAAACAACTTGTGCGGTCTCCCCAAAGATGATCCCCGTGGTATGATCTTGATTGACAAGGCATTCCATTTGCATACACAAATTAATCAGTACCATATGCATAGAGATTAATGATTTATGTCACAGGGCAAAGCTCTGGTGTTACAATAAAGAGGCAGCCATTCAAGCACAAGGATTCTTTTGTGTTGTTTAGAAAAATGTTCGCTAGCCAGCTGGCTATGAGCCACGAGTGTGATGGACAATCCTATGCCATTCCAGAAATATGTCAGGCTGGATTGAAACAATCTACTGTGGTATAATACAACCTGGCATGAAACCACATTTCTGCTACCACTGCAGCCCTGAAGAGTTATATGTGTTGTCACATCAAAAAGGAGTTTTTGACAGATCAAGAGACAAAGAAGTGTTACTACTAAGCAGCTTTATTTGTTTATTTATTTACTGTGTGCTGCTTAGTAACATGTTTGTTTTCATCTCAGAAGGATGGATCATTCTTTAACTAAACCCAGAGTAGCTTTGCTGACAGCGCTTTAATTCAATGATGATGCAAATCTTTTGGAAGACGAACGGGTACATGTCATAGGAGCTGAGATAAGAGTAGTGAAAATGAATAAAAACTTCATGTAAATCATGAAGGATGGAGATAAAACAATATTTATTGCAAAATACAATACATCAGTTTCTGAAGAACATGTGATCCTTTTATTAAGGTGACTGCTGTCAAAATTACAGCTACAGACATTTTTCTATTTTACTATGTACAAGTAAAATATATTTCAAACTATATGAAGGTCTGCAACATGTTCATTAGTACATTCAAAAGGTAGTACACTGACACATACGGGGATTAGTATCTTCCAACTTCCAGTTCCTGGTTTATTGATTAAAGTCTTTTCTCTCTGCATGTCTGGCCTGTACACATATATGGTCTTGTCAGTATCTATTTTACATTCAAGCAGCATGCTCATACGTCAGTAAAACAATAGGTAAGGAGAGAAAATTCATCATCACACTGTCCTGGATTCCAGTTCAGTAATGTATTGATGAACTTTGGCAGTGTAATATGAGATCCTTGGATCATTAAATAAGCAGAATGCTATCATGGAAACTGAGTCTTCCTTGTCAGCAGATGTTTAGGAAGCGCTACAGTATCCAAAATTATGATGGAGGCATCGAGCCAGAAATCTGTTAAGAAGGAGAGTTCCTTTCAAATATGTTTGGACTACTTTCCTGAATAAGGATTGTGTAAGAGGGGAAATCCTGAAGGACAAAAAGCTCTTTCCAAACTGAAATGTCTAACATAACTAAACGGTTACAGTGAATCAAGATTTTACAAATTTAATTTTTTTAGCTATTCTGTTTTAGTTGATTCCAGCAAGATTAACAGCAACATTATTTTTTTTAGGTTTTCAATGCATGTGTTCTCAAAGTAAAAATCTCGTAGATATCCAGCCAGGTGTTCATCCCAGCTGCACTACCACACTGCAGACATTCATTCTTTCTCATTTTCAGGGCATCAAGCAGCAATAACAAATGTAGTCAGACAGCATTATTAAACTTATAATTGGATTTAAACTGAATTATATTCAGGTTTTGCTGTGGAGTGAACTCAGCTAAGCGATTATATTGGACAGCAGTGTATTTGTTTTTGTGTAATTTATGCACAACTGAAGCCAAACTGAAGTCATGCACTTCAATACTTTTTGCAAAACCTCCAACAGACTGTACCTTTGACAAGAAGGTTACTTACTTGAAATGACCTAAAATACAATGCAGCTTGTAACAGTTTTGATTTGTGAGGTTAACCATGTAAAATTAAGCTTATTAATTCAAAATAGCTGCACTATTCAGTGTATTAATACATGAATAATATGAATATACTGTATATACAATATTACTGATGATCAGTTTACCACTTAAGCATATTTATTTCTACTACAGCACGCTTTAGAAGAAGCAGCATTGTGTCCCTGAACACCTGAACATGATAAGCACATCTGATTCGTTTTAACCTGGAAATATCTTGAATCATCAGATAAAATATGCTTCCCCTGGTGGAATAAAAATAAACAAATTCCACACCCCTTGCAGTATCTTTAGGAATTTCAAGGGGCAAACATTGCCTGTAGCTCTGAGGGGCACCACCAGGGGGCTCTGGTCTCAAAGCCAAGTACAGCCAGGGGCAATTATTGAAACTTTTCACTTATCAACATGAGACCTTAATGTCCATAAAACACCAGAATGTCTCCGATATAAAAGTTTGACTGCGTGCTGAAGGTCAGTATGCCTTTTAGAGGATGAATATGATGATATAACAGCTGATCAGGTACAGAGATAGATATATGTTTGTTATGTATGGGTGAGTAAATAAAATGATTTACTGGACTACACAGATAAAGTTCATGCTGCTGCAACAACTGGTTTTACAGTATAAATTAAGTAATTTAACATTTTCATTCACTTGTGTTTCTCTTCACCACAAAGGTGTTTTTTAAAAAAAAACAAAAAAAAACAAAAAAAAACCTATGACAGATGTGCTTTCTAATGGTGACTGATGTTTGAGGGCATTTGTTTGCTTGACAGAATGCATCTCATAACAGCAAGCAAGTCTAAGGGGATTTAGGCAGTATACGATGAGTGTGAATTCTCCATTGTATACATTTCCACTCGCACTCTGCTCAGTGGACACAGAGCTCTCCTAGCTGGCTTGTCTCTGCATGTTTGGTGTGACCCAAATAGCCTAACTTGTTTCTAATTTCCTCTGTTTATTATATTTCTTTGTATCAAAGACTTTGCGTTTCACAAGACCACCATGGAAGCGGCAATCAAATGTGGACAACAAGACAAAATACCCAGCTTTTACAGACAAAACCTCATGGGGTGAATGAGTGTGTGTGTTTTTGTGAAAGAGAGAGGGATTCCACGATGTGAAGTGCTGACATCTGCTGCAGGCGCTCGCAGGGCTGGAATGTGATACCCTCCTTTACACAAAGGGCCTTGGCCCTTCCAACAGGCACATGAAGACCTCTATATGCCCCTCTCCACAGGGGCAACACAAGTATGAAATGACTGCATCAATGTCCCACGCCTTCTTTCCTGAGCCATTAACTTGGATTAAAACCACAAAAGCTTCCCTTCTTACCTTGATGCTGGAGAGATGGTTGCTCTATATTCTCTTTAAGTTGGTAGTTTCTAAGCTATGTGAGGCTGGGGGTAAATTGCTGCAGCATTGCATCATGCGTCTGGCTCAATGGGTTCAATATGTCTCCAGCTCCCCTTTGATTGTTGTGTCTGTGCTGCAGCAGACTTACCATACAGCGGGGGATACACTGTTGCATTTTGCCAACAATAGGATGGGAGGAACCACATAAAACACAGTTGATGAGGTACAACATTGTGCTGGGGAGAAAGGAAATTGGGAACAGGAGGGAGTATTGTTTCAAGCGGTGTCTCTGCTTTGATATGACAAATTGAGAACCTTAAACATTTCCTTCCACAGAAACATTCCAGGGGAGCACAAAACTGCATGTTAAAAAGTTTTCTTTTGGGGCGCATTTATCTTTCATTCAGTGAATCAAGGTTTTAAACAATTACTCAGTGGCTAAACAATGTTACTTAGGAATGTTATATGGAAGGTTTTAGTCTAAATCATGGGACTCCTGATGTGAATATATACTGTGAACTGCACTGTATATATTATACACTGGATGGATCATGATTTAATGGGATAAAAATGCAATCGGGCCATGGTGTTGTAGTCCAGTAAAATAAGCAGAGAAACAGATAAAGGACTAGTAAGACAGTGGGTACAACTGGTGTACACACAGCAGAAAGTGAAATGTGTCCCTTAAAAAAAATCCAGAAATAGCCTAAAATGTCTCCTTCACATTTTTGTATCTCTACTCTTATATCTTTATATTTACAATATATCGTTTAATCTGTGTTTTAAGTTATTCTGTAGTTTTAAAGATATATTTCCAAAAGTATTACCGCTTATGTAAACATTATCCTTAACAACAGACTGTGTGATCTCGGGAGGCTGAAACTTTTGGCTAGAAATTATTTGAAAAGTGCGCAACCATCAAACAAACAAAACAAAAACAAAACATAAAACGGACCCGTAAGGGAGTGAAACACCTCGTTAAACCAGGCAGCAACTGAATAGTTAACATCCTGGGAGTTTCCTCCGCTGAGAAGTTGTACTTTATGTATAGCACCTGTTGTGCGTCAGTTGCCAGTCTCCAAAAAGCCAACCCCGGGCGCGCAGCGATATTTTATCTCAGGCTCCAAGTTATGACTCTAGACCGCGCCAGAAAACAGAAAACGTCTCGGTGTTGCGAATGGTTTCAAAGTACAGGCTGTATCAAGTTGCTTCACTCTCTCGCTGTCTCTGTGTGTGAGCCTTTGCTGTAATGCGTAAAGATCTGCAGGGATTTATCAGACGGAGTGAAGAACGCACCGTGGACGCGCGCTTTCCCCAAAATGCGACTGTGTCTTTCTAATGTTCTCGTCGCGTAGATTATATGCGTGCATAAGGGTGGTTTTTTTTTTATAACTAATACCGGGATTATAGCAACATAAAACTAAACTTTGCTCAACTTCCCATTGAACCAACAGGTGCGCATTTGCTCTGCGCAGCAGCGGCAGGTTCGGAACCTCCGCAGAGGAGTCGTTCTAACTTCTCAAGTTAAAATTTTGTTCCCGAACTTTCCTCCGAAGGACTGATGCTTAAAATTAAGTGGATTTTACTCTGCGCTTATCCTCTCCAAATGTGTCCGAAACAGCACTGGTGCCCTGTAAACGACGCATGTGTGTGGTGATACAAACCGTCCCGTCTACAGCGCTTTGTGATCGCCGGCTACCACTCATCCAAATGATCCTTCCATTAATATTCCTTCTTGCATCGCTTCTCCAACAATATGGCTCGGAAGCTGAATCAAGTCATGTCAGCAAATTTCCCCTACCAAGCGTAAAGGAGCAAAACGGTGAGTTTCGATGCATTCTAGTTCATTCTTAAAAGTTCAAACTTTTGAATGATTGCTCACACAACCTTACTGGGCTTAAAGACATTCCTTTCAAAAAGTACATCTTTTGAATGAATAGAAGCATTTTATTTAGTTCAAACAGTATTATCCAGGATAGGAAGTGCAGTATTACCCTTTACCTTTAAAGCGTACCCCGTATGCTTAAAAGGAGAAACCCTTCTGAAATTCCTTGCCCCTCGGGAGAAGTTTTTCTTGTGATCATAAAAAAAGGCTCCATTCATTCAGGAGCAGTCACTCAGGGCGATGTAATTTGGGGCTCATGTGAAATGACTCCAATGAACTTCACTAATTCTGAAATCCTTCCCCCCATTTTTCCCTGTTTAATTTTATTTCCATGCTAATGACAAGAGTATAACTGTGTTTAGCTAAGTAAGTAAATAATTAGCCTCCAGTGATTGTTTTGCCATCATGGGGAATTTGACAGTCTTTGTTGTTCTTTGTTGTTGTAAGCATCTTTCAAATCTTAATTTAATACTTAAGATTGTGTATTATGATTATTAGTTTTGGCTTATTTTAAGTTTTATATCTTGATCCCTTATATTCCCAGTGCTGACATTATCTCTTCATAACAAACTTTATATGTCCTGCATATGAATGACGAAGGTTTATAAGAATTACAAAAGAAGCCAAGACATGCTGGTACAAGAAATGTAAGTCCAAAAAGCTTGCCATAGAATAGTTTATGTGTGACCGATCCTGTGTATCTGAGCCTTTTAGTCCTAAAATGTGATGTTTGATTATTATTTTGCTTATGTGAAGCACATAACAAGTCGTGACATAGAAGCAGACTATGTATCACATAGCTTAAAGTACCTATATCTTGTAGATATGGTTAATCTTCATACATTTCTTGATCTTCAGTAACCAGTAGGTTTGACTCGACTTGTGTGAGGGCATGCAGCTCTGACTTCACTACAGTAACAGTCAGGGTTGGGAAATCAGAGCCTCCTGGTGGGATATCCAGGTTTAATCAGGACGGCTGAGAAAGGAAAACAACAGAGAGGAGGGAGGGAGGGCAGGGAGAGTGATGAAGGAGGTGGAGGGGAAGTGTGGTGGGGGAGATGTTAAACTGTCAAGGAACTCTTTAAAAAGGCGGTCACACTTTGGCTGAGGGCAAAGCTGGCCAGACCGTCTGTAACCTTTGACTGGAGTGTCTGAGTGCTCTATTCTGCTGTGCTTGATTGCAGATGCTCTGTGAGACAATTTGATATCGATCTGACGGAGGGGAGAAAGCCAGACCTGTCTGGCATGTTTAGTAGTAGTTGCCTGGAGAGTTACGGTCCCCAGTCGTATTAAACTTGGCAAGCGGCTGCTGATGACTCCATAAGATATCAGAGGGCACCATCTCCCATTGAGAGCCAGAGCTGTGCAGAGTAACCATCTGTCACAATGAATGATTTGGACAAAAACTCTCAAAATGAACTCTAAAATCAAAATTCTGTGTTTTGGGGTAATAAATAACGTCAACATTTCTTTCCTCCACTGGTGAGAATAATGTTACAGTGTTGTGTATGTCATTTTTATGTGTTTGCCAAATGACTATAGGGTTTCATGGTTATTAAGAGGAAACACTGCTAAAAATGACTTCTCCAGTCACTACAAAGAAGCTGTGTAGTGTAAGGTTTTGAAAATGAAATAGCGCTGAAGGAAAGTACATGTATCAATCTAGCTCAAGCGCTACCCCAGCCTTTGGTCTTCAACATATTGTTTTATTAAAGGTAAAACAACATTGCTGTTTCTGAAAAAGTTAGAAACAACAATGTTGTCCTGTTTTTGCCAGAAAGGCAGGCCATCATTTAAGCCTACCTCTCTGGAATGAAGCAAATAACATCAGAGGATCGGATCCAGCGAGTATTACTTTCATTCTCAAGCATTTGCAAGAGGAAATCAAAAGTTTATATCATCATAAAACACATTTTATATGAGACAGGATTTTGATTTGTGATGAAACAACATGATTCACAGTCTGTATACTATGATGTAGCACTGATTGACTTATTATTTAATAGCCTATAAGCTTGTTTCATTATGCAGTGATGGCCTGATACCAGTTGTCAACACTGCAAACCCAGCTAAAGCTCCATCTCAGCTTCCCGATCACACAGGTCATCTCAGGGGCACCTCTTATATCACTTCTCCGAGATAAGTGGTTTGCCTTCTCTTTCCCGTAGAAGGCCATGTTTTTTTTGCCAAGGCCACCCATAAGCAGAGAGCCAGATATTTTCAGAAAAATCCAGCAACAGATATTTGTAGGAGATGCGGATTACCTGTGATATTCCCACATAACCCCCCGAGCACCACTGGAGGAAGGTATGCACCACACTAGACCTGCCAATGATCACAGAGGCTGCTGTTCCGCTAAAGATTAAGAGATTAGAGGGAGGACTGGGGTCATAAGGATCAACGGCCTATGGGGAACATATGCAGTGTACCACTTATACATAGATGGAGGACAGAGGAGCATTATACATGCAGTGGATTATGATTATGATATAGACAAACAAGACATTTGCACCGGGAACATACTGGGTGGCCTCGTATGAATCGTGACTTTTTCAGGTGTAACATAGAATACAATATTTGTTTATTCTCCGATAGCTGAGAACAGCTGTTAATAGCATATTTGTAGAGTAGCAAAGGAGGAGGAGTCCTTTTGGTTGCCGGCAAAATCCTATTCATTTAAGTGATTGACAGCTAAAGTACTTCTAAGGCTTGCCTAGCCACAGTATTTAAAAGATTACCAACTGCCTTGAGAAATACTTGGTAATTTAATAAAGAGTCAAAGATCTTAGCCTGTGTACAAAATCACTTAAGGCAAGAAGTAAATTGCAACTCCTAAGAAGCATTTTTGTAAGAAATATTTCATCATAGAGCTGAAACGTTTATACTGAAACTAAATTAAGTTTAGTTTATCTGGCTGAGTGAAAGCACTTTTTGACTTTGGGTCAACTTTTATTCAAGGATTAATGCATCTAAAAACTTTAATTGTACTCGGTGGAGCAGGTGTTCATGACAGAGCTTTAAATTTGTATCTTTCTCTGTCTAAAGTTGAAATCATTTTAAACAGCTGACACAATGAAAATATAGTAAAAACATAAAAACCTAATATAAAATCACTGACCCACTCTTTAAGGTGAAAAAGCATTTCATACAAATTATGATACTATTATGCCATCTCATATCATATTGTACAGTATGCGTATTGTGTAATTGTTAAAGTTAAGAAGAAGTATAATGTCTTTGTTGTTGTTTTTTTGTTTTTTTTTTGTTCTCAGCCCACTGTTACAAAATCTGCCCTGACAAGACCAAACATAGTCATTTGTAATGGGTCAAGCCTCCTCTACTAAATGTGACCAGCTGGCATTCATGTATCCACCATGTTATTTTAAGTGGTTTCCATAGTGCTTAGCTCTGGGTTCAAATATGAAATTACAACTATGACTCTGAAACCAGTCAAACAAAATGTGCCTGCCTTGGAATTTCAACTCATTCTTTTATACAGGTAGATGTTTCCTGACCCTGGGAAAGCTTGTTTCCACTTAGGGGGATCCGTGCTTTGATGGATATGCTTGAATGAATGAATGCAGCACTATGCAGTTAATCATTGTATTGGGCAGTGAAATAGCAGCTGGTATGCTTGTCTGAATTAAAACCATCAAAGAAAATAGATGGCTTGAATGTTCAATAAACTCAGTGGGAAGCATAGAGGGCAGACGTTACACCAAGGAGATCACTATAGTGAGATGAAAAACACAATTATAAGGAGGTTTATCAGGGTTTTTATTTGCTGAGTGAACGTGATGGATTTTTTTCATTTATACAAACGAGTTTGGCTTCTTTTCCCTGTCTAATATGGAAGTCACTAAATACACCAGCTTCTGAATAACCATTTAGTGTTAGTAAGAGAAAGAAAAATGCACTTATGTGAATTTTCCACAACAGTAGCAGTAGAAACCACTGGATACAAGCAAGTCTATGTCTTCTGGCAAGAGGAAATTTTCCCCTCAACATCTCACTCCAGAGTGGGGGACCCTGGATAAAAGTGTCTATGTTTTTCCTGTCAGCACTATTTGAACATGGAGTGCTGTATTTGGCAAGCAAAGCATGCCACCGCCTGCCTGCTGTTTGTCATTTCAGGCAGCCAGTGCACCGTCTCTCCCACCACCTCAAGAGGCTTTCCGGGGGCTCTGGGTCATAGGTTTAAGCTCTAGTGAGGAAAAATAGTATCTATAGAAACCTATTCTGTCTTTTCTTGGCTCGGTGTTTGTGAATTTTTCTTCACTGCACACAATGCTTTGGCTGCCAGTGGTATAATGAAGACCATTTTGTTATACAAACAAAATGCAGGAGGGGGAGGGGACTAATACCTTAAAGCTACTTTCCACTGCTCCTTATTCATAAGGGGTCACCACAGTGGGTAGTTCCACAAATTTGATTTGGGAGGTTTTTACACCAGATGCCTTCCTGATGTAACCATCAAGGGATGTGCATCCCCTCTTTGGAGAACAAGGGGACTGAAACCTCGTTCTCCAAAAAAAACTAATCACTTTCATTGCCTCTTTGCAGCAGCACATCAAGGAACTGTAAAATAGTGAACCACATAATGTTTTTGTGTCAGTTTTACACACATAATTTGACTTTATTTGAAGATTTGCTTCTCCCAACCTGTTAACTGTCATTTTCCTTTTAGAGTAGCTTTGACTTCCACCAGTCACTGCAACCTGTTCTCCACCCCAAAGGCTTCAAATTGCATTGCACTGGCTAGTCTTTTTCATGCATTTTTCATCATGCATCGTGGTGCTATAAAGTTCAATCGTCCCTCAGCATATTAAATGGATTCACTTCCATTAAATGGATTGCAAGAAAATGCTCTGCTTGTGCTGCAAGGAAATGATGGACAAACCTGTTGGATATGGCGGAACTTTGTTTTGGTGGTTAACGTGAAAGGTTATGGTTTAATGCAAACAATAGTGTTTTTATAAAACTAAACACACAGTGTGGGTGCTTAAATCTAAAAGAAAATTCACAGGAAAAACAAAGTTGAAAAAAAATTATGTAAAAAAAGCAAACTGAAACGATAATAATAGCAATCCAAACTGGGACTTGAATTCCTGTCTTCTGATTTAAAGCACTGTGATTATGCTATGAGCCTTTCAACTTGCCTGCTACCTTTTGGGCTTTTATTATTGCTTGTTTCTTCCTTTTGAGGCACAGTAGTAAGGGATCACCCACTGCATTACAATATGATGAGAATAAGTTCTTGAAATAGCAACAATATGTAACAAGTAGGAAGTAACAACGAGTTGATCTTTGAGGGAACAACTTGGTCTCTTTAACAAAATCCGATTGTCTGTGTACATGGAAACAACCTTTTCTTTCTATCTAATGATTTCAACGATAGTACTAACTAATTAATGTCTAACTGATAATAGAATAAAAGGAAAAAATGAGCAGTTTTTTCAAAACATCCCACAGTTATTCATTCATTACTCCCCATGTAAAAGACATTCAGTAGTTTGGTCAACAGCAGCAATTCCTACTATTCAGCATTATTTTAAGTATCACTGAGAGATACATGGAAGCACAAAGGTAATCTTCTATAAAATTGAATCCAAGTCATCATGGGATGCAGCTGAAAGTACTGAATTTTGTGTTAAGATTTATTTTTCCGCTGTATTGCAAAATTGTAAGACTGCCCTCTTTTTTTGAAGTTAAGTAACTTCAAGTGTCAACATGAATAGGTGCCTGTAACGTGTATTAGAGTTGTCAGTTTTACATTGGCTAAAACGTATCCACATTTCCTAAAACATGTGTTTAACATTTTAAAATGGACTGTTTTCATCCCAAAGAGGATCTTTTTCAAATTCCTTCATGAAGACAGAATGCATGAAAGAACCTGAAAACTAAAGGGTTGGTTAAGTCTTTCATAAAATCTGTTTTTGGAAATGTGAACACAGTAAATCTTCATCTTAGTAGGCATGGAGTAAGTCGCTTAAGTTTGAATAGATTTAGACATTCAGTAGGTCCACTTTATGTACTCTGGTGCATTTGAAAGTGAAAAATCTGGATGTTAGTGAGGAAACATATTCATTTTCATGCTGCAAAAGGATAAATATTGTTGTAAAATAATATATTTTCTTGCTGTGTTTCTTTGCTCACAGTTTCTTATCAGCTCAATGTCTGTAGCAGGCTCATTGTCCTGTCTCTGTCTGCTGCCCTCAAATAAGAAATCCACTTTCTGAAATATTACCAGCTTCCAGATAAGAATTGAGAGCAGACAATATCATTTCAAATGTTCAGCTTTGTCAGTGTTTCCTGGTGAATAGCTGTTCTGAAAGCTGCCATTTCACTCACATTGTTAAAATGTTATATTATACTCCACAAGCAAAATAAATACAGATAACTTTTCTATCATGTTTTTTTTCCTTATCAGCAAAATGAAATTACTTAAATCGAAAAGCAATTTAGCTCCCTAAATGGAAGGACTTGGTGAATGTTATCAGCTGCTTTGGCACAATAACTCAAGTAGCTACAGCATGACTAGCTGGCACAGAACAAAGCAGTTACACATGAAGCAGGGTGAATAAAACAAAGCAAAAAGAAAAGGAGAAATTCTGGTTTAAATGCATGTTTTCCAGAGTGTGCTTATTCTCATAGTCTGATGAAGTGTCAGACTAGTTCAGTATATCTGGCTAAAGTAAAAGTTACTTATCACAGCAAATACCAGCTTTTCTCTGTAAATTAACATGGTGTTCAAAACAGAATTTGCATTTTCTTACTGGAAAAAATGGTTACTGATTTATATTATTACTTCTTTTGGAGAAAAATACATCCTTAGAGCAAGATATGCTTATTTTTATTGCACCATTGGATGAGACAAAGGCCTACATTAACACATGACCATCACAATGTAAGTTGCATTCCATTTTCATTTAGGTAATTTGTCACTCTAATCAAAGTAATCTATCCCCTCTATTGTTTATATCTCATTTCCATGGTTTTATGCATTTCACTTTGACAATCTTTAATATGAGCTGCATAAGAATTTGAGTTGCACAGTCGTAATTTAGGTACATTTAGCTCTGAAAACAAAACATGTCAAGGCAAGAAATTGCACTTATCTCTGAAGCCTTGTAATATAAAAACTATGATAGTAATGTTTAAAAAAAGGGGGGGGAGCTCTAAAAAATTGTTCGATCAAAGTCTGACAAGAATCAGTGTCGTTCTTGTTGTAACAAAACAGATTCCCTCTAAAACAGGAGGTTCCATTGATAAAATATTTGGATCATCTTGAGGCTGTGAAGTTTGAAACCTGGCCAATGTGGCACTGTTTTAACACAGACCTCAGTTGTCCTGTGAGTATTGGTTTTCTTACGGTAACTGGAATTCCAGCCTTGACTAAATATCTTGGCAGTGAGATAAGTTGACCTTGGTTACCGTCTCTGGCATGTCTGCATAACGTGGCAGATGTCATCACCTTCTATCACAGAGGTATTTCACTGTCCTGTTTTGACTCTTCAGATTCACCATCTATCTATCTATCTATCTATCTATCTATCTATCTATCTATCTATCTATCTATCTATCTATCTATCTATCTATCTATCTATCTATCTATCTATCTA
>NW_024582394.1:1178549-1274331 GCF_018398535.1 Haplochromis burtoni
ATCTATCTATCTATCTATCTATCTATCTATCTATCTATCTATCTATCTATCTATCTATCTATCTATCTATCTATCTATCTATCTATCTATCTGGTAGTTACTAAGGAAAATAAAAGCTCTAAACTAATGTAGATAAGGTGGAACTTCTGGAACTGTTTTCTTACACAATCATCCTTACTTATCTCTAATGTCTAATGTTAACCAGATGTAATACCATAATAACTGTTTAATAACATAGATAGGATGGGTTCAAAAGCAGTCCTATAAAGGGCTTTATCTGGTTCTGTGGTCTTAATGGCACTTAATGAGTAAATTTCTCCAGGCAATTTGAAGAACTTGGAGGTTTTCTGTTGGTTTAGGCTGGGTGAGTTGCTTCTGTTGGACTGACTTGATGAAACTGAAATCAGGGATTTATGGGAGCATCTCACTGATGATAGATCTTTATGAGTCTGGCTCTACTTGGAGTGATTGTCATGCTTCAGAAGAAATTTGGGACTCTTCGCATGTTTTTTTAGTGCAGCTTCATGGTGGCTAAGAATCTAAACATCTAGAGCTTCTAAAACTTTTTTTTTTAAACTGCAGCTATTTGTGAAAAGTTGCTCTGTTTTAGGACACTGCTGAGTCTAAGATCCATGCCAAAATGGGGCATATATCTTAGAGGAAAGTAAACAGTGGAGCCATGAATCAGGGATTGTAGCATGAAGACCCAACACTGTGGCACAAATAATCCCAGCTGTCCCCCTTCCTCTTCATTATGATGAGAAGGGTTCATCATGTGTGAAACTGAGACTAGGTTCATCTGATGCAGCAGAGATATTTCATGGTTATCAAGCACCATCATTAAGCATGCTAATTTTAGAAAGAGGCAGCAAGAGTTAGCGATGTGTGAACACCCTCATACAGCTCAGAATATATATTAGACAGATCAGTGCTTAATGTGTAGTTTTGGCAGTTTATGAGAATAAGCCAATGATCTGTATATAATGGTAGCATTTTACTAACTTAAAAACATAATTTTGAATATAAAAAGCGAAATCTGTATTTACAGCACCCATTTGGAAAGAATACATTTTCATTGGATTGGGCATGAACAAGCCTGTATGTTTCATTTAATCAGTAAAACAACTTTAAAAGCATGCAGTATATTTTATGAACTTATAACAAAGCTGTGCAGTATACTACAACCCAAGTCCAAACATAGAAAAAGCTGTACAGTGTCGTGTAAATGTGGACTGTTTGTCAGGTGCATTGTTGGCATATATTTCCAGGCTTCTGTAGTTAAATATTTTCATTACAGTGCGTGTAATGCCTTGCAATACAAACTACAGCTTATAGTGGGTATCTTCTTGTTTTCGTTCAGTAGAGACTTGGCAGTTTCCTTTGTGTTTAATCAAAAAATACATCTGCGTGGGACTACTTGAACTGCTCTACCGTTCAGGGACATTTTTTACCTGATCGATTACAATCTACAAGAATCAATACTAAAGTAAATACTTTTTAGATTAATATTTTATCCCTTGCAGCATGGTGTGCATCAGGTCAAGGTCTTTGGGCTGTTTTTGGCTTGCCAGAGCTCATGCATGCATAGCTGAACTATTTAGCATATCAGTGAACTTAATCTTTTCATGTGTTGCTTATGGAGGTAACTGGATATGTACAACATGATTCAATATTCTGAGTATATATGAAGTTATTTCTTTTGCTTTCAGTTTTCAGTCACTAAACAAATTCCAATGGAAATTAAATGACCTTTATTTCTTGTTTATGTGCCACTGGAGGAGAGTGAGAAAAGAACCAGAAGCTATTAAAGGGAGATGTGAAATATCCCATCTCTAATGCATTTAAGGGGGTAAAATAAAAAGCACACCTGTCCCAGTAATCACTGGTACACTGCCGTCTCATGCTGGTCGGATTATGTCATCTAGCACATGGTGAGATGTGATATACGATGCTATGCCAGTGCCATACAGAGTCGGTAACCTAATCACACGTACTATTTTGAGAATGTATGGCTTTTCCCAAAGCACAAATAGGTTTTTGGGCATGCTGGATGTAGTCACCCCCGGCGTGCTTACGCTTGGATCCCCAAGAGAGGGTATCCGTTTCATTTCCAGTCCAGCTGGAATGAAAATACACATTAGCTATTAGGTCTTATGACTGACCAGAATGATTTGCCAACTGTGTGTGAGCATGTTCATGTATCAATGTCTGCATGCAGAACAGGACCTTCAGCAGTTTCTTTTTAACAAAACATGAGTGACTTTTACTTTTACTCAAGTATGTTGGGGTACAGGGTTATCCTGTGGCGCTGGGAAGTGTTTTGTCTTCAAGGTAAATCTTTGGCATAGGAACTTACAGTTTGTTGGATACAAAAGGGAAGCAATTTTACTTGTGGAATTTGGAGCTTCTTCAAATGTCGAATGTAATACTGGACGCAACATCATCATATAGGATCAAGTTTAAAGCATGAATTATTTGTTTGTCAATCACCTGATTAAGCTGGAACTGGGAACAGAGAACAAATTAAGACAGAACATAATATTACTCGTCACAAAGATGACATCTGAAGTAGAATCTCTACGGATTTTCTTATAATAATGTTCAAAATTTGATATTGTTTGTTTTCATGTTGGGCCAATAAATTAACATCTATTTCTTGTTATACATGCAGTGAAGATACATGTGGTTGTATTTCCTGCAAGAACCAACAAGCGCCAAAGATTAACTAAAAGCCTTTCTACAAAAGATTGTAAAGAGATATGCAGACACTTGACTTGGCCTTTTGTATTCCATTCACAATGTACTGAACAAAATTGTGATGAATATGATACACTGTGTTAATGTGGCAATTTGTTGCAGGGCTGCTGTCCTTGTACACTGGAAAAAAAAGCTGGCAAAACAAAGTAACTTACTGGAAGAGCGGGCTTTATTCATTCAACAGGGAATCTTATAGTAGGTTAGTAAGGGATCCCTTGACACTTCTTTCTTTCACTTTTTTTTGGAACATGAATTCTAGTTTAATGTTGAATAGGTTGCAGTATGGGTACTGTGATGAGCTCTCTGAGCATGTTTTCATGCTAAATGCTTTAAACAGATTGTACTTAATGATTAAAAGAGAATGTGATTGTGGTTGTGTTTGGTGCAGATGGGCATAATATAAAGGGCTCAAGTGCCCAGATGTTGCATAGCTCAGTATCACTTGAGGCATACAACATTTGAGAAACTCGATGATGTGGAATTACACACAGGGACCATGGTGCGATTAGAAGATGGCAACAAATTTAGAACTGTTATAAATGTGAAATATAGAAACGGTGCGATAATATTTATGGCACCTTTAAAGCAGAATATTGTCATTTAGGAAGTACTGGGCATAATGTGTTTTACTACTAGGTATTATGCCATTTAACTACACCATTGGGTGTGGCATTTCTCACAGCAGGCTTGTATTAGCAGGAAAAGCACATGTGTGCCAATAAGCTGTGCCAGAATGCACAATACATGGGTCAGACGAGCCTTTATTAATGTATTAGACAGATCCGTGACTGGAAAGTCAAAATATCCACTGTGACTAAGAGGTGTTTAATGTTGTTGTTGACATAGAATTGTGTTACATCTGGATACAAGTGGAAACAAGAATGACGATAAATCCCCTGAAAGGTCTTAAATGTCTAGCGTTATGTGTATTAAAGGCCTTCGATCTTAAATGAAGTTAAAGATAGTGTTCACAGACTGAGCGGAAAGATTGAGTTTATCTCCACACCGGTGATCATTGACATGACATAAATCAGGCACTCTGCCACGTCAGGTAATGAACATTTCAATAGGACAAAAAACGCTGTTTATTTTTTTGAGTTTTGTTTAGTTTCTAGGTTTAGCATGTTTTATGTCTTATCTTTTGTCTTGGCTGATCTTAAACCTCAGCAGTGTATGTAAGCTTGGTAGCTTTGTCCCTTGTAAATTTAGTTCCCATTTGTGCTGTAAAAAAATATTAAAGGGCACCTGTTATGGCTCGTATTTTTATTCTTGGAGTCAACTAAGTTCAGGTAGAACTTCATAATATAGCCCATAACGTATAATTGTAAATTTAGGGTGTATTTCCCCCCCATCTAAAATGCTTAACAATAGGTGGTTAGCTGACTTTGGTCAAGTATTTGATTGGAATTCCTCCTTTAGGAGGTAGTTTGGCCACTTTCAACCAGTTGGAGACCCCGTGGCAGACCCAGGACACACTGGTGTGACCATTTATTTCAAAATGCAGGTGACAATAAAATGTGCAAAAATGATTAATAATAGACTAATAATAGACTAAATGAATAAAATATAGACATATCTGTATCTAGGGTCATCTTGGGAGTGAAAGAGAATGCCCACTACTACTCACCATTTGTATTTCTCCAAGACTTCCACAGTCCATTTTCTTCTTCACATGGAAGATTGTTTGATAACAGCTTGAAGGACACCTCATGAATGAATAATGCTGTGAGAAAGAGTGACTCTGTAAGAACTCTGTCTTTCACAAGAAAAGGTGCCCCTTTTTCCTTCTCCTCCTCCTCCTACTTCACATTTTTCATCTCTTCAGCTGTCTCTAATTAGGACTTTTACAGACGACAGCATTAAAATGGCCCGGAACTACTGCAACTAATGAGACACCAATGACAAGGCAGATCTTTCATGCACAACTCCGTTTGTCAAAATCTATCTTTCATTTTGTGCTTTGACAGCCAAAGTTTGTTCAGCACTTTGTTTCCCTTCACACCTGTTGACAGGCTTTAGCGGAGATTTAAGCAGGTCACCGAGTTGGCTTGTTTTTGGCAACGTTTGCAGTATTGGATGCTTGCAGTGTTCAGTTTTCACAGGCAGATTATGGACGTGTTTGCATGCTTGGTGTCAGTGTAACGTTTGTTTTAACCACTCTGCTGCTGCCAGTGTTTCTGTTATAAATATAACTGAAAATATATTAAATATTGTTAGTTATCACATAGGCAGAGAGCAGCTGGATTTGCAGTCAAATGCTACTTGCATTCGTCATTGTATTGTAAGATAGGTTTGAACGTAAGTATGAATTCAAAAACTCAAGTAATTTGTGAAAACAAAGATTTTAAAAATAAAAAAGATCACTCACATGGTCCTACATCATTTAAATTTAGATAACTACTATGAAAAAACATGTTCAAACTGACTGATGATCAGGTGACTCAAAAGTCAAACAAACATAATTAGTAGGAGACATTTTTACTTCTTTTGTGTAAGTGTTTGTGTGTGTGTGTGTGTGTTTGTGACTTGTGTGTGTGTGTGTGTGTGTGTGTGTGTGTGTGTGTGGTGCATGTGTGTGTTTTGCTTTGTTAGAGCAGTATTTAGTACAGTAGTTTTTAGATAACAAGCTTGTTATCATCTGAATTCTGAACCATCTGAATCATACTGTCAAAGCACAAACATTTACTGTTATTGTAAAGTGACTTCAATTAGTCTACCTAAATAGCCAAGAGATCAAGTAACGAACAGGACTTGTTGCTTCAAAGCAGAAAATAATTGGTTACTCATTAAAGGCAAACTCATTACTCATAGGTACTTTTTAGCAACTACAAATGAAGGTAAACTCATTTGCAGTCAGACCAGAAAAAGAGTATTCCAAAGTATACTGAGTTAATATTTACTCTGTTGATGCAGTAGAAAAACAAACATTCTTGTCTTCCACCATGACCGCCAGTCACATTCAAAGCAAATGTGCGTGATTGGTGTAAGTGAATCGATTTGGTATTGACCAATAAGGTTTCCTGCTTTGTACCAGTGACTGCACATAGCACTCCAGAATTTCAGTCCAAATTGAATGAAGTTTATAAGCTGCGAACAAATAAGAAATGCTTTAATACATGTCATATAGAATACAATTTGATTCATTGTTATGTCTACGTTTTGGTCTACATGTGGTGTTTACTGTACCTTGGCTATAGCATTGGTTAGCACCATTACATGACAGTAAGACGGTTCCTGGCTGGCAGGGGCTCTTCTGTGTTTTCCCTGTGCTTCCATAGGTTCTCTACATGTTCTCCAAGTTAACCCCACAGTCCCTAAGACATCAATTGTAAATTGTCCATAGGTGTTACTGTGACCATGGTCTATATCTTTCTGTTGGCCCCACAATACACTGGCAACCTCCCTAGGCTATACCTTGCCCCCACCCCCTCCATTACTTGACGTATTTACTCAGATGCACATATTCGCTTATGTTAGAGGAACAGACATCTGTTTTGTATCCATTTATCTCCAGAGACAATTATGTGGCTATTGTTGCTTGAATGCAGCATCATGAATATTCATTGTTTCTAAAGATAAAATAATCATCAAACTGTGAGGTTATGTTTGGAAGCAAACAGATGCGGATGATTAAAAGGCCTTTTTACGAGCAGCAGGAGAGTCAGACAGCCTTCAGATTGTCCTGAAACAGTGGACAATCTGAGACTCAGTGACCTGTGTAGAGGAAAATTGGAAGCTAAGTGGTGAGAGTTCCCATTTATTTGTTATATCGAAAGCTGTTTCCTAAACGAGCTCATAAAAATTATGTCCAGTGAGTTTGATGATATCACAGTGCTCCTCAGGAAATTTCAGTAGTATTATATTTGTGTAGCAGGATGCAGATGTTATAGAATGTCAGGCAAGATTTACTTGCAGTTCAGGTGCTGAAGTCCAGTTAAGAAAGTTCACCTTACGCAACAAAAAATGTGATGATTTACGCAGAGAGACACCATAAAATAATCACTGGATGTGTTTATAAATGAGTGAGCTTGTTTTAAATGAGATATTGTTTGACTTAATGATTTGTATGCAATTAGCCATTCAGAATCAGCTAAGGTGAAGCATGAAAGGTCACTGAATCACCAGCTTCATCTGGTGCTTAATGAGTTAATCAGAGTTATTGGAGAAGACAGCAGCCTGACTTTCACACTCAATTGGCATTTAATTTCATTCATGCAGTGTGACACGCCCATGTCTTACACCAGGAAGCCCCCCCCCCCCTTCCCTTTTTCATTGAAATCAATCAGTGCAAGGTGCCAAATTTGCCCTTAACCAGCAAACATGTCCATCTCTGTTCTTGCAATAACTTGCACAGAGCTGGAATGTAGCTGCCTGTCTCTATTCTAATCTCACATAAACTGTGGTAGTATTTAATATGCTCTGAAATGTGAAATTTTGTAATTTTGTAACAGGGCTTAATGACATAATGAGAGAAAGATTTAATGTTTAAGATAATTAGATAATTAAAGAAAATTGTTTTTTCTTAAAACCAGACAACACTCCATTGTACTTCTTTATATAATTGATTAAAGTGACCCATAAGGAGAATTAACTTGCATACTTTAAGTCACTGAATTACCTTCAAACATCACCCTTCAGAAACATCAGTTTCCCCTTTTTCTAATCCTGAAATTGCCACTCATGTCAACTCTGAAGATCCAGGTACAAACATGTTTAGTTTAGCAAATCCAGCCTCTTGGCAACTTGGTATTCTGGGGTGCAGACACTATTCTCTCACATCTGAAAGATATACATTTCCTCCTGTTTTCTTTTCTTTCTTTTTTAGGTTCAACAAAATAAGTGAGTTTGAATTTGATTAAGGGACATAAGGACATAGTTGACTGAATTACCAACAAAGGAAGAACCAACGTCTATGGCTTTGAACATGATTTCATCAGTTTGAATCTTGTATACATTCTGTACACAACAACCCAAGGCTTCTATTCTGCAGTTCTTGTGTTTGGAAGAAAAAGCAGGATGTCACAGGAAAAGAGCAGTTGTGCTCAGTAAACCCTCCCTTGGTAAATAGAGGTTCAAAGGGGTATATTTTCATTACCCTAGGTTCAGAGCTACAGCCTCTCTTCTGTCGACAGCTGGACCAAAAGGTTACAGAGGCTTGGTCGGGTGGCAGTAATTAGAGATCCACGACAAGCTCCTTAAAGAAACTGATCTGTATTTGGAATCAGAGCCATAGACCAAAGAATTTATCTTTAAATTGCCAATACTGAACTGAATTGAGCTGTATGTTTATCTATTTCTATACTGAATGCTTTTCTCTTACAGCAAAAATCCCATCAGACCATTCGAGGTTTTACCCAGATTTTCTTGCATTGCTGCAAGCTTCTTAAAGGGTTGCTTAGAGGTTATGTTTGCCAAGTAAATTGTAAGTTTATTTTTTGGGAATTCAAGGCAGATGTTGTGTTTAGATAATCATTGCTTAGTAGCTGCAATGCTCTTAGTTTTTACATTACAGTGATCACTGGGAGTTCTCTGTTACTTGGATTTTTCTGATTTAAGATAAGATTAAAGTAATGGGACAAGGGAGGAAGATGTGTGAAGACAAACTCATTGAGTGTCTGACTTTGGCTGCTCTCCAAGTTGCAACCTAAGCTTTCCTGACATTCCAGAACATACTTGTGTGGTCCCAGAACAATTTAGAAATCATTAGTTGAAAACATTATTGACCTCCTGTAAGCCCTGCATTGTTGATTTGAATGTTTCTATCTCAGGGGAGAGCTCCAGGGAGCTCCAAGGTGGGTTATGGTCAGGTCTCAAATCTCTCAGCTATGTTCATTGCAAAATCTGGATCTTTGATCAGTCTTAATAGCAGTGTCTGGATCTGGTAAAGCAAAGCTGTCTTCCAATCTGGCTCATCACAGATCAAACTGTAATTTTCTCCAAATATCGAGCTGTCCAGCACACAGATGTGACTACAAAGCAGCCTGAAGCTGCCATCCACAGCTGTGAAACAAAGTTTAAAAAAGACCTAATTCATCTGTCATTGCCTTTTTTTCTTCTTCTTCTTTAGCCAGAAGGGGACGGTACTTCTGTCTCCTAGTGTTTCACATTTCACAGCTCTGCTTTGTTTTCTTTCTTTTTTCAACTATCAGTCCATCCTCTTTACAATAATTAGCTTTGATATTAATTATGTGTGTGACAGCTAACAAGGAAATTCAGGTTGATGAGGGGCATCGTTGTATAATGCAGCACATGACAGCAATTTTAAGACAGAGAGAAGCTTGTACACTGTTGTAACTTGTGCAAAACTAGAATGATTTAGAAATTGTCTGTTTGAATTAGGCAACAGTGAGTAACTACAGACTTCATAAATGATAAAGAACAATAATGAGGTTGAGTGAATTTATTCTTCACTTAATGGCTGATTTTTATGCTGATATCATGTCTAAATCCAGGCTCAGACACAGAATTCCAGAGGGTCACCACAAATAGATGGCCGTAGTAGAAACACTGACACTCAATCTTTCTTTTTCTAAATGCCAAACACAAGTGCGTGCACTAATTAGAGGCTCCAAGAAATCATTGAGGGGTGTGGAAGCATTGTAATCTGAGGAGAGGCCGTTGTGTGGTGGCTAGTGGTAGATGGGACCAAAGCCTGAGGGGTTGAAAGACTTCAGTTTAGGTTTGGTGTGTCTGCCAGTGGTGTGCAGTCATAACATGAGCTTGCACACTCCTGTGCATTCACTGTCATTAACAGCCTGCAGCTGTGGCTTTGGAAAAACTTATCACGATTTGTAATCATTTCTCAGATAACACAGTGCATTGCGCTAAGGATATCTTTCACAGCCATCGGTGGCTTGAGGACTTAATAATATAACTTTAGTGTTTTTTAGCATAGGCTATTTTTATGCATTCTGAGAGATACTACTTTGTATAATAATTGTTATCTACCAACTATAGTCTCACACTAATGTTAATTTTAACTCTTAAAGTTGATGTGTTTTACTTTTCCAGAAAATCAGAACTGTGAATTTTCCTTTTCATCTTAATGAAAAAAATCGAGGCGATCGTGGCTCAAGAGTTGGCAGTTCGTCTTGTAATCGGAAGGTTGCCGGTTCTAGCCCCCAGCTCTGACAGTCTCGGTCGTGTGTCCTTGGGCAAGACACTTCCCCTGTTGCCTACTGGTGGCGCCAGTGTCCGGCAGCCTCGCCTCTGTGGCTACAATGTAGCGTGCCATCACCAGTGTGTGAATGTGTGGATGACTGAATGTAGTGTAAAGCGCTTTGGGGTCCATAGGGACTAAGTAAAGCGCTATATATATATATACACAAATACAGGCCATTTACCATTTACTAGCGTAAAGCTTACATTTAAAATTGTTCATTTTTGCAGTGCACTGCTTTTAGCAAATCATATACCAGTAATTTATAGCAACACATGCTTTGTATCATTTACTTAAAATAATACAAGGAAAACAACATGAACCAAATTTTACTTTTAACTGTAGTAAATGAAAATTTAAATATCCTTTCTATTTAGGGTTTTAGGTAGACACAGACCTGGTATGAAATGGGCCATCTGATATAATCTTTAAATGTTCTACAGCAGGTGTGAGCAGATGTTGTTCATCTCCTCTTAGTCAAGTTGATCTTGTGGCTAAAGGAGGACCACCATTCATTCAAATCTAGAAGGTAAATGCTCTGAGGTCATCAACCATGACTTTTCTGACTTCCATGTAGGTAGTTTCATGAAAAAGGAACGTTTCAATGCAGGGGATCAACAGTATCACATTAATACATTAACGCTCAAGAAAACCATGTGGTTCAGGCCTTTAGTGCAAGGACTGATTCCATATCTTTTGACCTATAACTCCCTCACTAAAAATGTTTTTACAGGTAGTAGTTTTCCCCTTCATAATGATAGAACTGGATGCTTAAAAGGTTTGAAAAGTGAAACGGACGCGAGCATATGTTTGGCAAATCCTTTCCTCCCTTTGTTGGTGTAAAAACATTGAAAGGAAAAAGATTTTCTGAGTAGCACGTTATAAGTTTCCCAAATTAATCATTGCAAGTCCAATAAACTGTCTTTGTTAGGATGCCTGGGTCGTTGACCCAGGGTTTTTGAGTTTATTATATTATTTATACTTTCTAGTCTTTGGTTTCTTTGAGTTCTGTCTTATGGTTTATGTCTCTGTCTTCTTTAGTTGCTCTGTCTCCCCTATCACCTGTATCCCCTTGTCTAGTTCGCGTCTCTGTGTATCCTTAGTTCCTATATCCCCGTGTTCAGTCAGTGTTTGTCTGCCCTGGTCCCACGTCTCTGTTCCCTCTGTAGTGCCTGCATGTGAGTCTGTGTTATGTGTTTCCTGTTTTACTTTGAAGGTCTCTGTCTTATCTCAGTGTGTTCAGTTTACGCTTCCTTTTGTCTCGTCAGTTCTGATTTGCCCCAGCTGTGTTTCCCTCCTGTTATTCATTCCCTGATTGCTCCTTCTGTGTATTTAAGCCCTGTGTTTCTCTGTGTCCGTGTCGCGATCTACCGTTTATTTTGCTGTGTGTTTTGCCAGTCCACCGGTGTTAGTTTATTTTGACTTTTTTCCAGTTATGTTATGTTTGAGTTCAGCATTAAAGCTGTTTTGGTTTAAGTTTCTCTCTGGAGTCTGCATCTTGGGTCCCATTCCTGTCTGCACACAGCCGTCACCTAACCGTCTTATCCTCTTGTGTCCTTTGGATCAGCGTGTAAATTACACCTGGAATCACACAGACTGCCCTTTTCAGCATACAAACCCATAGTCTTTTGTACGTTTCTAGGTAGATCCAAAGGGGATTTTGTTTTGTCTTTTTTCTCAGATATTATTAAAAAATGCTAAAAATTATCAATTAAGTATCTGCAGTGGGATCTATTCTAAGGACTTATAGATGTGCTTATTCAGTCTAGTTAGGCTGTCAGTCAAACTTGCATTAACTTGACATCCATGTCAGCTAAAAATATAAATAACATCAAAGATATTTATAGATGATATCTACAATTGTATATATCAAACAATGATAAGCTGAGTAAATGCAAAATGCAGTTTTAAAATGATTTTAAAGTGATCCAAACCTACTTGGCCCCATTTGAAAAAGTAATTGCCCCCCAAACCAAATAACTAGTTGTACCAAGCTCGGCAGCAAGTTCTTGGATTTCTTGAGATGTTGTTTTGATTCTTTTGTTACCTCGTGGATGAGTCGTTGATGAACTCCTCGAGTAATTTGGGTGGGCTGGCCACTATTTGGCCACTATTACACTGAGTTTTCTCAATTTGTAGATGATGGCTCTCACTGTGGTCCCAAAGCCTTAAAAATGTCCTTGTACACCTTTCCAGACTGACATCTTTTCTCAAGTTTCTTTAAATTGTGGGATAATGTTTGATTATGATTTCTTTTTGGGGTTTTTTTGTGAAATTGAACTCAGATTTGCAAAAATTGTGGTTAGTCACAGATAATTCATGATTTGAAAGGCAGGGGGCAAATACTTTTTTACACAGGAGCAGAAACTTTAAATTAGCTTTTTTCCCTTAATTAATGAAATCTGTTTTTGTTTTGTTTTTTCTTTTGTTTCTTTATGTTTTAACTTATATAAATTGTAGTGACTTTTTTAAACATGATAAACTTTATGTAAATGCAGAGGTGTGGACTCGAGTCACATGACTTGGACTCGAGTCAGACTCGAGTCATTAATTTTATGACTTTAGACTTGACTTGAAAAAATGTTCTAAGACTTGTGACTTGACTTGGACTTTTACACCAATGACCTGGGACTTGAATTGGACTTGAACCGGTTTACTTGAAAAGACTTGATATTTTACCCCAAATATAAAATTTAACATGCATATTATATAGAGATTGAAAATGTGACGTCATTCACGGGTAGAACCGCAAAGGATTCTGGGAACTCGTGGCAAGCGGTACTAGCGCACGCAGGCTTTCAATTAAAATCAGTTACACAGCGATAAAAAGAAACACAAAAATGTCAAGAAGCTGTTGTATTATTAACTGCAATAGCCGGTCGCATGACAGCCACGGGAAGCCGACGGGTAAAGAGATCGGTTGTTATCGGATTACGTCGTTGAAGAGAAATTGTTCGAGCCATGTTTCCGAAGTAACAAAGAGCGACGGATGGCCTGGATTGCAGCCATTCAAAGACCAAATATAACGTCCCAGAACACTCCAGCTCACAGGTTAGTCTGCTCCAAGCATTTACACGAAGGTCAGTGTTTTTTAGTAGTTAATACGTCATTTTCATAACATAATTGGTGATATAGGTTACAAGCAAGTCTGGCGCTGAACAGAAATTGTCGCGCTATGCTCCTTTGTTTATTGTGCATAAATAGTGAATTGTCCTGACACAATATTGTGTTTCGCTTCTGTTATTATGGTACATTGACAAAAACATATACTTTTATTCACAGGATAAAACAGGTTTTTTGTATCACTAATTGCCCAGTACGATTACAGCATACAGTATTATTGTCACTGCTACATTTCTGTAACGCGTACCAGAAATTATTTCCACTACTAATTAATTACCGTTGAGCTCAAAGGTCCTATTAATAAACGGTTAACGAATGTGTATTTATGACGACGATTTGTGAGACTGGTAAACTTATGATACGTACGATGGTCTTTACTTTCTACACGGTGCATTTCAAGGTCCTGCACCCATCCGTCGGTAAACTGTACCTGGGCTTGTTGCAGTGACCGGAAGTTACTAAACTTCATGAGTGTATGCACTCACTCCAAGAACCGTATGATTATAAATATGCATATAAATATGCTACGATGAGATAGCTGACTTCATCTAACTAGCAAATGTTGTCCAGGCTACGTTGGTGATGCAGTTTTTTTTTAAATGATATTTTAAAAAAATCATTTATTTATGTATGATATTTTTGTCATGCGATTTTAAAGCCGGTCCTACAACCGCATCCAAGAATAACATGCAGCTTATCTCAGAACTGTCGGTGAAAATTATTCTTGGAGCTAGGTTTAATTGAGCTGCATTTTAAAGAGGTGCAATTTCACAATTTGTGTATATTTTCTAAGTTCACTATTTTGTCATGTGTTGAGAAAAACACAGATTTTAAAATTACATGGTCTAATATTTACATTTAGCATAACTGCAACATGCTTTTTTTTTTTTTTAAAGACTCGAAAGGACTTGAAATTCAAAGTTTCAGACTTGTGACTTTACTCGGACTTTTACACCAGTGACTTGAGACTCGACTCTGACTTGCCTGACATTACTTGAGACTTGACTTGAGACTTGAGGATAAAGACTTGAGACTTACTTGAGACTTGCAAAACAATGACTTGGTCCCACCTCTGATATATGAATATCCAAAAGATCAAAGATCAGAGTTATTGTGACTTCAATTCAATTTTATTTTATTTATATAAAATCACAACAAAAGTCGCCTCAAGGCGCTTCATATGCATCCTACTCTTGTAAACATGACATACCTGGAAGATATTTCCCTATATTGAGCCACAGCCAGCTTCTTGGGAGAAACCTGTCCGAGTATATCAGGGGTCAAAATGTCATATAAAAAAAGAAAGCTTTCAATTGACACATTATCTCATATCTTTGTGGAGAAATTTGGGCCCACTCTTCTTTATAATGTTGCTTTACTTCAGTGAGGTTTTCGTCTAAGCAAAGTTCCCTTAAGTTCCCAAATCTTGAAGCGATTCTGTTTCTATTAGTGAAAAAAAAAAACAAGTCTAAATGATCACCCCTGCACCATTGTGCTTTACAGTTGGGATCAGGTGTTTATGTAAAAATGTTGTGTGAATGCTCCAAATCAGCAAACTACTAAAAACTCTGAATTTATAGAGGTGGTCATACTTACTGATGATCAGTTAATCACGTGCATTTGATCAGCAGCACATTTATGCTACTTACCCTCTTAATTCACATCAAATACCTGTGAGCGATACTTTTTGATTTGCAAAGTAATGCATTGAACCCTGTGCAAAACTGCCCTTTTCACAAAACTAAAATGTTATTTTATCAGAAGAACAAAATGGGAATCCAAACATGCTTCATATTTAGCAGAACACTAGATAATGACACAAATCTTAAAGCTGTTCAAACTTTTTAGATCACGTTTCAGCTTCCAGGTTTTAGAAATTGTTGCTTTTGTTAATTCTAGATTTACAAATGTGGTTTTAAAAATGTTTTGTTTTTACACAAAAGGTGCAACTGCAAGTTTCTTCAACTTTTGCGGTATTCTTTTCAAACCTGCTATGCTTCCTCTTCTGCCCAACATGCAGAAGCTATGTCTGGCAGATTAAAGGGTTCCGCAGAGCCAAATTATTTTTTAATGGTATGAAAGTTTCTCGTGGCATGTTTCAGCTCCTTTTTTCTGGCTGGCTGACTGTAAACCCAAATGCAATAAATATCTTAAGCAGGTCGGGAATTTACTGCACCTGTAGTAACCACTGCACTAATTTAATAAGCAACAGATGTTGGACTGATTGCACTGAAGCTGGAACACATGCAGTAAAAGAAGGGAATTCTTTGTTAGGTACAGTTTCATCAAAAATGCTGCAGCTCTGTTGCACAGAGGCTCCTCATTCATTTTGATCAATAAGTAACAGAGCTGAAATTTGGATTTAGTATCATAGTGACTCAGCTGTCGATTACCAGGCAGGAAATAGCTGTTGTGAGTGGTTATCTGTGATCTATGCGAGGCTGAGAAAGTATTGGGCCAATCTTTTACCAGCTTTGGTCAAAATTATAAAATCATTTAATTAAGGTGCTGAAAATACATTCATACTGATTTATTGTGAATTTATTCAGTTAATGTATCAACTGTTAAAACAGCAAAAAGACAGTATTTCCTTTAAAACCCCACATGAGAAACACATGTATTGCTTTCTCAGGTTTGAATAGCGGCTTGCTAGGCCAAAATTATGTCTGCTACTGTACTATAAGCATTACTACTGCCAGATAAACTCCTGAGCTAAGGATTAATTTAATGAGATACAGTAATTTTAGAATGTGAAGAAAGATGAATTTAGTGAACCTAACAAAAGCCAGGATAAATGATTTTCATTCTTCCATCTGGTTGTTTATGAGAAACATGCAGCAGCTTGGACAAAGGAGCCATTATCATTAGTTAATCTTAGCTTAAAGCTATATTTCATTTAATAAAGCATCTGGGTTTAAATGCAAGTGTGTGCTTGTACATGGGTGCATATGTGTGTGCATGGAGCTTTTGAGCACTTTTACTGTATAACTGTTACGGCCCCATTATTTGTTAAGATGTGTGTTATAAATCCTGTTATAAGAGTAGTATATATCTCACTATTTTCATATTTCTTTCCTTGTGTCTACTAATCTAAGTGTTCACACAATCATCGTTTTCTGTATGGGCATTTCAGTTTTCCTTTGGCAGGGGAAAGGTTAATGTTTAGCAGCATGAATGGTTCACCCACTAATGTGTGAACAAAGCACAATGGCTGCAGTGTATAGGCTCCTATTTATTCAGAGTCACTTCCTCCCTTAATAGTTGACTCTACTTTACTCACAGAGAAAAAAGTAGGTCAAGGAAAAGTCATGTTTGAGGTAATTCACTCTAGGGGACCACATCTCTGATCATTAGATGACATTGGTTAACCCTGAGTGTGAGGTCATTTTCAAGTCAAAGTTACACCCAGAACATGGCCTGAGTGGTAGCGTGTCTGTGCATATTACAGTGCACTGTGGATAAATTACAGAGGGAGGCTATCAATGAGAAGGCTGAAAAGGAAAAAGCATGAAAAGACAGTGTTTATATGAAAGAAGGAGGCTGTTTTTTCACCATGTGGATTCGACTTTAATCAGATGTTGGTTCTCAGGTGATGTACTCTCACTTTTAAGGACTCTCTACTTTGATGCAAGTGCATAAAAGATCCACAAAGAAGAATCACTCTGATAATTCATTCTTCAGCTTCAGGGTAAAATACCTGAACCAAAGAGGAATGCGAACACATTGTTCATCCACCTTCTGCAGTTACTTGTGATGGGTGTGTAAGGATGAGAGAGGATGTTTGCAGACGTTCTGGATTAACTATGATTTCATCCATGAAGATATCTGGAATACCTATGATAACATATTTCATCATTTTTAGGAAAGAGTACCTAGAAAAATTATTTTCTCTGTTAACAATTTTTCAATTTTTTGCATTTTTGCACTTAAATTACCAGATCATCAAATTTTAACGTTAGACAAGTGGGGCCTGTTAGTGTGTAGATGTTGTTTTGGCTTCTTTTGTGGCCTCCTGGATAAGTTGTTGATGTGCTCTTGGTTTAATTTAGCCACACTAACCACAATAGGGATGGGAATCTCAATAGTTCAGTAGTTCAGTCCCTTGGAACTGTTAGTCAGCTTGGTTCCACTTGCACTTGTGCTACAATCAACTGATTTCAGTTCATTTGTTGGAGGAGGAAAATAAACGCTGTCTACAGCGTGGATATGGACATTACTTTTGTTTTTATTGCACAAAAGGAGAAGAGCAAAATGGTAAATTGGAAACAGATCTGGACAGAAGCAATTACATTATGTCAACTCTTTGCAAACAGTTGCATAGATAGCATGCTAACACTAAGCTAGCCCCAGCCCAACAGCCAGACCCTAAACTTCAACAGGTAACAAACAGAGCGGTCTGGCTGCAGCCTTTGTTTCTACTTGTTCATGTTTCTAAAGTAAAATCACAGGGCTGATTGCTTTTAAAGTCCCTTTGTGCTGGTTTTCATCTTTTCTTTGTATTGTCGAGTTTGTGTTTATACTTGCATACTTAGATAAAGATCATATTTGTCTTCATTAGGACAGGGATTTGTGTTGGTGTGTGGGACGATAGCCTATAGGTTCATATCATTAAATGGTAATCATGAGACAATGCGTTTCAGGTCTTTTTACAGAGAAATGCGAGGAATGTAATGAGTAGTGTAACAAATTAATTTCTCCTGGGAGTAATTAAGTAACGTGCTTCATTTAAGAAATTTTTTTCTGTGTAATGTGTAATACATTACTTTTTTGAGTCGTGACCACAACATTGATCACAACAAAGAGGGGAAACACCTCCAACATATATAAACATTTGACCATGCAATTTATTTGCATGACTGTAATGTCTTTGGTATGCTGCTTTGGCGATGGTGGTGATTCAAAGTGAAGCCAATGATACCCACTGAGAATTGATATTGATCGATTTGAAATGATAAATAATATCAATAATAGAAACAGAATCACTAAATCGCTTATCCATTCCCCTCGCTATTTACCACTATTCCAATTTGTGGGTAATGGCTTCCACTCTGCTTCACTGGAGTCTTCCTTGTAATGCTTTCCAGACTAATGTCAATGACTGTTTCTCAGCTGTTTTCTTAGATTATAGCATTTATGTTGCTTTTTGAGATCTTTTAGCCTACTTCACTTTATAAGACAGGTTCCATTTAAGTGTTTTCTTGATTCAGCATGTCTGGCAATAATCCGATTTGGGTGTGGCAAGTGAAATTGAACTCAACTATCCAAATGTGCTGCTTAATCACAGTTAATTTTATGATTTCACAAGGAGAAGCAATTACTTTTTTTAGTCAGGGCCAGATAGAGTTGGGTTGTTTTTCGTCTATAATACATAAAATTAATAATTAAAAATACCAAATGGACAAAATGAACCTCACTGTAATGGGGATGTAATTAAAAGATGTCATTATGATGGCAAACAAAGCTTTAATAGCATGAAAGCTATCTCCTTATTTCCGCTTGACTCAGTAAGTGGATAGAAAAAGAATCAATCTCACACAATGTGATAAATAAACCATAGTCTAAAAATGAAAGATTGAATTATTTATTTTGAAGCTTGTTGTTAATAAACATGTGTAGTCCTGATGCAGAAGATAAGACTTTTATTTCAATAATGCTTGTTGAAATGCCTGCTTTTGCAAGAACTGCATGTCCAGTTTTGCAAGGAGTAGGATCAACCCTGAAAGTTGGCCCTGGCTTGATGAGACAATTTGTACTTGAGGGTATACTCTTCACATAGTTATGAAAGAGCCTGTTCATTGGGAATTCATGCCTGGGCTTTGTTTTTCTTTGCATCTGGCATATAGTCATTCAGTTTTTCCCACCTGGCACACAATCAAACCGAAATGAAGACATCAAAGTGGTAATTGCAATGTGAAGTAATTTTTTTTTTCCCTGAAAGTGTCTTTTTTTTCTTTTCTAATATGCATATTCTGTCTGATAAATGGAATCAGAGCAGATGCAAGTGGAGAAGAACAAAATGTAATCAAGTTATACCTAATAAATAGATAAATACATTCAGGACTGTGTGCCTTTCTTCACCAATCAGAACCCTTTTCTTTTGTAATGCCCATGTTGCTTTATAAACGTGAGCCAAGCAAGCTATAATACATGACAAAGATGCACACATCTAGTATATACAAATCAAGTCCGAGTCAGTGAGTGTCTCTAAACTTTATGTGTACTGTATGTTAAAACAGCCAATTCAGCTAGCAGACTAGCTTCTAAACTTCTCATTTAAATCACGTATAAAACTTGACATGAAGAGCAACAAGGGCGTGAACACTACGTTTGCTTAAAGTTACTGACTTTAAATTTTCAAAATTGAAACTGCTTGTTAAGAAGTCACAGCTGAATTTGGTTTCTCTTACCTACTTTCAGTGACCACTCCTTCAGAGAGATTTATTATCCTTGGAACCATTCAGAGAAACTCAGTTGCTGTGGAGCTGTTTTTTGACATTATACAGGGTGAAAACATGGCATAAACCTAGCCTGTCTATGTTTTTGTAATGCAAATAACCTCACAATGAATCAGGCAACTGAGTATGAATCACATCCTTAGTCAAATTTATGGCAAAATAAAGAGTAGTCAAGCTTTAAACATAAAATTGTTCGTATTGCACGGGGGAAATGGTTACTCATCCATTTAATGGACTACCAAACATCCAGCAGCACACTCCTTCTCCTGAACACATTACGCCCCTGCTGCTTCATCTGATGGTTAAATGCATTGGATTGTTTTATGAATACTGAATGTTCATCAGTGGTACAAAAATAAATACCATGCTGGGGATGGTATCAATTTATCATTGTAAACTTTGACAGAAAGTCATCAAAATTTCAGCACAGCATGTTAATGCTAATTGGAATACACCGAGTGAGTGTTTATATTAGTAAATTGTTCTGCTGACAATTTATGTAATGCAAAACAAAATATTTCAGTGTTGACACAAACTTAAACCTTTATCATAGAAAATGGGGCTTTGCTTAAAGGAACTTTTTTCCTGAAGCCAGATTATATGTTGTTCACTTAAATATAGCTACAGCATTACAGCGTTTTGTGCCATTTTCAATAGCGTCTCTGCATTCAATGAATGCGCCTGGGGAAAACAGCTAACCTGGCTTCTTTAAAAAGTGCATTTCCCTCAGAGAGAAGCAGACTAAAAGATTGTGTATGTGTGATTTTACAGCAAAGACAAAACAATCATCCTCTTTTAATACCTTTGACATACTTTAACATTGGTTAAAGTTGTTGTTTTTCAGTTATAATTAATACTTAGGTATTTTAGTAAGTGTAATGAGTAATAAACAGTATAAATAAGCATATAAATTATATACAGATATAATTATTAATACTACACTAGTAGACATATATAATGTAAAATATATATATTATAGTAATTTTAATGTGTTTAATTGTGCAGATGGCTTCGCGTGTATTTATGTTATTTATATTTAATTATATTTTACTAAATGGCTTTAAAATGGCCCTGCAGTCAGCATGGTTTCAGGGTGTTGTCTTGCAATGATTGTGAGGCTCAGGTGGAAGCATCTTGGCAATTTTTCATGTCAAGGTGACAGGATCTGTGCAGTCTGGGTCTGAGTGACAAGCATAGTCATTGTGTTGTCATTGTCATTAAAACCCTGTAGCCACTAGTTCCAGTTGGATTACTGGGTTTGGTCAAAACAGTTTCTTGAATTCTACAAAGAATCATAACAATACAATTAAATCCAATTACATGCACTCACAAATGATAATAAAAAATAAAAGAGTATGATTGTATGATTGATTGAATTTTTCTTTGGAGACTGCTTTTGTGTTTACTCCAGTATCAGATAAATCTGTCAGTTAAATTTTTAACTTCTTTGATTGGTTACCTTCATGTTATCTCATTTCCTACTCTTTTTTTTTTTAAATCTCAAACTCAATTTTTAATCCATGCAACCAGGTAACTTGGTCTGGGTTGCAGAGGGCAGGGCTGGCTGTACACAACTTAATCAGCTCTTCCACAGGAACACTTTGGGAATGCCTGTTCCCAAGCCAGCTGAGAGATGTGATCTCTTCAGTATGTCCTGGGTCTTTCACAGGGGCTCCTTCCAGGGGAACATCCAAATCACCTTAAATATCAGGAGTTCATGAGGCATCAGTTAGATGCCTAACCACCTCAACTGGTTCCTTTCGATGTGGAGGACTAGTGGCTCCCAAATGACCAATTTCCTCTGCCTATCTCTAAGGCTGAGCCCAGACACTCTTTGGAGGAAATGTTCATTTCCACTGCTTGTATTTGCAGTCTCACTGTTTCAGTCACTAACTAAAGTTCATTACCAGGTGAGGGTAGGAACACCAAGAGACCAGTTTACCCTGGGGTGGGTGCTTGAGGGCCCACCAACCGTAGGAGGACAATCACATAATGATTTGCCTGACGAAACAGTGAGCGCTTATTTTGTCTCACTTCTTGTGGTAAACACCTCACTATTTTAAACTACATAATAATCTTTAATTGTGGCAGACATGTTCATGTTTTAGTTTATAACCTTAAGTCTTTTTCAAACCAAGCTCTTGTCAATTAAAATGCAATAAAATGAGTATCCCTATTGGTAGTCAAGGACCAGTTAGGCATTATAATCTGATTTACATATTAAGCTATTACATGGTCTGTGCATTCTTTTTTCTGTTTTAGGAGTGCAAGATTCTAACCAGGAGAAAGTTATAACAGTGTCTGGAGAGGGAATGATCCACAGCCCAGACTTCCCGCACACTTATCCGAGGAATACAGTGTTAGTCTGGAGACTAGTCGCCAGCAGCAACATGAGGATCCAGCTTACCTTTGATGAGAGATTTGGGCTAGAGGACCCTGAAGATGGAATATGCAAGTAAGGCCATGCATTTGAAAAAAATATACATATTAAAAAAATTAATGCAACATAAAATTATTTTGTTTCGTTGTGTTTTCTGACCTCACTTTATTTAACAAAGGGGCCATCCTCACAGAAAGTATTTTAATATTACTTCAATGAAATTTAATTACATAACAATTTTTTTTTCAAATAAGATATTGTATTATATTAGTCTTATAGAAAATATAACCATCATCAGCACTTCTGAAGCCTCTGCATCAGAAGTAATATACATTGTCCTCTATAGAGCACTTTCTCTGCTTGCTTGTCTTAATGAGATCATATAGGAGCTTTCCCAGTTGACATGCTAGATACATGTTGGTCTGAAGTAAAGACATGTACCATCTGTGTTTTAATCCATATTTGAAAATCAGTCAGAGTGTGGCCATTTGTAAAACTGCCTTTAGTCTGCCAGAGTGTGAATATTGAAAACCCAGTTATTTGTTACACCCAGGAAAGGCATGGATTAGCATTGGTTTTTACTACATATATATTTGATGCGTGGATCAGCTCATAGAACAGCTTGAAAGATACATGCCACACCCTCTGTATAGCAGCACAGACACAAAAACACATGCAGTACATTCTATAATTTATTGAGCATTCGGCTTTCAATTACTACTTTGATTTTCCCGTGTTGCCATTCATTTTAAAATAGGATCCTAAGCCCCACCGATCGATTTACCCATTTACGCATTGCACTTTATGCTCAGTACCTTTCTGCCAATATATCACAACTGGCTGGTTAGCATGATGGAGCTCAATCTGGGGAAGATTCTGGGGGAGGGTAACTTCACTAGTCATTCCTGGAGAGCCCCCTAATGGATAAAAATGTGAATGACCGCTGTACTTCTCTACAGAGCTGACAAGGTGTAGATAGCATTGCGTAGCTGAAAAAGCAGGCTGTGGACATGAATGAGTAAACCCTGTTCCATGAACAGTTCCTTGAAATTCAACTCCATCAATTAATGAGGTGTTTGTGATGTTGGCTCTGATGTTGGTCTAGTGTTTATATATGTTGTTTCTAGCTAATTTAATTGTCTTAAGTGCTGTATAGTTTTGCCAGCCAGCATTTATGCTTCTGGTGCAAATAAAAAAATCTGTCTTTATGGGCAGCTGATTGAAAACCTAAAAATTCTGTGTGTGACTGGAGGTAATTTGAGCGCCTTAGCTCACCTGCCATGGACCAGGTGCCTGTTGACGAATGAGGTTAATGTTGCTGTCAAAACTCTGCGAGGGAAAGTTGCACAGTAGGGCAGGGTGCCGACTGACAACTTTTGTGCTGTACTGCCCTTACAAGACTGCACTAGTCAGCACCCTCAAAGAAAGGGGCAAAGACGATAAAAACATCCTTTTCCAGGGTCATGCAAGTCATTTTCACATCCAGTGCTCCAGCTCTAGCATTTTTGTATCTTTGTCCAACCCTTCTCAAGCCCCCAACAAAGCCCAACAGGTTTTGCTCAGATCCCAAGATACATACTTTTGCCAGGGTTGGCAGACAGATGAGTGGTGCATGCAATCACACGCAGAATCCCAAACCTGCCTGCTTTTCTCTTACACTCACTCTCTTTTTTCCCCTCTATCAAACACAAACACTTTGTTCCCCCCACACACATACACACTCACACACACAAGCCTCTGGCCTAGTCTGCTACTTTATCTTTTATGTGTGTTTAAAAATTAATTCCCCAAAACTTCCTCTTAGACCTCCATTTCTCTGGTTGTTATAACAAAGAAAATCACATGCAATGCTGCCGATACTCTGTTATGTCACTGTGTAATGTGACGCAGATTAACAAGCGTCTAATCTCCTGTCCACTAATTCACATCAATGTGGCTAAAACAAACAACAGTGGGAGATGTGTTTGGCTCTGGTAACAACCCTGGAGTGAGAACTCTTTGCTATGATGAGAGGGAATAGCCGGGATGCTCATCTGTTATTCTGTTTTTTCTGTGGCACGATGAAAAGCATTCTTACCAAATCCACTGGAGGAGAGGCATATTGGAGAGGGATTGGTCTTGCTGCTGGTTGGCATGGCAGCAGATTCGTGCTTGACGACTCCCAGACAGGAGTGTTCTGAGAAAGGCATTTATGCTCTCTGTCTCCAGTCTGAAAAGAGCGGACTAAAAAGACAGTGTTTGTGTTGCTAATCTGCGTCATCTCTGTGGCAGATATTGTATCTATTAATAATGTACAAGAAGGAAAACTATGTAGCAAGAAAGCTTTGTGAATATTAAACACAGTTTCTTTGCTGGGTACTGAAAGGTTCTCCTTTCTCCACTGCAACATGTAAAAGGTCGCTTTTTTATTTTCATCCTGCTCACTGTGAGTATGTCGCCTTATTTGTAAATCTGAGAAACCACTGTTGAACATGGTGATTCTGAACACATGTCGACGTGTAATGATCAGGGTATTCTGCATTATTGATGAGCCATCTGTCAAAGCCCTGCAGCAGTCTAAAAGATGACTTTTAGAGAAGAAAGCTTCTCGATTCACTGACCTCCAACGAGGACAACAGGGATGAGCTAAAGTGATGTTTTGTCCTTTTCCAAAATGACTTTTTGCTGTTACAAATTATCAAACATTAATGCATTTAAACTGGAAATATACAGTTTTGCCCTTCTCAATAAGTTCATTTTTGCAGATAACAAACTTCCTGTATACATTTCCACATCAAAGGTAACAGAGTTGGTAAATGTATTGACACTCCCACCCCTTTAGTTTATTTAACATCACAGAAAATCCATTTTTAGCATTGCTCATGTCACTCCATGTTGTTTTATTGAAACCAGCTTGAACTGAATCTGTCAAGCCTGTGCAAATGTAAACAATGTCCTTGAAATCCAAATATCCGAATTGGCAGCACTGAATGAGAGGTTAGCGTGCCTGTTGACGCAAATGGCAAAGTGATTAATCCCAGACTGTGAAGAGTCAGTGAAACAAGGCTTTATTCAATGCAGTGCAGCCACTAGTTAAACACAGGTATAAATAATAAAGGCTGAACTCCTGAACTACATGTCTTAAGTGCTGACATTGGTCAATATTTTCACTGGCACACCAAAGGAGTTTGGAGCATGGCCATATGTCTCTGCACTTCATAATGTTTACTGGTATTATGGATTGGCAGGGCGGTCAGAGGAGACAGACAGTCGTGTAATTACAGACAGACTCACAAGCCTGACAAGTCCACAAACAACATGATGCTTTTAGTCTTGTTTTTTCTCTCACACTAAAATTTATAGTTTATGTTGACTGTAGTTTTTTTCATTTTAAAATCCAGTAATATATATATTATAATATATTATAGTGTAATATATGTTATATTATAATATATTAATATATTACTGAAAATGTTCATTGCTGACCATAATGGAAGTCAAAAATAAAAAATGAAAAATATAGATTTTTAACAAACCAATATATATTTGTACTTTTCATTAAAAAATACTTAAAATCTTCAATCTGATGGAATGCACCACTAAAGACAACAATCCCAGAACTAGAGTATAAAACTGCATATAAAAGATGGATGTAGTCATCATGACATCACCCAAAGATCAGTTAAGACCTATCACGAGGGTACAAGTTGGATATTTGCAGTGTTGCACTCTAAGATATTTGTAATCAGAGATTGGCTGAATGTGTCAAATCTGACCAAGAAACCGAGGGACACTGTTCACCCATTTGCTAATCAGTTGTCAAGTCATAATTTTTAAGCTGGTATCCCTGTTTATCTGCCTTTATAACTCTATGAACATCATGACACATTAAAGGTGATTTTAAAATATCTAAAGAACTAATCATATTAATATGATGATCAGAAACTTAGTAAAGTCACACAACATGGGAGCAGAAGGACATTTTGCAGGTTTTTTTGCAACTACAGGAGTCACTCAGCTTAAAGACCTGAAGTGCCATTTGAGGAGTGATTGGGATACTGAAACAGTACTTATGTGCTTACCAATCATTTTGTAACTGACAAGTCAAAAATCTAAAAGTCATTCTTAGGTTGTACTAAGTAAATCTATAAGCAATATGCCACAAGACTTCTGTGAGATCTCTCTACAAAGAAAACTCAAATGACGACAAGGAAACAGTGCTTTTGATCAAGTGATACATTCTTTAGTCACACATACATTCAAAGAGAAAAAAACAGATAACATCAGGTAGGATATGCATGTCAAAAATGGTTTAATGTTAGATTTGAAAGAAATATAATGGCAAGCAGGGAAGTAATAGACAGACAGACAGACAGCGGACATACTAGGATAGGTGGATAATTCAGAAAGCTATGAGAAGCATATGTCTGTGGTGCCTTTGCTAACTATAGCTAGCAAGAAGTAGCATTGTCTTTCTAGTGACTTAACAGGTGTGGAGTGTAAAACAATCCTTTGACAAAGTGGAAATCTAATATTTAATAAAGTTAAGGGCCTTATATCAGAATTTAACCCCAGGTTGTATTTTTTAGGGCTGACAGTTTTTTCCTCTGCTTGGCAAGGTTTTCAGAGTTGTGGTTTTCTCCACAAGATGCTATCTCCAATACAACAAAACAATGTGAAAGTAAAGTTTTTACTTTGCTACTGGAAATTTGTTTTGGAGTACAATTAAAGAGGCCTGGGTCTCTTGTGCAGTCAACAATGTTTAATTAAAAACTATATTTCAATGACATGTGGTGTAATAGGCCTGTCAAAAGACCGCATCATTGGTCATTAATCGCCAAAAGTAACAGCTGCTTATGCTGCACTATCCTTAGATTCTTCAACTTGAGATTTGACCGCAATGCACTAGTGATTTCCAGTTTATTTTTATCCATTTAACTCGGGCTGTAAATAATAGAGATCTCATCTCATGCAGCTACCCTGCTGTTACAGATATTTATTTTTGTATTCTTTTTTTAAATGAGGTTAAATCTTTATTGCCCTTGCAGCTTTATTAACAATCTCACCTTCAGAACGACCGTGCCAATGGGAGTCTTAAAGGAGCTGACAGACTAATAATGAGGCAAGAACTCAATTAAAGATAACAGGCTCAACTCTAAGTTCAGATTTCCAGCTACAGCACCAGCAATAGCTGGATTGGTTCTATTAACAAATCATATCTAAGACACCAAAAACATGTCCTGCCCTTTCTCTGTTCACTGTGCCAGGTACGACTTTGTGGAAATAGAAGATCCGACTGAGAAGACAATCCTGGGTCGCTGGTGTGGGTCACAATCGCTCCCAGGTGGTCACATTTCCAAGGGAAGCCAGATCACTATTCGCTTCATCTCCGATGAGTATTTTCCCTCTGAGCCGGGATTCTGCATCCGCTACTCCCTGCTGCCTGTGGTACGTGCATGATTAACTGCTAAAATAAAATGTGCATTGTGAGTAGGTAAACACTTAGCTGTCAGCGTTTCTTTCCTGCCATCTTCATCTTGGGAATTTACATGGCAGTGAGCAGTGCCTCTCCATGTAAGCACAATTAAAATAATTTGCTTGTTACATAACACGGGGTCTTAATTTGCAATCATCCATTCCTGCTTATGTGTACCCAAGGTTTTAAGCATCACTGGGGAGAAATTATGCTTAGGCACACTGGAACATCTGGCACCTGTACTGTCATTTATTTTAGTTATGAAGATACACTGAAGACAGAATAGCACATACACTTTTACAAAAGCAAAAACAATGTATACACAATAGCTGCAAAGGCGTAAGTCCAGTGAAGTTGCAACCTAATTCATGAATACCAAAACCACTAAAATATCTTAATTTACATTAACAAAAAAATGGTAAATCTTATATCATGGATCCTGAAATACTGAAGTATGCAATGCCAAAATAGAAATAATTGAACTTCAATTTTATTTTATGTTTTTTACACTTCCATACGAAGCCAAATGTGTTCTAAACCCGTGATATATCCATGTAGTCACTTCAGTCTGACATAGGAGGTGTTGCAGTGTCACTAAAGATTGCGTTCAAAATTTGTCCACTGACCCTTTTTGGGGGGAACTGGATATTCTGAGTATTTCTGAATTTTCCAACTGTGTTTCTGTTTATATTGTTACATCATGTATTATTCAAATGAAGTGTTTCTTTATTGGTTTGTACAAATACAGTACTGTGCCTTTGCACAGTTTTAGGCAGGTGAGGAAAAAGTGACGTAAGCAAAGAATGCTTTAAAAAATGTTCGTCTTCTTTTTCACTAATCAACAAAATGCAGTGAATAAACAAAAGAGAAATCTAAATCAAATCAGTGTTTGGTGTGACCACCCTTTGACTTTAAAACAGTATCAATTCTTCAAGGTTGCACTTGCACACAGTTTCTGAAGGAACTCGGCTGGTTGGTTGTTTCAAACATCTTGGAGAACTAACCACAGATCTTCTGTGGATGTAGGCTTCCTCACATCCTTCTGTCTCTTCATGTAATCCCAGACACATTCAATGATGTTGAGATCAGGGCTCTGTGGGGGCCACACCATCACTTCCTGTACTTCTCGCTCTTCTTTACACTGAAAATAGTTCTTCATGACTTTGGCTGCATGATTGGGGCCATTGTCCTGCTGCAGAATACATTTGGGGCCAATAAACAATCATTTATATTTCTGAAAGCATTCTTTGTTTACAGCATTTTTTCCACACCTGCCTAAAACTTTTGCACAGTACTGTATGTATCCCAGAAATATGTATTTGATTCAAAGATACCCAAACACTGTTTTATTCTGCTGTTTTCTATTGTTCCTCTTGCCTGTAACAGATACTATAATCACTAGTTCCAGTCTTACCTAATCTTTGTTTCCATTCACCTTTTAAACTTCTGGCAGACATTTATCCACTGTAATTTACAGTGTGTGCATAAGCCAGAACTCATAATGAATAAGGGCTCCAGCAACAGTACCCATGAGGTTTGCATGTGATCATGTATAAAAACACACTGTGGAAAAGATACAGTACAAGCTAAATATCAATCAGTCGAATGGTAGGATAATTCTAGTTTGCTGTCCATGAGTTTTTCTGTCTTGGCTCTATGGCAATGATTCAAGGGAAATTTCTACAGCGTGGGTGGAATGGTCATAAATTCAGTGTTGCGATTGTTTAAATGCCATTTACCCAAAAGAAAACTACGAGAGGGGGGTTTCGGTCCACCCCAACCTTCTCTCTACATTAGCTCTATAGTCTCAGGTTGGTGTTCCCATCATAACTGCTCACCTACTAAAGGCTGATAAAGGAATGAAACAGAAACGGCTATAATAAACTTCTGACCTTGTGTAGCTATCATGTGGTGTGATTAAATTTAAATTTAAGTAATTAAGTGACCGTTTTAATTCTTTAAAATGATGAGCAATGTAATGCAGAAGTTTAAAAACCAGCAAGATTAGCCAGTTATATTCTTGCCAGAAGGTCACTGGCCACTAGAGCATTTCTGATATCCATAATATCTGAAAAATTATTAGTACATACTTTTGTGTCTCTGTATAGCTACTCTTCTATGTCTTCGTCTGTCCTCTTCCCATTAGTCATTCTCTTGCTCCTTCTTTTTTTTTGGTCTTGATATGTAGACCACACACAAACACAGAAAATCCATTTGTCCCAGATCCCACACTGACAAAAGCCTCAAGATAAACTAAAGAGATGACTGCCATGTTTTAACCTGTCATGTTTTAGTTCTGTTCAAGCTAGTTTAAGTCAACAGTTTTACTCTTCATTAATCCCTGATGGCCTGTAGCACAAATATGCGACGGAGGTTTCTGAAATGGCTTTATATTCACTGTCTTAATTTCTTTGTGCTTCAGAGTTTTTGGTCTTTTGGTCTTAATTCACAATATTATTGCATTCTTTCATCACCATTAAAGCCCAGAATAGCATTGCTGATAGCAGCATGAACCACCAAATGATTTACCGTCACTCTGAACACATGCAGAGTGTCATGCAAACCTCAAAGCTGTATCACAAAAACAGTTAAACAGATAAGTTAGAAGATGAAAGGTATTCATTACTTATATATTATCTTCCAGTGTTAGAGTCAATAAATCAAATTACTGTTTTTGTATCAGTAGACTGCAGCAGGGCCACAAGCAAGGTCAGGCTTTAACCAATATGAACCCAATGAGATGCTATTATAAGGAAAGATTTAATGAAAAAATGTTTGCAGCAGAAGGAAGTATGAAGTAAATGTGTTTTGTATTACTTTCTTATTTGAACAAGAGAATGAGTACTGTGAGTTTTGTTTTTGTTTTTTTGTTTGTTTTTTTTGTTTTGTTTGGGGGGGGGGGGTTATTGAACTATATCTCTTTATGAATAATCTGTGAATCTATATGCAAAGAATGAGATTTTTGTTACTAGAAGCTTTTCAGTTTTTGCTTCCAAGTTCCCATGCTGTATTTCAAGAAGTACTGATGAATCACATGCAAGCAGGCTTTGGCTGCATGCAGTTAAACAGTACTGTATGTGTGGATTGCAGAAATGAAATGCTAAACTATCACATGTCGTCAATTCAATGCTTTATTGTCTTTTTACAATTGCATTTGTTATTTTTAGTCAGACAAAAAAGTTGACTGATACACAGGCTAGGACGCTTTGCAAAGATATCCATTAGCCTGATAGCCAAATGCTAAAAGCCACAAAATATTGGAAACTGAGTCATTAGATGCTGAGCGATGTAGTCCAAGAATAGAGTCTCTAATGTCTGTTTGAGCTCATAATTACAAATTGTAGTATAACACACGGTCTATGCAGGCACACACAATATTTCAAATAGTGTCTGACAATAAAGTAGAAACCACCAAGAAGTGAAACAGGGAAGGTATTTAACTTGCAGGAGAAACTTGGAAATAAAGCTTCCTTTGCCTGCATCCTTATTTGAAAGGGGTTACCACAACGGAGACACATATTTGATTTGGCATAGCTTTTTATGCTGGATGCCCTTCTTGACACAAACCTCCCAGGGATTTGTGTCTCCTCCTAGTCTTATGCTGGGGATCCTCCACGTGTTAGGCAAATGTGTTAAATACTACACTATGGAGTCAATCAGAGTATTGTAATCAAACATTATACTCTTAAATATAACAAATTACACATATTTACAAAGTATATGCACCTAGAAAGAGGTAGGGCAAGTTCCAGAAAATAACAAAATATTATCATAAATTTTTAATTTTTAAATAAAACTAATAAACAGTAAATTTTGAGCTGGTGTTGCAGGTGGACTGGTTCTCTACATGACTGATTGTCTTGTCTAAAAATCTTCAAAACAATGCAGCTGAGGTGTAGCTGTTATATGAAGCATCTAATCCCTCTGTTTTTTTATTTCTCCATGAATTCTGTCGATATATTACAACCTTGGCTTTTAGATGAAAATAAGTCATTGAGATGTATCAATGTTAATGGGAATTATCATTAAAATAATGCTTTATTTGAATCTTTAAGAAGTTATCCTTGCCATCTGTAATAAACCCTTTAGAGCACATTGCATTTGGCATCTATCAAAAAGAGGGTTTTTTGTACTGTAGTGTACTCTAGTTACTACAACAAAAACATAATCATGAGCAGAATCCTTGCCATGCAGGCTGAACATCTGAACCAAAAAAGAGCAGTCATTATCATTATCACAGAAGCTTAACTTACTATGAAGCACAGTCACTGTATCCTGCTGGTTTCAATGTTCTTCCTTGATTACCCCTGACCCTTTCCTCTTGTTCTCATTCCTCTTGTACTCCACATTAACAAGGATACAACAGAAATTCCCAAAGACCTGCTGTTTCGCAGTGTAACCACTCAGAGAGATTTAGATTTATCTCTCCAAACAATTTTACCTTTCAACAAGTGGAAGGCCAAAAGTAATGGTAGACATATATCAGTGGAATTTAAAGGCTTGGTGCTTTGATTCATCTGAGTTCATCTATAATTCTCGTAAAAAAATTGTATCATGTTCAGATGTTGACTTTTGCCTTTCTTTATCATCCATCATTTCCTCTCTGTTTTTACATAAAACTTGCTCAACATCTTTCATTACACTTTCAAGTGTTAAGGAAGGTTTTCACCGATTTAAGCAAAGCACTCTCTGATTTATGGGTCAGTCATAGCAGAATGTCACAGTTTTGCAACGACAGTGTTAAAGTTGCTATTTTCAGACACATTTTTACATTGTGGCACCTAAACTGGATCTCCTTCATCAGCCATGTTGAAGCCATACCTATTTTAGCATTAGATTTATTTACCTACTTGTTTTCTCTAATATTATTAACATGCATTTATGCATCTATACACAGAAGTTAAAAGTGAAGAATAAGCAGTTCATAGTTGAGATAACCATCCTAAATAAAGCATAAATAACAGTTAAGAGCAACACAATGCCTAAATATATGTGACATTTCATAAAACATTTTAATTGGAAAAGAAACAGCAGGTATTTGAGAAGTTTGAACTTAAACTTAATCCCTTAATAGCAGATTGACATTATTCTCCGGTGTTCAGTTCCTTTCCACAAACTGTTTGATGAAACAGAGACCAAGTTTTTCCTTCATGTTCCAACTCTAGAAGGTGCGGAAACCATGATGGGGAAAAGGAAGTTTGGCCTCCGCACGTTCGGTCTGCCTTCCCTTTGAACCTTCCTCTGACAGAGGAGGAGCACACAAGAACAGCAGCACTCTGTTTCCTCTGTGGTCAACCAGCAGCTACTGGAACCTCATGCCATGCAGGGGCCAGTACTTTAGTATATATTTAAACAAGCAATAATTCCTCCCCACCACTTCCATGGAATGAAAGGGGGAAAAAATAAGACCCAGCCTGTAATTCACAGGAAGAAATTTTAGAAAAAGCAAAAAGGCTGAGGCAAAGAGGTTGTTAAAACACAGAAGGAGAAGGAGGCTGTTGAATAGGGCATAAGCGGTGTTGAGTGGTGTGCACTGTGGGTTACAGGGACAAACAAAACATACATCATTGTGTCTGTGAGGTCTCAGTCCCCAATTAAACTGCACTGTTACTTTGAAAGGAAACATCATCCTACCAGCTTTGTTTATTTAAATGGATTGAAAAGAGTTTTACACACTCAGGATCTATGTGCCTTATGCTTGTCTGAATAGCAGCAAACTACACTAATCATATAAAACTGACTATCTGTAAACATGAAGACTTGCATAGAAGCTAATGGAGCAGGTAAAGAATGCAAGTCTTTCCTAAAGAGAATGAAAATGACTGGCAAAGTCATACAGGAGCTTTACCGTTGGCATGATGAAACTAAGGTCTGTTTTTACGGCAACCTCAATTGCAGTGTGTGGCATATAGTGCGAGCAAAAAACACTTTTTTCACGCACAACAAACCAAGTTGCTTACTCAAAGTCCTCTTGTGCAAGGAAGTGGTTTTCAAATCCATGTGAATGAGAAGATATTGTTTTTCAGAGCTATTTCAAAAAGCTATTTCAGAATTGTCATCTCAACATAGTTAGTTGAACCTGTCATTTTAGATACCAGAAATAAGAACGTGTGGTTGTGCTTTATGAGAACAAAGAGACTCAGAAACAAGGAAATCACTGCTTGAGAACAAAGTTCTTCTTCGGGGTAAGGGGGTTTAGAGGCTTTGGTAGTGATAAGAAGCACTTTAAAATCTTCTGAATAAACAGTTTCAGCCTTTCAAAAGCAAGTGATATTTTTTGAAACATGCAATCAGCTCACTGCCCAAGTGGCCTTGACTGCAAGTTGGGCAATACCATTTTAGGATGCTGTCTCTGTGTGCTTCAACTTATATAAGATTCGAAATTGCATGTACTTCAGTTTGGTTTGAGGACAGAAGACTCCACAATGTCTGTGCTTAATATGCAGAATTGTCTAGTGTGCCTTGGGCTGCTGGCTCAGCATTTATTATTTATTTATTTCATAAAAGATATAAATGGAAGATAATAAGAGTTGCTAAGGTAGACAAAACAAAATCATAGATACCAGTCTGGTCTATTAAAAACACTTAATAAAAGTTACAAATTGTGATTTTAGCCAAATGTTTAGTCATTCTGTCGTGTCACCGCAAAGTGTCTTACAGTTTAATATTTATGTCTTGTGCTTTCTATTACTAAGTCAGTCAATTCAGTTTTGTCTATATAGCCATAATTCATAATAAAAGGCCATCAAGGGCCTTTATATTGTAAAGTAAACACAGGGACAAAAGTTAAAAAAGAGCAAATCCTAACAGTCAGACTGTCCCCTGTGAATAAGCGCTTGGTGACACTGAGAAGGAGGAACTTCTTCTTAACAGGAAGGCTCATAGAGGGGCAGCCATCTGCTGCGACCAGTTGATAGGGTGAGGGCAAAGACAAGAGTCTAGACAAGGACAAGACACAATCTATTAAAGACATTCAGTAGTGGCATAAAAATGCTTGGAGTATGAAAAGAGTTGAGTGGAGAAGAATGCACAGTACATCATGGGAAGTCCCCCAGCAGCCTGTCTACATAACCAACAGATGATTCACACTGAGCCCTAACTATAAACTTTATGAAAAGGAAGGTTTTGGAAAGAGGGAAAAAACGAGCTCAAAGCCTTTGCTGAATACTGCTTTACTCACTTTGTTTTAGCCATTTGTGTTTTAGATGTTCATTTATCACAAAATTACAACTAATGAAGACCTTGTGAAGCAACTGGTTATTTTTTTTTTACACAGAAAGTTAAAACTCTTACATGATAAATCTTAATTATACATTAGCTACAACTACTAAAAAGCCCTTGAGGAATTTCATCTAATTTGGAACATGTGTGCATTGTTTCTATAGTTAATTAGTTTATTTGACCCTGAAAAAACGTTACAGAATATATCATAACTGTTCATACATCTATGTCTTACACCTGTCACACAGACACTGCTCTGAATTCAGTTTTGGTGGTCCATGTAAGGACTTTGTTCCTGAATTGGCTCCCTCATCTGCTACTTATAGCTTTATTCACACCATCTTGATGTGTCTCTGAAGGATTGCTTGGCTTCTCTATCTGACGCTGAGCTTGCAGAGTGTTGCTAATTGGGGGAGTGTTGCACCATCGACATTCACAAGCTGTTAATGGCTTCCAGTCCATACAGTTAGCCACTGCCAAGGCTCAACTAATAAGAATCACAGATTCTCTCTGTTGTCTGGAAATACAGCTGTATCACTCATACGTATGGTGCTATATGACCATTTTTTTTTCCTATAAATAATTCTTTCACATTTGTGATGATTGTGTATCTCAGTTGGTGCCAAATAAACCAAAGATATGCTCAGTGGTTATAAAGGAAACCTCATTAGCATGAGTCATATCTGTGGCGTGAACACAGCTGTGCATCAGCTGTATTTTTCCAGCCTGTGGTGCAGCCATGTCAAACCACTGGCATCTCATTTTAAAGTCATTGCCAGGGGGCTTGGATTTTGAGCACACTTACGATGCCAATAAATCTTATTAGTGTTGTTGGCGTTCTACCTTTTCATTCACTATGAAGATCTTTCTATATTTTTTTTTAACTTTTAATTACCTTTGTGTCTAGTCCAATTTACAGAAGTATGCATCTTAATCCTGCTGTCTTCGTATGCTTCAGCAGTCAGCTGATGCGCATTATAGTTACTCTACATACATGTATTCATATCATCAGCTAGGTAAAACATTTATTTTACAATGTTTATCTTTACAATGTTAGTACCAATGAGAAAAACTGCCACTCTTCATTCGGTCCTCTCATTTATTCCCTTAAAACACAGCTGCCAAAAGGCAACATTTTCAGTGTTTTCAAGCTTTTTTTATGTTGCTGTTGTTGTGTCACAATGTTTCCTTCTACCTGTCAGTCACGTAAGATTAGAGAGACCAGTGAGCTGACATGTTGGACAAATGCACCATCACAAGACTGAAAGGTCTAACAGATTAGCCCCTTCTCTCGTGGGAAGAGTAACACACCAGGTATCAATCTTCTCTGTGACTGCTCGCTGTATCTCACTAGAGAGTTCAGAGCTTGAAACAAATAATACTGTTGCCAACCAAATCTACAGAGATAAATGTTGGGATGGAAAGTGATCAAAGGAGGTGGCAAAGATGCGATCTCATTTGGCGGCTTAAAAAATGTCTCTCATTAATTCCGATTTGGTTTTTTTGCATCTGCGAGGGGGACTAATATAAAAAAATGTGTATTATTTTCAAATAATTAAATTATAATTATACTATTGTATTACTCATTGCATGGTCAGTTTTTTAAATGTTGAATTTGTTATCATGTTTGTCATGTATGACAAATTCTCATTTTCATTTTTATTTACAGACTGAAATTTCAGTCTTCAGTATGTTTCTGTCAAATGTAAGCGAATGCCTTCCAGTTTGGCCCAGTGTGGAAATCCCTGCATGTGTCTGTGATCCTCAGAGACTGTAGTCACTGTTAATCGAAATATTAGTTTGAGCCCCAGCTACAGTACGATGTTATGATTTTCAGCTTAACTCAAGTCCAGTTCACCATATCGTTTAATGACCTGTAACTCAAATTAAACTTTATATTTTATCATGATGTAAAATGTACAATAGCAGAGTAAGGTCATTTTTAACATCCTGTCACCAATGACAAAATTCCTCCTTCACTATAATTATCCTGTTTTAATATTTATAACCTAAAGTACACTTCCAACTTTTAAATGTCACACAAAGTGGCTGAGGTTTAAGTATCCTTGAGGCAGTTTATGTAATGAGGTAATTATTTGACCTTATTATGTATGGAACATTTCATCTTATTGAGAGAGTTGTGTATTTATTATGAAAGCTTGTTTAAAGACTTCTTCCATCAAAACCCAAAGCTATGCAAGTTGGACTCTTTACATTAAAAAAAAACACTTTTTTTCAGTAAGTATGCAAATGACCCATCTGTTCCATCTCTCTTCATTTGATTTATTGGTTTTCCCACAGAGTGTACCAGAGCCCAACGCCCCTGCAGTTCTCCCTCCATCCCTGCAGGATATTGAGGAGCTGTCAGAGGCTGTGACAGAGCTGAGCACTGTAGAGGAGGTCATGAAGTACCTGGAACCAGAACGATGGCAGATGGATATGGAAGAGTTGTACAAACCTACATGGCATGTGCTGGGGAAATCATTCATCCACAGTAAGAAGGCCCGAGGTAGGACATTATTAACATGTTTGTTTTCATGAATTAAATGTAAATTTAGTCCAAGAGCCAGTACTGAAATGATTAATATTAAAAGAATATGTTTTGGTGAAATGCTGTGTTGAAATAATAACATCTGATGCATTTGAGGTGGAGCTGATCTCAATCTTCTGAGGGAAGAAGTTCAACTCTACAGCTGCACGCCACGTAATTTCTCGGTATCCCTGCGTGAAGAGCTGAAAAGGACAGATGTCATTTTCTGGCCCAGCTGCCTCCTGGTGAAGCGCTGTGGTGGAAACTGTTCCTGCTGCTCTCACCGCTGCTACGACTGTCAGTGTATTCCTGCCAGAGTCACAAAGAAATATCATGAGGTAAATATCAATTTGATCATGGCATGATGAAATCCATTTGATGTTTATTTTGTTAGTTTTTATCTGCACACATAATAATATGAAAAACACCTGCAATATGAGGTAGAAAAAATAGTTTTAATTATGGAATATGTGAATATTACTGCAGTTTTATTCAGATTTATATTGATTTTTTTAAACCTGGTTTTGTGCTATTCCGTTTTCTAAAGTTATTTTGGTCCTCATCTTGGTACCATCCTTTGTTATTTGCCTTTTACTTATCATTTTGATACAAATATGGATTCTACTTTCTCTCCTAATAGCGTGTGGAAGTAATATAGGTTGTTTGTACAAACAGAAGGCTTAGTGGTCTCTAAGGCCAGCAAATGCTGGGCCACAAGAAGAAATTAGTTACACGGACTTTGAAAGCTTTGAAAGGTTTTCACTTCTTCACAAAGCTTTACAAAAGTAATTTGTTTTCCCCTGATCTATGACATTTTAAAACTTGTCCTTGTATTCAAACAACAGATTTAAAAGATTGACAGTTACTCCCAAACGATTATATGTGGTTTAGAAAAACCACCACATTGTTTATGGATCTTGTAGTGAAACAGTGCAAAGACAGTTAAAATCAGATTGCCATTTCTTATTTTGTGAATTTTAACATTCTAATTTTTTTTTAACCTTCCAAAGTTTGCTACTTGCATACCATGTTACTTACAAAGTGTTTGCATTTCAATCAAAAATGGAGGATTTTTTGAAACCCAAACCTGATTTATGTACATTTTAACATGCATTTTTCAAAACAAAACAAAACAAAATGAACAATGAACATAGAATTTTAACACATCTGGGTTTTTATTTTTTTACCATTACATGCAACATGTCTTACACATGTCAAAGCAAAATATTATTGGTTGGACTGGTTTGATATTTACAATGTACTTCACAAAGATTTTTTTTGTTATACCAAAATCACACAAACATTTCCACCCATCATCCGTGGTTCCACTTTGCAAAGCAGCAGTTAAAGGTCTAAATAACCTATCCACTCAACATGCTTTAAAAACACTGCTTCTGGCCTCTTTTGTAAACAGGTTCTACTGTTGAAACATCGAAGTGGTGTACGAGGTCTCCAGAAGTCCATGACGGATGTGCCCTTGGAACACCATGAAGAGTGTGCCTGCGTGTGTAAAGATGATTCTGACTGACCTCAGACATGTGTAACAGCTGCCAACGGAAGCATGCGGATGTTAGAAATGAACCTCTGCCGCTGTTCCTATCTCATCCACTACCACTGGAAGCTAACAAGATTCTCCTTTTATCCTGATGTCCTTTTACTAATTGGATGAAGCAGAACGGACTGGAATCTAATAAATCTTCCAAATGGATTTGACTGCTGTGGAATACCAATAGAGTGCTCTGAGTCCATTTTAGAAAGGCCAAAAAAAAATCACTGGAGCAGATCTGGACCATTACCTATGAGCTCTGAAGACTATTTTCTTCCATTCTTCTGAGATAAGAACACTGAGGCATTTGCGCCATTTCTTCCTGAGGTCTTTTTTAAAGTTCAGTCAGTGTGGGCTGATACTGTCATGAAAAATGGGAGCTTCTTTGTTCAAGTACTTTTTTATATCTATAAGTGAGCTGGCTCCAGCTGCCTTGCCTTGCTCCCTTGGCTCCTCTATTATTACCATCAAGGCAAAGAAAGGTGGTTTTTAGCCGTTTCCTTTTGCTCCCCTCTTGTTTTACCACAGAGTTTGTCTGTGGCAGTGTACAAACACAGTGTAGTTGAAATGTAACACTAATGAGACTGCATTACGTGTAAATATTTTGTTTACATTTCTTTTCTTTATTAGTGTGCATTTTCTGCCAAAGTTTTTCAAAGATAAGATCAAATTTGCACATTCAGAATCAGTTAGAACTCCTTTTTTAAGTCTTCATTTGATCCATCTCAGCAATATTAAATCTGCTTGCTCAAGACATGCCTGGCGTCAAACCATTTTTTTTTTTCAACATTTGAGATTGTTCACAATAAGTATTTATTTGTTTAAGGAAAGGGAATTTAGGTCCAAGATGACTTGTGTGCTACATATTTCCTGTTTACTAGCCTCCTCTCTGTTTGTAATTTTTACATTTTGATTTTCTTGTGGATGTTTTTTTTTTTTTTTTCATTTTTCTGTATGCCAATATTATTTATCTCTACTTTTGCTACAACTGTTTGTGTATTTTATAGTATTGGAAAGCAAAAATAAATTCTTCCATTTCTAACAGAATATGTAGTACTTGGGATTGGAAACTTTGATCCAACCACTGATATGAATATAGTACCAAACTCCAAAAAACAAAGGCACACATACTTATGAAAATCATCATCCACCGATATTATTGTAACCATGAAAGTAAATGTTTAGTTTCTAAAATGTTTTCACAAAAAATAAAAAATGAACAATTTTGCCCCACTAAAGTGGGGATGGGTTAATTGGAAACTCTAAAGTGCCCATAGGTGTGAATATGAGTGTGAATGGTTGTCTGTATATATGTGTTAGCTCTGCAACAGACTGACGACCTGTCTAGTGTGTACCCTGACTCTGGCCCTAAGACATCTGGGATAGCCTCCAGCGCCCCCTGCAACCCTGAAAAGGATAAGCGGAAGTGAATGGATGGATGAACAATTTTGCCACATAATGTAAACAGCGAGTCCGATTTATAAAATAGAAAAGTGTGACGTATTATATTATTCAGTGAATTTTTCTCAGCACAAACTTTGGTTTACCTCTGATGCACATCAAGGTGAATAATAATGCCAGGCAATCCACTAAATGTTTTGGTAACCCAAAATGAAGCATTATATTTATTCACGTCCAAATTTCAGTTAACATTCCACTAAATTTAGGGTCAGATATACATGTTGTGCCAGTTCAAACTGGGTTTGAAGTACTCTTGGCATTTACAATGACAGCACAGTGACAGTATTGCACATAACAGGTGGGAACTCAGACATGTTTGCGATTGGCCCAGGTGCATATGTGTTTCTGGGAGTTCTTTTCTCAAGTCAAAAAAGATAGAGAGAGGAAAATATTAAAACGAAGTGTGATTTACTAATGCTTGTAACACACAATTTACTGCTAACTGTGCCAGGAAAAAAAGCATGTCTCATTTTTTGTGCCAGATACTGAATTGAATTGCCTGTGTGTTTAAAAAACATTACATGTAAAACGAACCACACCTATGCGGGGATCGTGTGCACATGCTATTTTGTCCTATTTAGTAAATCTGGCTTTTACCCATCGATGGATAAGTGTAAAGAATATCCCAAAGCCTATTTAGAAAACCAGTTCCTGTTGAATTCTTATAATGGAATATAAACTGATCCATTTAAACCCTGAATTTATTAAACAATAATTTATATGGAAGTCTAGATTGCTAAATCAAACACTTTACCGTGGTTTACTATAATATCTTGTGACTATTGGCAATAGTCGTGCAAATATTGTACACAAATGAGTAAATAGTAGGTTGGAATTACACTGTAGAGAATGATTTAGAGAACATGATTTGCCAAATTTCTCACTAATCATGATTGTGTATGAGTATACTTTTTAATCCAATAACACAAAGTTGGCAGGATGAACGTATGTTTTCCTGAAGAAGTGTGTTTTTCACTCCACAAGCTCTTTATCACACTATGAGCAGTATTGTTCATTCTCCCCTTGGCCATCAGGTCACCCAGGAGGAGGTTCTCATTTGTCCATCTCACACTGCTGTCCTGGCCAATTACTCTGATCTAATGTGCACCCTGGCAGGCATCTGCGGTGACGCCAGATGCTACTGCACAAACCCGCCAGCTCCCACTGTGGCTTTTATAATATTAAACAGATTGTCTTTCTTTGTTGATGCAGTGCTTCTTTGCAAAGGAAACCTCATTGCACTGGCACGAGATCTGATATAGTACGAGGAGTAGGTTTGTTGTGTTTATATGAGTGAGTGGATGTGTACAGTTTAAATCTAGCACTTCCGCCCTTCACCCGCGTGCCTTTCTGCCTTTTGCCATATTTTTATGAAATCAAAGCAGCCTGAGTCAGGCTAGACCTCATCATCATAGCATAATATTTTTTGGGCAGTTAACCAATTGTAAAACAAACGCTTATTCTTTGTTCCAATTTAGGACTTTTTAAATATTCTGTAGCTTAAAAAGTAAAAACCTTGGAAAGTATTGTGCTGTAACTGCAGACACTCTGCGGTCCACAGAAAATTCAACATCAGTGATTCATGGCAATAAAGGTGATAATAGTATATGATTCTGCAGAAGCTTTTGGAATTACTCAGACCAAAGGTTGAAGCACAAGGACATTCTCTTTCTGCCTGTAAATGAATGCTCTTTGCAACACAAGACATTCAGCTCAAATATTTCAAAGACGTATTTGAAAAATCCTGTTAACCTCTAATAAACTGCAGTTTTGACCTTGCCTATGCATGCCTCAATAGATGAAAAGATTAAACCTCGTACACATTCCTCCAAATAAGCACAGGAACATAATAAACTATCCCTCAATTAATTTCTTCACAGATGTCCCTAATAATTGTGTGAAGAGTTTCTATAACCCATCAGGTTCTACTGCTCACATCATCAATCATGTTTTGGTTGGAGACATAAAACATATATATTCATCCATCCAATCATTTTCTTCCACATATCAAATTCTGTGCCCCAGTACGGCTGGAGCCTATCCCAGCTGTCACAGGGCGAGAGGCAGAATACACCCTGTGCAAGATGTCATTCTATCATAGGACTAACACAGAGACAGACAAACATTCACACTTACATTCACAATTAAAGCAAATTTAGAATCAGCAACTAACCAAAGATGCGTGTCTTTGAATTGTGGGAGGAGTCTGGAGTCCTGGAAAAGACCCCATGCAGACATGGGGGCTATGGCGGTAGGGAAATCTGGCCAGGATCCTTCTTGGACACCTCCTACAGTAGGTGAGGTGTTTCACGAGATTTCAGGACAGACCAAGGATAGAAAGAAGATTGTGTTTCTGGGCTGGCTAGTTATTTATTTCAGTTATTTTATATTGGGGTCAAAATTACACTAATTAGTTTTGTCATATAAACACAATATAAATCATGTTTACTTGAAATGACTGAAAACTAAGGGATTAGTTGGTCGATTAGCTATTAAGTAACAGTGGATTGTTTTTTTGGATAAAAACTACAAGTTGCATTAAAGAAAAAAAGCATTTTTGTAACTTGCCGAATTAATAATAATACCGGTAATAAATTTTTTGTCCTTACATGACAGATATTATATAACTAATGGTGCTGCAAGAAAAAAAAAAGGTTTTACTATTTTCCTTTTACAATAAACTGTTTTTGGGGTCCTCAGGGACGCTATGTTAAATATGGTGGTAGAATGAAGGTATAATAAAAGAACTCAAACAAGCAGCGGCTGGTGTAATCTTTAAAGTTATTCATGTAGAAAAAAGCGCATTAGTTGGAAAACAACTGCAGCAATGTGTGCGGTGCAGCAACCAAGCAAAACTAAGTGTTCAGTAACTGAGCTCCAAGAATGAACTTAGTTCTATGACCTAAACCAAACTTCTCAGGCGTTGCAAGTGTGCCTGCTGCACGTCCCAGCTCCAGTCCAATCTGTAAAGAAGGCAGCCACACAAATAGGTAGACACAGAAGCTGGGTGGCTTTGCACAAAGAATGAAAATGCTGCAAATACAACTAGTATTGTATCTTTATAGTTTACTAATTAAACTAATTGACATTGAAAAACTAGTTCATGCATTTATTACTTCTAGGCTGGACTGGCTCCCTTCATTGGCTTCCTGTTAAATCCAGAATTCAAAATCCTGCTCCTCACATAAAAGTCTTAAATAATCAGGCCCCATCTTATCTTAATGACCTTGTAGTACCATATCAGCCTATTAGAGCACTTCGCTCTTGCACGGCAGGCCTACTTGTTGTTCCTAGAGTATTTAAAAGTAGAATGGGAGGCAGAGCCTTCAGTTTTCAGGCCCCTCTTCTGTGGAACCAGCTTCCAGTTTGGATTCGGGAGACAGACACTATCTCTACTTTTAAGATTAGGCTTAAAACTTTCCTTTTTGCTAAAGCATATAGTTAGGGCTGGACCAGGTGACCCTGAATCCTCCCTTAGTTATGCTGCAATAGGCATAGCCTGCTGGGGGATTCCCATGATGCATTGAGTTTTTCCTTTCCAGTCACTTTTTTCACTCACTATGTGTTAATAGACCTCTCTGCATTGAATTGTACTTGTTATTAACCTCTGTCTCTCTTCCACAGCATGTCTTTTATCCTGTTTTCCTTCTCTCACCCCAACCGGTCGCAGCAGATGGCCCCGCCCCTCCTTGAGCCTGGTTCTGCTGGAGGTTTCTTCCTGTTAAAAGGCAGTTTTTCCTTCCCACTCTCACCAAAGTGCTTGCTCATAGGGGGTCATATGATTGTTGGGTTTTTCTCTGTTTGTATTATTGTAGGGTCTACCTTACAATATAAAGCGAAGCACCTTGAGGCGACTGTTGTTGTGATTTGGCGCGTGTGTAAAGATGATTCTAATATATTATATATAAATAAATATTTATATAAATAAAAATTAAATAAACTGAATTGAATTGAATTAAATGCATTCTGGGCTTTACTGCATCGATGACAAGTTACTGAACTGATTTCTAATGGATGCAAGCACAGCAAAATGCCTTTAGGTTTAGGTTTCCGTGTTTTCTCATTTAATTTCTTTCTGCTCATTTTGAATACTTTGGTTTTTTTTAATCTGTCACCCCCTGCCTGTACCCAAAAGCTTGAAAATCCTCTGGCATTGTCTCAGATATCAACCACCAGCACTTTAGCCAATGGCAACCACAGCAGTGGTCTGGCGCTGTCATTTTCCATCACTCCTGACTAAATTATACTGTCCAAAAGTTTGACTTCAACCCAACAAACAACAAAGGGCTGTTACAGCATTTTTTGGAATATAAATTTATTTATCTGCTCTTCTTGATTCCCGTAGTGATTTGCAGGTCTTGTTATCATGTCCTCCAATGAACCTTTGGTTACATCTTCTCCGAGACCAAACACGAGCTCAGCAAGTACTTTTAGGAGCAATTAAAATGGTATGCATACAATTTTCTTTTCAAAAACCTGACAGATGTCTTGTGAAAACAGTATCTGCTGTACATTCCAAATGTATTTTAAATATCGTTGCAGTGCTGTTGCACACAAAATATGAGTTGCCATTCTGCTGAACTACTTTATGTTTTTATCAAGTTCTCCTATTTTATTTCCAAAATAATTCACTACAGCTTTCAGAGCGTTAACATTAATAAACATCCATCTCCTGTAACTGGCAGCTGACTCTAGATTTCAACATGCAGTCTGTGAATTGATCTTAGCTTGAGGTTGTTTATAACTGTGCTGGAGCACTGCCTGATAGAGGAAATTTGGCAGCCCGTTCAGATGATATCTCCAGCATCCCTAATTGGTTCACAGTACATGGATGGAAAGGCCAAATTGACGGGTGCATGTTACGTTTCTGATAATTATAGGGTGTTTCAGTGGTGGTTTTCAGAGAACAAGCTGTTGTTTCTGGGAATGTAAGGTCCTTGGATTTAGGTAGAATTAATCATGGGTCAAAGCATCATTTACAAAGCAACCCAACAGAGGAGAGCTCTGTATTGAACATACTTTAGGTTAAGTCATTTGACAGATGTCTCCCTTTTCAGCTTTCATCTCCTCATTACATCCAACATTTAACCACTCCACCTTACCACACCAAGATGAAAGGTTATTACATTTACCCTGTACTCTATAATACACTATACATTAAACATCCTGCTGTAAATCAAATATATAGGCCTATGAAACCCTAGTCACCAAATGTAAATTGTATCCAAGTTGTCATAACTTCTAATATATGGTGTGCTTTTAAAATAACATAGCAAATGGATATTGAATAAGTGCTTTGCATCACCCTCAGCTAGCGATTCTGTGTGAACTACATAAAGGTTGTATGTGCCCTGTAATATATGCAGGACGTGCTGGTGGTGATGCAGGTATATTGCTGGGCTAGGACTGATTAATTCTGACAAGAGAGCTCCCACTATTATTTATTAACCTTAAACACAGATGGCCATAAGGGATCTGCATCCTTACTAGCAAGTCAAAGGTCACCGATTCTTAACAGGCAGTGATTTGCTAACCCTGGAAGTCCACCTTCTTGGTTTCTAATGATCATTCAAGCTTTGGAAAATCAGATTTGGGGTGTGGTGTCGGGGGGTAGGACTTTATTTTCCTATTTTAATATTCAAAAGTGCAAAGGTTAAAGTATTAAAGACGTGCCAAGAGAAATGAAGAGTCTTCTTTATTTTCTTTTAAAAAGGTTAAAAAAGCAGATCCTTGGCAGAAATATTTTACTTTAAGGAAACCATGTTACACAGACCTTTTGTTTTGAGAAGTGTGTGAAAAGAAATATTACCAGTAGTTGCAGCCACTGTGAAGTGGATGATGACAGTGGTGATTAAGTTATTGTATAAAGCTATAAAAAAAAAAGATATGGTAGTATCGGTGTAACAGTTATCCAAATGCTATGCCTTCTGTTTGCTTCCCTTTAGTAAAGAGAATAAATGGGCAGCTTATGCTGTGTTACAGTGATATCTGTCTCCAGCTAAAATTTACTAGTATGTGAGTCAGGCTAGAGTAAAACACTACAGTGTTTTTAACTTTTAAATAGCACTAAATTAAATATTAAGTCTTAACTTAATTTATATTTACATTAGGTGTAAAGTCAGAAAAAAAAGACCTATGCTTTTCAATGCTGTGTCTCATTCAAGTAACAAAATGTAACTTTGAAAGCCCAAAGTGGTAAAGTTTGATGTTAAATTAGGCCAGGTCATGTGATGTATGCTGTCTCATTACTGGGACACATAAGTGCAACAGAGTGAATGCTAATATTACACCCGTGAATTTTCCACCCATGGAAAAGGCTTATTGCAGGGTTTCCTATAGCCATAATTCTGACTATGAATCACAGAAATAAATAACATATCAGATTCAAGATGGCAGGTGAGTGATGTGCTGTGGCTACATATCAAGGTGACAGATGTGTGCTCCATATGGCCCTAGAACACAAAGGTCATATAATCCCCAAGGAGAGTTAGATTACCACTAGGAGTGTCGTGTGACTGCCAGGACCTAGATCTTCATACCCCTCTTAGAGAGCTAATGTGTCGCAAAGACTGATTTTCTTTTAAAAAATCCAAAACATAAAGCCACTAGTTAGAGGTTATATTTTTTTATATGTATGTCAAAAAATCTACAGCGTGAATGTGATTGTACATATTTTATTGGAAGTATATAACTGACTTTTACAATAACACATGCTCTTCTTTTTGCTGAAATTATTTGATTTCATTTAGGACAATTAGGTTTAAGTTCAAGAAAGACACTTAAAAGAATAGACGCTTTGCTTTTGTATGACTTTATGTTTTGAGAGGCTTGAGTAAGGGGGCAAACTAACCTACAACTAAATTGTTATCATCACCTTAATTCTAGATTAATCATAGAGCAGAAAACTGATCTTCACAATTTTACCTAGGCTTTCACTTTAAATTCATATTTAGAAACTCGAGCAACAAAGCAGAAAATTTCGCTGTTACCTGTTTTCATCCCTTACAAATTTAATTGTGTGGAGCAAATGTCACATATACCAGATGTATCCCAACCTTTAAAGTCATCAGAGTCTCCTGACTTAGCCTTTGGGGGCAGCATTTGAATATTGCTTCAAAGCTAAAACTGTCATGAAACCAAGCTAGACTAAAGGAAGACACATCACTTTTATTTCCTACTCTGTTGGATTTTTTTTTTGTTTATCAGATGTGATATATAAATAAAAGTGACTTGATATGTTAAATCAAGGATAACCGTCTCTAATTCAGTTGCACAGTTGTAGTGTTAACACCAAAAAAAGGAAAATCAATTCTACCAAAAAATGCAATACTCAAAAACCTTGTTCTCTTTTAAATGGTGGTTTCATAGCAAGAAGGGGAAATGACTAAAGGGAAGCGTGTAAGCCAGGGGTAGAAAGTTTGTTTTACAGCTTTAAAGCGCTGCACATTAGATCATAGACTGAACACAGCAGGCACAAGAGTCTTTGACCATCAATGAATTATTTTCTTTTCTACAAGCCCGGACTTGCCCCAGCGCTTCACTTTGAGTCACACGCACAAATGGGCCGAGTCAAATGGTTTATGCATCCTGTTTCCTTTTTTCAACAGTGTTTGAAAGGAGGGGTCACAGACCACATGTGAGGCACAACACAGGTCCCAGTCAGCAGTCCACTAAATGTCCCATTCATGTCGAGGCGCTGCTGAGCCAGGGCTTAAAATCTACTTGACTGATGTGGTCACTGGGAAAAAAAACTGTAATGCATGGGGTCGGTTTACCCTGAAGCAACGCAAGGGCACAAATTTAGGAAACTGGCCAAGTCACATGGAGCATTTTCTTTTCCAATCATTCAGTTTCTGGATATTGTTCTTAATTACAGTATCTAAGGCACTGATATCAGTGCATTCAGCACAACTTCAAGCTCAACTTAAAAAGCCTGATTCAGTTGATGAGGAGCACACTGAAGCAGAGCTCCAAGGAAGTTAACATTTCTAACTTTCCCCCCTGTTATCAATGTAGACATGTATTCCAAATTAAGTCCTGAGTTTTAAACTAAAATAAACTCATCATATGACCTTATAAACAAAGTCCAGCCAGTGTCCTTTTAAGGAAGAAGAACAATGTTTGAACATACCACAATTTCTGAGCCATAATGGTGGGAACCATGTACTTTGAAGAGAGACCAAAGACAACATCAGATATCATGTATCTGCCTGTGCTGCCACAGACACTGAATCTTAGTGTATTTTGATTTTATTTTAGTTCAGTTGACATTATTTTATCTCAGTACTTCTACTGCATTTTTCTTGCTTGGTCACATTTTCCCTTTTCAGTTTATGCTCTCTGGTAGCACTTTTCCCCACCAGTGCCCAGTTTGGTCTCTAGGGGACCATTTGACTGTAATCACCAGCTGTGTACCTCTTAGAAGTTGTTGGGGGAGAAACTGCAGGTGTTGGTACGTTCTGTTGAGATGATCTCACATTTGTGAGTGTCTGGGTTAAACTCATTTACCTCCCATTTTTCATACGTTTTTTTTCCCTGATAGATTAAACTGTGAAAATCTTTGAATAATAAATATTATATAAATGCTAACAGAGTGTCCAAAAATGTTTTTGTGCTGTCAGTGAAGTTCATTTTGAGACCAGTGTAAAGCACAAAGACCTTCCTTAACTTGCACCCCCTCATTAGAAAAGGTGTTCTGATCTCTAGTAGTTAAATTAAAGAAATAAATTAAAAAATAAGGTCCTTTTTAGTGAATTAGAGTGGGGGGTTTTTTTAGACATAAGGGCTATGATGGCAATCAACCACACACAAAAAAAATCCTTCTTATATGTTTAATTCTACTGTATCAGTAAGTCACCCCAAGCCATCAACTCTGTTTTAAAGACCAAAATTCTTAGATTTATGTGACCTTACTTAAAAATGAGCTGATATATCAAGATGGTACATAGTAAACAATTACTTTAAATTTCTCAATCATCATTTAGAACTTTGTTTTATTAACTGTGTGCTCCAAATTAATTCAAAAACAGACTGCATCGAAAAGGACAGACCATACTGAGTTGTCAAGACCTATTTGGTCTAGAAATGAAGACTTTGGGAAGGCAAATCCCTGAACGGGGACACTGCTGTTGTCTAAGTGCTCATTTTTTCCATCAGATATACACTTGAGAGCATGTTCTACTTAAAATCTCCAAACGCACCCTGATCCAGCAGAAAATATCTTTGGGGCCAACTTGCTTTTAACCTGCTAATTAAATATTAATTTAGAGTCTTTTCTTGTCATCTCATATTTCTCTGGAAACTGTTTTTTAGGGTCCTACAATATAAATTGAATGAAAGTGAAATTTACACACATTTACAGCAATTCATGCTGCAATTACTGTAAGACTTGCATCATGGTTTTGTCAGTAATGCAGTAGATGAGCATTTCAGCAAATTAAAGTAACCCTTTGTTGCGGGTTGATTTCTCATTGTCCAGTGAAAGCATTTGTCACAATCATTTACAAGATTTGCATTCAAGATGTGATGTAATACAATAACCTTTGATCACATAACAAAAAAACTATCTAAAACTTTGCCTTCGGTTTTCAGCTCCTACTTTCTCTGAGACTGTATGGCAGTTAGTGTGTAGCATGGCTTTTCATATAACACTAACTGCTAAAGTTTTTCTGACGAAAATGTCTTTGAAGTTGCCCTCTGATAAGATCAAACACTAATATAAATCTGTTACAGAATTATTAAATACAGAAAGTACACAACAAGCAAAAAACAAAATCCACTTGCTTTGCTCTCTGAGGAGGCATCAAAGCCTTCTCAATCCCCCAGGTATTGGCTTGAATAGGTTAAAGCAGCACGACAGGACTTGTAGATCAACGATGGGCCATTGCTCTTTGATAAATACTACGTACTGCCAACAAGTAAGCACTTTGCAACTGAGCTTTTTTAGTGATAACAGTACAATTTTGAAATTACTAACTACTTTACAGAGCGTTTGTTAACAGAGATCACAAAAACAAAATGACAACCCAGTGAAAGAAAAATAAAGCCACTTTTTTTTCTCTTAATTTATTGAAAAAAACAGCATTTCTCATGCACTGAGACATCAGTCACAGGCACATTCATCAAGAAGTCAACAAGGTCATCAAGCTCTGGTTTTGGTGGCATGGAAAATAAAAGACTTTTCTTGCATCATACCCTTTATGGCCTTTTAAAAGTGAGTTAACTGTGAAATAGATTCTTAGAGAGATAAGTGGTTTGGCACTAGCTCACTGTAATTCTTTAAGCTGTGTTTAGGCCTGCAGTAATTTATGCTGGCTGCTCAAAGAACAAGTACTGACTTAACTGTACATCTAACTACGTTTTTTGCCCAGCTTGCACACTGTACATTCACAGCAGTACATGAAGTTGACAGGGCGTAGAGACTGTTTTCATCTGAAAGCACACTGTGCCAAGTAACTGCGCCTTAAATGAGGCTGTTTTTATTGGCTCCTTAGCGCTTGGCTCATGGTGAGTATAGCTTGAGCAGGCACAGCCTGTAGTGTTAATAGCTTGTAAGGTCCTGACTATGCTTTCAACTTCAGCGGTGAGTGAGGCAGTTTGTAATTATTTTACCCACAAACAATTATGCATATTTCATCTAACTGATAAAAGTTTCACCTCCACATGTGTTCGCTTTCTTTACAACATGCCATTATGCATGACGTACTAGTAGCTCATACCTATGAACTCCAGTATTAGAGCTCCTTGATATTACTGTGGAAAATGTAATGGGCATTTTCCCATTACATTACCTAATTTACAACTTAGTGCATGTTAGTCTGGATTTATTAAGGAAATAACTCCACAGTAGGGAGAGTCAGGTCCTGTTGTTTTACAAGTAAATGAAGCAAACAGTGCATTTAACCATTCAGCCTCAAAGGAGAGCTCTCGAAAACATTTCTGACACCTTCCCATCTTTTAAAGTACATTTGATGATTATTAAGATTACATTTTGACAAGGTCTGAGAAATACAGTACAGTCTTTTCCTAAATTGTAGTTTTAGTCTTTTATGAAATGCACTGTGTTGTCATGAAATGTAAACTTCAAAATGACAAAATAACCATGTTGAAATAAAATTGAATGCTGCTGTATGAAGCAAGAAAAAATTGAAATACAGAATTGTTGTTATTTTATTTGTTTGTTTATTTATTTATTGGAAGAAGAAGAAGGCATATTATATAACAGAAAGCAAAATGTGCTGTATGGACAAGAAAGCAAGAAGCAAAACTTAGCATGTGAATAAAAATATCCAGGAAATGATGAGGGAAAACATATGAGTGCATCTCAAAAAATTGGTAATAATTTCCCCACAAAAACAAATAAATCTATTTTAAAACGTGTCTGTTCAATCTAGTGGAGAGACAGTCAAACTGCATGTAGGAACATCAGCAGAGGGCAATGCCAGACAGGCCACAGTTAATTGCCAGGTGACTGAGCGTTACTTGGGTCAAAAGTGCACCAGGGAGATCTATGTGGAGCTAAGTATCATACACTTAAATATAAATGTTTACTTTATTTGTGGTTACCAGTTGGAGCTACTCCCAGATTTATCCACAAATGTGACTGTGAAATGATTAAAAACCTTGCTTACTGTATGAGTCTAAGGTGAAAGTCGCTCTGATTATCAGCTACTAGGATCAAAGCGATGCTGCAGTTTCCCCTAAATATATCTACTGCTGGGTTGTTTGGTTTATTACTTAAACATTTCAAAAGAGAATCCCGTATGTGGTGAAAAGAAAGATTGATGATAGAGGAGAGTTGATATAAAAATGAACTCTGTGGGAGGAAGTACGCATGCATTGGTGGTCTGCCACTGCTGGCACCAACTGTGAGTGTTTCCGCTGGAGATGCCAAATGGCTCCAGGTTGTGCCAAGAGAGAGATGGATCAAGGCGACGGGCCGAGCCGTGGTATTCCCATGTCTCTGATCACAGAAGGTAGACTCTACAGGAAAACCTGGGAAAATCTGGAGGTGGGAAAAGGTTCTGATTTGCTCTCTGAGTAGAGCTCTGACTCGCCTGTGCTGCAAACCTCTGTGGTGAGTTTTCATTTAGATCAAAGGGCCCAACCCCATTTCCAAGCATGCAAACAGAGAGAAACATCTGCAGCAGAATCCATGATATTTCCCGTGAGGGTTTTCAGAGAGGGCTTACTAAAACAAACTCCTCCATGCTGTTGACCACACCCCTGACCACTGGAGCTCTGACCACTCCATGTCTACATCTGTGCTGGTATGAAAGGAAAATGACCAAGAATGGTCTTGCTAATCGTTAGAAAATTAATACAGTACTCTGTAGTTTGTTTGTTTGTTGATTTAATTCAAATTTGAAATGTAGTTTATTGTATATTTACTGAAATGGCATGATGAGAAAAGCCATTTCTTCCATTGAACTTTAAAACACTTGATTCTCATGATCAAGTGAGTTTTTCCACAAAGTTCAGGGATGATCTATACTATGAGGGTATGTGACAAAATGTGAAACAGACTTGAAAAACGCTAAAGCTATATACAAAACATCTGTAATGGTCTCATCTTTGGGGCACATTTCATTGTATGCTGAAGGAAAATGAAAACTTAATTTGAGACCATTTTGTAGCAAGATTACACCACTCCAACAATGCGTTCTAGGACCCAGCCTATTTTGTGTTTATTCACCAGATGATGATAGCTTATTTGGCTAACTACCAATACATTACAGAATGTGGGAAGAATGTGGACTGAGGGTGTAGGGTGGTAGAAGGGCACTTGGGCCCCCTAATTTCAACATTCTTTACTCATTACTCATTGATCAGAGCAGATCTATGAAATGTAACTTTCATTTATTTAAAAGTGAGACTATGAAAGAGACAATGTACTCAAAGAGAGTACTGAACATGAATCTGTGGGAGAATTCATTATCACCAAAGACTATCACACAAAGAGCCAGTTAACAGTGGGGCCGGCAGGGGAACATTGGAGCCAGATCTTGTTCCACTGATATGAGACATTTGAAGTTCAGAGCATTTGAAGCTACTAAATCCACTAATTTTATATTAAATATTTAGCAAAGTGATTTTATAAGCATTTGGCCCCACCCCAAAATTTTCCATATTTTTCAAGTAACCCATATTTGACAGGAGCATAATATAAATGGAAATTCTGTTTTTGGTGTGCCACTCCAATATTTATAATGGCCACCCTATTGAAAATAATCTGGAGGCACCCCTGTCTGGATTATACCACAAATACCTGTATCTCTGTCATGGTCCTGGATTACTTGACCTAGTGTTTTTGAGTTGTGGACTTTTTAGTTCCCTTTTTTTATTTATTGTCTGCTAATTTTTGCTTACTGAAATAATGGTTCATTATTTGTTTATTAACTAATTCTCAATAGTCTGCATTTGGGTAATTAATCCCTTATGACAAACCTATGGGAAAAAAGAATAATAATAAGACTTAAATTCAACAACACTTTCAGATCGTTTTTAGCTCATTTGACTGATTTTTATGTTCTGCTGTCTGTCTATTCCGATAGGAGCTTGTTCCTGTAGTCCAAATGCAATAACTTGCCAAGGCAGCTGTCAAGTAAAAACAGCTTCCAGAAACACATTTGCTCATCTACACACTTCTGAGGTTTTGTGTCTTGCATGTATACAACACTACAGCCATGACAAATGTGTCCACAAACATATAAAAAAAACATTTAGTTTTCTTTTTTCTTTTTCTATTTATTTATTTATATTCCTATTTTTTGCTTTGTATAACCCACCATCTCACTTGAACTCACCAATTCACTTTCAAAGGAAGAATCTCACACCTGTAATTTTCATAGCAAATGAGCACTCCACATACTCAGTACAACCCCAGAGCCATTACGCTCTGGTGTAAATATCATATAGCACTGTGCCTTGCTCAAGTGCATTTATGATCAATAAAGAGACTTTTCTTTTTGTCATTGATCAGGCATATCTGCAAACGAATGGCAAAACAACCTCCTTGTCTGTTCAAAGCACCACTCCAGCTTGGTTGGGGATTGCGTTGCTATGGTAATAAGCATCCTGGCTAGTACACAAGGGAGACGACCCCTAAAAGAACAGTTACCCTATGCAGCACATAAATGAGAGGGAAAAGCTGTCTGAGGGAGCCTGGTTGAAAAGGCATCATACTGCTTTCATACATGGTAGGATTAACTTGCGAGTGGTAGATGGCATTATTAAATAGGAGCCTACTTCATATCTCACATTCACACGCACACAGACACATGCAAATGAAGGAGAGCTTCAAGTTTGCCTAGCTCCTTCTTTAAATGTTTCACAGAGTCTTGTCATGTTGAGGCAGTATCATGAAGCACTTTGAATAAATAAAGACTCAGATTTTATTTTTCATAAACCTTGCCTTTCAGTGCCCCTACCGACAATATAAACGTCTTTTATGTATGAGGACAACAAAAACCAAACACACTGATAATGGAGAAAGCATTACTTGAAGGCAATGTAGTGTGGTAACTAAAATACATTGTTTGAACATCTATGAATAATCAAAACTATGTTGTATGAAAACCTTGAGATTTTTATACAAATGCTAACAGGAAGAGATTGGATGACAGTGACTACATCAGGGTCTACACCTTAATAACCATGTGACTATTTTTTGGAGTTCTGTGCTCAAAATGTTAAAAGTGATTGCAATGTAAAAAAAAATGCATTATTTTATTATTAAGCAATCCCTTCAGGATTTAAGCCACATTCTGAGCAAATGCAGGTGTTATCACGTTGCTTAAATGGAACTGAAGGTGATTATAATCCTTTCTGAACTCTGGTTGAGAAAGCTTAAAGCTAACTGTCACACACAGTGATATTTTATGCAAAAAGGAAAATTAATGAATGCTTTGATATATAAATTGTGCATGAAATGGGAAAACATTACATTTGTGTACAGGAGTACATGATGTTATTCAGTTGTGATATAACAAATCAGTCTCAGAGAGAGGAGACACAATGTGCATGCATAATATAGCTAAACAGCACCAAAAGCACATGAATGAGTATTTAAGGAAGGAAAAAGGTTAGATGCCAAATGTAGTGTAAAACGAGCATAAAGGGGTTACTGTTGCCGAGTAAAGTGCCAATTAATGTTCGCCATTTTTTTACAGTTTGATTGTAACACATAAGATATGAATGTTGCATGCTCCATTTTTCCATGTAAGCTCCATGGGATCACGTAGAATGACAACATATACATCTTCAGGGACATTTGAATGCAGTTTGGCAGAGAGGAACTCCCAGCTTGGTATTTTAAAAAAGAGTGGGCTTATATTTTTGAGCTTGCAGCTTGCAGACTGTATGAATGGTTACCAGGCAACAGCACCGAGAGCTGCTGGAATTGAAGTGTCTTCAACTAAAACTTCCTGCAAAGCAAATTTCAAATGGAAGCCATCCAAACACAGTCAGACACTCAATTTAAACAACTCAAATGAACATGGTGTTAGCAGACACACAAATACACATTCAGCAATTCAAATGTTGCTACTACATTATCTTTGACATAAACAGCACATATGATTTTGCATGTTATCCTTCTTACAAATAAATGTGTTGACTCAATCAGGGTAATAGGGACAATGCACAATATTAAGGATCTAAAGGATCAATCAATTCTCAGCCTTTCTTCTCCTCCTCCTCTTCCTTTCTCTCTGAGAAACATTATTTGAAGGCACTTGCACAGCATAGTTCATGTATGTGTGGTGCTGCACTAACTTGAACATGCAAAGCTGAAACACAGACATGGAAGACAGTCTATGAAATGAACTGTTGAATTCTTTGATTAGATTAAATAAATCTATCTGAGGCAATAAAAACCAACAACAAGCATGCAGGTGCATTAAGGGTGGCTTGGTACCAGCAAGATGTATAAAACCATATTCTTATATGTTTTTTAATAGTAATAATATCAAACATTAATCTTTCTGGCTGGTTCAAGTCAGGAGGTATTTGTGGAACAAATAATGTATCTGCTGTGCATTTCTGCTGCATGTCAGATTTCACAAAACAGTCCACTTTACTGCCCCAGTTCATTTGCTCCATGTCTCTGACCTCCAGTTTCCCCTTAATTTATCAAAGGACCTTTTCTGCTGTTGCTGATATAAGGCGTGCTCAGATATAATGACATTATATGGCATTTTTCATTGTCGTTGTTAGTTTTTATTTCTCCTGCATTTGGCTCCAACAATATGCACTGTTGTGAGTGAGTGTGGGTGACTGCTGAGACCTGGAAGATCTACTCATTAAAATTCCCGAAGACGTTTCTGGCCTCGTTAAAGACTGGCTGTCTGGTCAGGAGATAAATTCCACCCACACCTTTTTTCTTGCCTCTGTTTTTCTCTTCTGCTCTTTGTAATCATGCTCTCTCAAAGGCTTCAATATGAAAGGGAATTGATGGCTCAAAGGGCCCCAGGATGCTGCATAATGTTTCAGTGACTCCTCGTAAGCAGACTTTAGTAATCCAAGAAGCTTGCAGCAGTTTGCATCCCTTTTCCTTGTCTTTTTTAAAGAAAACTTAATTTAAGAGTAGACAACATTTTAACTCTAATCTATATTGAACCAAAGCACAAAGCATATGTGTTACCAAAAATAAGGTAAAAGCCAAGATAGTGTTAACGTAAATGTGGAAGCTACTATAGAATGTGATTTTGACGATAACTTCATCAATAAAAGTAGATATGTAACATGTAATGCTGGGAAAAATGCACAGGTATAAAAAGAATAATTAATTAATTTAAAAAATGCTTTTCAAGCAGTTAGCTAACATGAAATCTGATCATAAATGTCATGTAAATACAGTGTAGGACTAAAGCAGGCACTTAATTTCTCTAAACAACAGTGTGTTCCCCTGTTTTTCTCTGCATTTCTTTCTCAACAACAGATGAAGGAACTAACATACAAGGCAAAGGTGGTGAGGAACCAAACACATAAAGAGCTTTCATGTTCATTTCTGTACCATCAAACACATTTTCTGGATAGATATTTTAAGATCACAGTGACTAATGTGTCATTTGCATTTACTGTATTGTATTATTAAAATGCTGTTGCCAGAAAGGGAGTTTTTCCTCTATTGTGGGCATTTTGTGTCATTTCAGAATCTGTCAAATTGAAGCTTTTCTCTAATGTTCGTATTAACGAGTCAAATTTCGACTGTTATTATCGAGGTGAGCCTGTGCAAATTGTAGCCTCAGTTTCCTGCTCTGAGCTGTCTTTCACTGTTGTAGCCCATTAGCTTCACGGTTCAACATATTGTGCTTTCAGCGATGCTCTTTTGCATATCTTGGTTGAGAGGAGTGGTTATTTTAGTTACCCTGCTTTCCTATCAACTTTGAGCAGTCTTGCCATCTCCTCTGGATATTTTTACTCATTGAACTGCCTCTCACTGGATATCATATACCTTTTTTTAGATGGTTCACTGAGACAATCCCATTTGGTACCAACAACCACACCTCATTGAAAGTCCATTTTATCACCTTTCTTTCTGCCATTAAATTGCTGCCATGTGACTGGCTGATTGGATATTTGCAATAACATGCAGCTGGAACACCTAAAAAATTGAGCAGTATATACTCTTGTGTGATGAAAAATTGTAGATATGTGACTAATACTGTAGGAATAAATCATTTGAATGAAGAGATGGGAAAGAGAGGAAGTAATAATGCTATAGATGTAAAAAGACAATTGCAAAATGGTGTGGAACCGCACTGCTGCATTCCAGCAATAAAAAGAACAAAAGCAAAATGACTGTGGAAGGAAGATTATGATGAAGTTCCTCCATCTGTGTTGGTGGCTTAAGTCGCACTGGGAAAGCACCTGTGTGAGACAGAGCCCATTACAGAGCCGTTACAAGGCCATCTCCACAGAGGACAGACCACAAGTGGCCAATTAAATAATTAGAGCATCCCTTTTCTCCATGTTCTCCCTCTGCTTCTCCTTTATCTCTAGCTCAGAACTGAAATTCTAAGCTCAAGCATAAAAAACACGTAACCCTCACTCCTGTAGGCCCAGCTGATACACGAAGAGAAATATCACCATTAAAGGAAGGAGAGAGAATATGTCATTCGTCTTTGTCGCCACACAACAGGACTTGCTTACTCTATTTACCCAAGTCATTACTACTGCAGACTGTGGAAAATAATTATGTCTGAAAGCATCTGAATTGAAGCATGGACTCGTTTCTTTAACATTGTCTTTCTGGCTTATTTCTGTTTTTGTAGAACTTCTTAGTGTATTTACAGTATGTTTAGATGCACAAACAAACCTGGATTTAGTATGATTTTGGTGTGATTTTGGTTAAACAGTGTTTAAGGTTCATGAGCATCTTTTGTTAGTGTGGGAAGAAGCTGAAGAGACACACCACAGACATGCGAAAAACCAGGTACTATCTTCATAAAGTGTGACTTTACTGTCAGAAACTTGCATGTTTATTTATTATTAATTCTATAAAAAACAAAGCATAAAAGCAAAAACGTGTTGTTTTACTGCTTCTTGTCAGTGAACAGTTGCCAGGCAACCAACAAGAGAAGGCACTGTCCCCAGCCAAGAAATAGTCACATAATCCACTGTAAAGTGCATTGTTGCTTTAAAACTTTACGGGGGGATAAATCCAACATAATGTGTTAATTTGTTAAGTTTTAGTGGTGGTGGGAGGCATATTTTGTTATTATTGGGCAGAGCCAAGATTGCTCTGCAAGATGTTTGCCCTAGTTTCAGTTTTTCCTATATCAAACAGCTGACTGGAGCCTCATGTTTAGTAGACAGATGCAGCATGTTAGTGTTTTAAATGTTGTCAAATAGTATGCCACACAACTGTATTTCAATGAATTATTAAGAACTGGGTGACACACAAAAACAAAATTCACACACAAACGTGATTCACTCTGTAAGACACTAATAATTGTGGGTCTTAGGAACTTAGGAAAGACATAATAACAGTGGAGCAGGCTAAATGGCAACAGTGGGACAAATTAATTATCCATTCAGTCAACTGTCTTTGGAGGAACTCTTGTTCAGTTTGTCTCAGGACTATTGTATTGCATCCATTTACTGTATGTATTTCAGGTAATACACTGTATCACACAATAATAACACCTTAAAGACTATATTAACTGTATTGCTGAAACATGAAAGCATCACTCAGACCTTTTTTATCCTTAGATTTCAGGCACAGTGAGATCAAAACAATCAATGATCGCCCATAAAATACTGCCAAAGCAATAACCCTTACTGAAACAGACCAATTAAAATGTACACTAAGCACACTAATACTTCTTCCTGGGTTCTTTTTTGTTTGTTTGTTTGTTTTTTATTGTTTTTTGTTTTTTTTTGAGGAAGTGTACCAAGAAGAAGACAAACCTTGTTTTCACTCGTCTACCCTTCCCTGCATGACACTTGGTGATAAATAATAGAACTCAAATGCAGCCTTGGGATACTGAGAACAGAGCAGCTCCCTAAAAATCAAGGCTCGAGATCAAAGGATTAGCTGTGCACCAGACAAAATAATGGCCGTGCATTTTTGGTGTATGCATGTGTAGGTGTGTGATTATCCCAGTAAAGTTAGAGTTAAAGAGACAGATCGTATTACAACATGGCAGGTGTACCTGTCACACCAATTGGTTGTATTGTATCTTAGCTTTCAGCATATAATCATATAATATTCATGCTAATAATATATATTGCATGACAATTCTGTACATACTAGGATGTAGTTTGTCTGTATTGGTAATGGGGAAGACATACTGTAAAAGAATACGGCTCTCTCTCACAGTATCTCTTCTGTCCTGTCTCCCTCTCCTCACAGCCAAGCGGTCATGGCAGATGGCTACACCTCCCTTTGCCAGGTTCTGCTAAAGGGTTCTTCCTGTTAAAAGGGTTTTTTTTCCTTCCCACTGTTGCCAACTGCTCCCACATAGCAGATTTGGAGTTTCTAACATACAATTACATTCAATTTAGAATCACGGAATCAAATAATCATAAAATGTTCTCGCTAAGGTCTCTCATCTCTTAGTAAAAAGAGATTCCAAAAGATCGAAAATCACTGGTCATGAACATCTGTGGGCACTGTTGTGCAAAGTTATTTTAGTAAATAGAAACAAAAATGCATAATTAAAGTATATTTTTTGGATTGTTTTATGTAATGCATAAGCTTTACTGCTCATGATTCACAATAGCTGTACAAATTTTATAATTACAGACAGTATAAAAATTACCAAGTGCTGTTCACAAGAGCGATATAGTCAGTGGGTAGTCAGACATCAGGACATACTTGTTAAATTCAATATGCATTTATTAAAGACACATTAGTGTTTCAAGCATGTCGGGCCAATATGAAGTAAAAACAAAATAAACATTTTTGCTGTATTAACATCAATTTGATTCCCTTGTTTCCAAACCAAAAATAGTCTAAATATTCTCTTGGTGTTGATTGGTGAACATATCTGTTTATCACTTGGGTTCAAAATCTTTCAAAATGAGTTGAGATATAATGACTGTAAAGGTCAGATCAAACAATTTACATCATTTTCACATTTATCAAACCATTTTTCAATCCTGTGATTTCATGGATGGCGGACTGTCACCCCTTTGACCAGGATAGACACGTCATCATATAGAATAAATGTGAAAAGCTTTGCATTACTCTGGCAAAGTAGTGAACTAGTTGGTCTCACAGCACAAGCAAAAAACATCTGGGTATAAATCTGCAGGTCAGCTGTCGCCTTCCATGTTCCCATTATCTTCCTTCTAAGGGAACACCTGGGTCCAAACCATGCCAGCCAAATGCCTCACACAGCAAATAGAATCAGAAGAAGTTAAGTGTTTCAGGTTTTCCGTTTTGTCACCCTTACTTTAGGTTAGAAAGAAAAACAAGACAAAAACACAATTAGCAGGGCTGTGTTTACCAGCACCCCGTGATTTTCCCTGAATAATGCAGTATGGTATTTCAGTGTCAACTCAAGTGGAAGTTTTTCTGTTTTTCTTTTTTTTTCCTTTTGTTTTTTTACTTAGGAGGTTTCAAGACTTGCAGATACAATGAAAATAAAAAAAGGTATAACCAGTCTAAGAGTTTCAGCTGTAAGTAGTTTCCTGTGAGCTGTGGTGGCAAAACTGAACTGAAGTCTAACAGGCAGCTATTCGGCTTGACCTGCTGAAACAGCTACGATTTGCAGGCAGGTTTGAGTTATATAATGAAGAGGAGAAAAAGTCAGATTCAGAATTAATGTCAGCCTCACTTGAAATATGAACTAAACTCATCTGAACATTTCTTTTGTACTATCTGCTTCAAAAGACATATTTCAAAGAATACGTGGGCACCACATATTCCATTAATTAAAGATGCATTGCACAATTCATCACTGCTAACCTTGGAAAACATCAAATATGCACATATAATCAAATCTGTATTAAGTACTAAGAAAAAAACATTTTATTGATAGTTGGGCAAAAACAGCTCATATTTTCTGATGGAATATTATTATATATACTATAATAAAACAACTGGCCTAAGCTAGGCCATCATTCATTTATTTATTTATTATCCATTTCACCCTGTTCCTAGCATTCTCCTTGTCACACCAACCCTCTCCGTCTCCTATTTTACTACAGCCACGACTCTTCTCTGTGGTCTTCTTCTTTTCCTCTTGTCTGGCAGCTCTATCGTCAAGATCCTCTGTACATCTCAATTTGGTCTCTCTAACTTTCCCTCCAAAACGCTCAACCTCAGCTGTCTCTCTGATGTACTCATTTCTAATCTTGTCAACCCTGGTCACTCCAAATGAAAAATTAACATCTTCAACTCTGCAACCTCCAGCTCAGTCTCCAGTATTTTTTGTCATTTTGCCACCATCTCCAAACCATACATCATAGCAGATCTCACTACCATCTTGTAAACCTTCCCTTTCAGTCTTCTGGTGATCCTTCAGTCACAAATCACACTGACACTCGTCTCCACCCACTCCACCTTGCCCACACTCTGTTCTTCATTTCTCTTATCCACTGTCTGTTGTTTTGGATCATTGACACCAGGTATTAAAACTCATAACACTTGAAAATCTGTATTAGTTATTTATGGACATTTGGTAATTTAAAGCCTGAGTCACACTATTTCTGTATGCTAGTACATGTAAATAAGTAGCTTTTGTGTTTTATCTGCAAATACAGAAGCTGCAGTTCTGATGTACACTGGAAACACATAGAACAAACAGAGATCTAAGGGTTAAAAATGTTGCCAGCTTAAGACATATTTTAAGCTGTAAACACTGCATTTTGCTACATTGCCTCGATACTTCTCCACACATACAAAAGATAGCTATTTGACTGTATGCAATAATACTGTTAGAAAGCAATTAGGATATATTTAGTGAAATTACACTGATGTAAAACCAGCTGTTTCTTAGACGAGACAGACACATGGATTGGGATGTGTAATAATGATGTTAGGGATTAAAAACAGATTTTAAAAACTGCTTTACACTGGTAGATTTTTTTTTTTTTATATCTGTGTATAATGATCACTGATCTGTCCCGTGGATTAAAATTGATTTTTTTCTTTCTTTCTTTTTCTGTTCTTTTTTTATTTATTAAACAAGGACCTCCATGAAATTATCTGCAACAAAAAACATGTTTTGTTTTTTTTCCCCTAGTTCTAAAGAACATGTTGGGAATTGCGTTAAAGTCAAAATGAGTGTGCTGTATTCTGTTTTGACTATTTTAAGCTTGATTTTAGGCATATTTTATGATTTTTTGTAACCGCTATGCAAGGAGATATAATCTTTGTACTTTCTATACTTGTCTTTCTTTTATTTATTCATCTTATTTTGATTGTGCACTGTGCTAATAAACCTATTACAGAATCTTCTTTTCGTAAACTTATTTCCTTAAATAGTGCATTAAATAAAAACACTTAGAGCTCTCTTTATGACAATGGCAGGGGATAAAGAGAGATATCACAGAGACCATTCACTTGCTGAATCCTTACAGCCCATAGACCACTTACTAACCCAAATTCTTAAGGAAAATTAAAACCTCATTTGGCATCACGTAGTGAAGTCAGAGAGGCCACAATGTCTGTGTATACGTCTGGGTCATCCTTACATCATTGTGGAACTGGGAGTCAGATTTTAGAGTATAAAGTGTCTCTCAAAGCTTCATCACAGGTCACCAGTCAGAGACAGCCACAGAACAAAACCTCTTGGTTTTTATTTTGCTTAGGAGCACATCAGCTGTGAGGTTTAGAACCCTAAAGTTGATCTGTAAACATATTTGTAGTCGTGTTTTCTGTCATCAGGGGTCATCATTTACATCTAATTAAAAATGCCATTTTCAAATTAGTGCAACAATTGGCTATGCTTTATACAGGGGTAATGGAGATTACAGTAGTGATGTCAACTGGCAATTAAGTTTCCCTTCTTATACAGCAGCAGTGACATTTTCATTTAAACTAATGCAGTTATAGTCCATTAGTTATCCAGCGACAATTAATAGGTGATTCCAGGGATGGAGATGAGAAGTGTGGGTATATCCAGTTTCTCCCAGCTTGTCCTTCTGGTTAAGAAGGAAGCACTGCCACCTAGAGGAGGAATGCATCATTATGGGGCTGTACTTGTTTTTTTCTTGCAGCCATTTTGTTGTGAATAAAACACCTTTCAAAAGTCCCACCTAACTCGGCCTTTGTGTCTTCTATTGACATCACATCAGGGTGTCTCTAGCTGCTGATTTAGTCACCACTTTACTTTTTCCTGAGTGTTTCCGTGCTGGGTTTGTTTTTTGTTTTGGGTTTTTTTTGTTTTTTGCCGGATAACAGGTTTTCTTTTTCCTGATGTTGTCGGCCCCCCCTTTTTTTTAGTCCAATCCCAGTCCATAGCTGGCTCAGTGCATGACTTCACAGGCTTGGCCTGCTTTCTCAGCACACCTCTCTATCACCCAGTAGGTCTCCAAGACTGAAAGATGGCATGTGTGAATGAAATACTAGGTTGCAGTTTTTGGGTTCTGTAGGAAGCATCTCACTCCAAAATACATCCCTTTTATGTTAAAAATAATTTTACATGAATTTATACTATCAAGACATTCACAGCAAAGTCAATGCTGCATGGCACACATTAAAACTAGACAGGTTATTTCTTGCCTCTCAAGTTCATTTGCTTGATATTGAACAAACACAATAAATCTAAGACTAAGTTTGAGACATTTTTTTAATGCAGAGAGAAGATTAATATTTGTCATGAATGAAAGGCAGCTATCCAGGATGGTTCCAGTTGTGAGCACCAAACAAAAAGGACTTTGTTCCAAAGGCATCAGGGGAACATATGTGTGTGGATGTGTTTAAAGAGAACTGGTGGAGAGTCACAGCAGATTTTTCCCTTCTTAGTGTATGCCACTTTAAAAAAAAAAAAACCTTTGCCAGTAAAAAGAGACAGAACAACAGTAAAAATATTTCGAGAATGATGACACATTGAATAAATTATTACATTAATGCACTATATAGATTAAGGAGTATGGCCTATATATACGTATTTGACAAATAAAAATAGAAGAAAATATTTCGGCACTTTGTAAAACGATTTTTAATAATAACAGAATGTCATGATTTTTTTGTAGTTTCCATCACATTCTATGATTGATTCTATTATATACTTTATCTGGTAACAGCATTTAATTATCCTTTAAATCTCAGATTGTCCATATTAGATGCACATACACTGCATTATACACTGTGATAATGCATTACTGAGAAGTGACAAAGATGATCTAAAACAGAAGAAGCAATATTTCCTGTATAATATATGAAAAAAAAACATTGTTACCACAGCATATTGCTATAGATTCAAATTTGGATGATTTCAAGTCAGACGCTTTCAAAATAGCATTATTAGCAGTCCTCGGTTCCTGCCAGGCAGGAGGAGACAGACACTGAAATGTGACCCTGGTGCTGCAAGTACAGTTGCATAGCAACCCATCTCCATCTGCAGTTAAGCTTCTCTCCGCCAAAGAAACAACTGTCATTTTTGCTTCACATGCAGTTTCATACAATGAAACTTTTTAAAGAAAAAATATAAACACCACTGAGTCTTAAGAGCCTATTTTCTCCATTCTTTACTCTGACATAATACATACACATACTTCTCTGTAGCTACAGGTAGGTCCATAACTTGTTGGACAAAGACACCGTTTTTGTAGTTTTTCACCATTTAGTTGTACACCACCTCAGTCGATTTTAAAACAATCAAGATGTGATTGGATTTCGGCTTTAATCCAAGGGGTTTTACAAAAGCTTTGTATTGGCTGTTTAGCAATCAATTTTTAGACGTGGTCCCTATTTTTAGAATTTCATCATTAATTGGGAAATTGACTGGAAAAGTAATTTCATGTTCAGGTGAGACCTATTTCCTTCTTATTTCTTGACAAATGAAGTAGGTTTGGGCCTTGTAGCTTTTCAATGTAAATCTAAAACGAAGCCCACAGAGATGTCAGTGCAAGTGAGGGAGGCCATCGTTCAGCTGAAAAAATGAATCTGTCAGAGAGAGCGGTTGCCAAAGAGAAAAGCATTGACAAGGAGAGAAACACCTCAAAGCATACCATATTATCTGTCAAGGTGGAGACAATATTGTAGCATGGGCACGTATGGCTGCCAGTTTATTGAGGTTGTGACTGCAACAGGACAAATTCTGAGGTGCACAGGTGTGTATTCTCTGCTCAGCTTGAGCCAAATTCTACAAAACAGATCAGACAGTGTTTCATAGTGCAAAAAAAAAAAAGCATATCGCACAAGTGATCATAGAGCTTCTAAAGGTAAAGAAATGAAAAATGTTTCATTTGCCAAGTCAGTACCCTGATCTCAACCCAACAGAACTTGTTTTTCAGTTATTAATCACAAACTGAATGCAGAAAGACTCATAAGAAAACAGCAGCAGAAGGTGGCTGCAATAAAGGCATGCATCTCAAGGGAAAAATGATGTCCAATTAATTCTGAGATTTAGAGAATGGGGGGAATATGTAATAAAATGGCTATAATTACATGGCAAAATAAATCCTTTGAATTAAAGCTGAGAATCTGCACTTCAATCTGCACTTCACACCACTACAGAAAAAACACATGTCTTTGTCCAAACAACTTATGGACCAAACTTTATCTTTCAAACAGAAACAGATGTTTTTCAGTGAGGCTGTATTAACTAGATGGCAGATTTGCACTTTGAAATAATATTTATTTTCTTTAAGTAAACAGTCTTTAAAATGTCAAAAGCTCAAAATAAAGTAAGTATTTCTTCAGTGCACGCCTGTAAGTACATAGTTTATTTAACATGTTGAACGCGTTGGACTGCAGCTCAATAGACAGGTCATTTTTATAAAACTTTATCATTCATTTTTCACTAGTTAAATGGGTTCTGGATTCTGCTTTTATGAAGTGAAACTTGTTTCAGCTTAGACCTTGTTGCCATCTAGAAACACAAGCAGGTAGGTTGATATTTGTTTCAACATCCTTAATAAATCCCAGGTATATGCACAAACAGCTTATGAATGCAAGCAGACATAGGAAATATATATTCAAGCAAATCTATGAGAAAGTAAAAAACGTGTGCACAGACTGACACATAAAATGGCACACACATACACATTATGAGCACATTATAAAGAGAAGAGCAGCTGCACAGTAAACACAATCCCCAAATTTTGTTTAAAAATCAGGAGACTCATTAAGGCCATTAAGAAGAGACTATTAAGGGTATGAGATGATTTTTGCATGCCACAATATAATTTGCTTCTTCCATTAGGAGCATTATACTGGTTTAATGAAGTTTGGAATGCTGAGCAAGCATGTCATGGTTGCACTGATTTCATCTTACACCTGTGCATACAAGTAATCCTCTAAAACAAACAAAAGACATCAGAGTTATAGTTTCTGGACAAGAAATATCATGTGGTCTTCATCTCCAGGTTATGTGGAATTATTCCAAAATCAGATTTTCTGAGAGCACTTCAATATTTTACCTAAAAATTAAGTTAAATGGAAAGTAACTCAAGAGCACTGTTTCTGTTTGCACATACAAGCAATTATTTGTTGGACCACAGTTAAGTGATCCTGTGGAGCCTATAAAATGATGTGCTGGCATATCACTTCATGTTTACGGTGATGTACATTTGTGACAGACATTGTAGAGAACTAATGATATAAAATGTGACAAAATAAGTTAAATGATGTGTCTCTCTATATTAGTACAAAGATATAACATAAGAGAGCTGGCCCAAAGTACCAGGTGTGGAATTCTGTACTCATCCATCAGCACACATGCAAGGACACACAAAAATGTGCACATATGTGCACACTTGTTCAAATACACACCTGTGTTGCACACTCATAACGCAAAGTTTTGTGAAGCTCTCCTTTGGTTCAGAGCCTGACGCATTTATCTTGGCACACCTTGACATTTTTGCAACGGTGGTAATCAGATTTGTGGCCATGCTCCCGTTATCATCTAGGTCCTGGAATATTGTACTTCTGTTGATGTATGTTGCTGTACTAAGGGGCTACAGTGTTTGTTTATTTTCTTGTTGTTTTTCTTTTTCTCATTGTAGTCAGAGCAGATGTTACTCACTTGATGTCATGAAAGGAAAAAAAAGAAAAATGTAATTGCCTTGACATGTTTCAAAGGTCATCGCTTTGACAGACAGTTAGGCAAAAGAAACGGCACAAAGGGAAAGAGAACAATATAAATGTAAAAGGACAATTCAGTATTCGTGCATTGGTGACAACTGGAAGCATAACAGACAGTGTAGATGCCTTTCAAATATATGTCGGTTGCAGATAATATGATAACTATGATAACTGTTTTGTTTTTGTTTGTTTGTCTTTTTATGATGTAGTTAAAGGCAGTGAGTGAAAAATAATACAATTATTTACTGTCTGACTTGGATGGCAATATAAATTAGCAGTAAATTATTTAAGTTATGTCACTAGAGATGGAAAAACAGTGTTACTTTAAAGGTGTAAAATTACAGTTACAAAACAAGATGGTGTCTGTTCATCGAGATGATTTGTTGAAGTTCAAACCCAGCATCAGAAAGGGGGAAAAAAGGAGATATAAGTGGCCAAGCTGACTGGCCACATTCAAAATGTGAGTATTTCACAAACTGCTGATCTACTATGATTTTCCCACACAACCGTCTCTACCAAGTCTGAAAGGAAGGCAAAATATCTTTCTGGGCATAAACACCTCATTTATGCCAGAGATCAGGTGAGAATGGCCAAACTGCTTCAAGCTGATAGGAAGGCAACAGCAACTCAAACATGAAGCTGATGGTCTAATGCAGCAGAAGAACGAACCAGGTGCCAAACCTGTTAGCTAATCTCAGGAAAGTAGGGATAGAATTCGTAAAGGGTCACCAAAATTTAGATGGTAGGGTCATAGTTCGGTCTAAACAACTTGATGGAGTGGATTCATTCTGTTATCTTTAATATTTCAGGCTGAAGAAGTGGTTTAACTGTCTGGCTGATATTTTCTTACCACACTTTGATCTCCTTATTATGAAATGGGCATCACTGAAACGCCACAGCCCACCTGAGTATTGTTGTTAACCATGTCCATCCCTTTATGATCACAGTGTATCCATTTTCTCATAACTCCTTTTCCAGCAGATAATACACCAGTTTCTGGTTTCTTGAACACGACATTGAGTTCACTGTGATCAAATGGCCTCTACAGTCACCAGATCTCTATCCAGCAGAGCATCTTTGGGATTCACCGGAATATTCATCAAAAGATTCAGTGATGTGAGCCAACAAACCTGCAGCCCAGTTCCAAAGGTAGAAGGGCCCAAACCAGTACTATCAGCTTTAACTTTCAACATAAATTTTTATATAATGTAATAAAAAATCTAAATCTGGACAATAACTCGGTAAAAAAGATAATATTAACTTGTTGCTCTGTAATCTTTAATATATTTCACTCTGTGGGAGCACAAATCTCTGCAGATACATGTTGCTTTTATAGATCCTGAGGAAAGAGAGAGGATAAGAGGCTGAGACCTAGCTTCACATACTCTGCATCCCTTGGAGCCAATGTGCAAGAACAGCTACAGATTTTAATACACATTATTGCTGAGTGCTGCTTTTTTTAAAGGACGGCATGTCTGTACACTTGGCTGGAGAGCGTGGAGTCTATCTATTTTTATCTGGGCCCACAGAAGGGTTTCTGGGTGGTAAAACTGCAGCGCAAACAAGTTGGTGCAATTATGAAAGCAAGCCATGCAGAAAATCGTTTGACAATATTGGAAATTGTTGTTGAAATTCAGCCAGATCAGACACCTTCGATGAACAGAGTAAAGCTGCAGGTAAGCCACCTATTAACCCACAAATGGCAGTGAGATTTAACCTGGGCAAAGAGTACAGCATCATGCATGTGCAAGGAGACAAGCAATTTAATGCAAAATTTGTCAAATTATAATATAGTATTCTTTTTTCTCCTATTTGCAACAGATTTTTTATTATTATTCAACTTTACAACAAACAGGCTGAATGAAAATTCAAACAATGAAAATTTCTCTGGATCAATTAAATTCAGCTGAACAATTAGTATCTTTTAGCGTATCTCAGTAAACGTTAAATTAAAGCCTGCAGCCCAGAAACATGTCCTTGTGTTTGTGCAGGCGCAACAACGGTACGCTGCCGCCCTCAAGTGAAAAATAAAAGAAATCGCTCTTTCTATGAATGTGCAATACATATAGTGCACTGCCAGAAACACGTTACTGTTTGTGTTCCGTGTCCTTTTTTAATTTATGCACGACTATTTATTACGTTTGAAATTGTCCCATAGGAGAATATGAGACTTTAAAAATCTCCTAATCTCTTCTGCAGTTTCACCACAATTTCTTGTTTACAATGGCAATGTTTTTAAATTTATATATTCATTTATTCATTTTTAGAAAAAAGAATCAGTATGTTATTACCGTTTATGTGAAGTATTTGAAATATTATAAGGTAGGGAACAGGTGCAGAAGCTGTATAACTGATAGTCCACAAGTTAAGAATTTTAAAAAGTACCTAAAAAGTACCAAAGGTAGCCATAATTATTATTTAGAAGAGCCATATACAGATAAATTTGGATGGTAATTATTGATACACTGATGTGCATGCATCTCGTTAACGTTTTAGCTGTTTCTGATTTTAATAAGCCTGCTTACTGCATATATTTCTGGGTACCAATGAATGCACAGCTACTCCACAGAGTGTTTCTTTACTTTATCTACTCATGTTTGGTTTATTTATTTGTTTCTATTCTTATTCATGCCCTTTAATATATGCATAGACATCGCAGGGCTGGGAGGAAGAGCATATTAAGAATTTATTCACTAAAAGGAAAAAAAAAAACAAACCTCTTCAAGGGATGACGATAGAGTGGGAAGGAATTAATTATAAAGCAAATACATACTTACATAATCCCCTAATATATATTCATGTCTATGTACATGTTGTTTTCATAAAGAAGGACACTGCTATGAAAAATAGGTTAATGTACCTTTAATGCATCAAGTTCCGGGTACAAGCCGTGCCGCACATGCGCAAAATTGAATGTTGTGGCGGGGAACGATCACGACAACAAAACTTTTGGACTGTTGACTCACAGTTTGACTTTATATCTTGAAATAGAAAATGGTTGAAGGGCCGGGATGCACATTAAACGGAGAGAAAATCCGCTTAAAAGTCCAGAAAGGACAGAAAGTAAAAGCGATCAGAGGCAGTCTGACAACATCAGCCGTAAGTAACCTTGTGAGACTGTATGTCACGGTGGAACAAGTTATGTAGTAAATTTGGCGTGTAGGCTAGCCACCTAGCTGTTATTAAAGAAGATCAAAGACAGCCTTCGTCTGTGCTTTTTTGCTGCTAACTGGCTTATATCCCTGTACAGAAAAACAGCTCCGAGACAAACGCCTTCCCCTGTTTTTATGGTTGTCAGTACAGCGGAGTGGAAACCCTGGGAAAGGAGCTCTTCATGTACTTTGGTCTACGTGCTTTAAGGTAAGCGAACAACTTTTATTTTATTTTCTTTTTTTTTTTTTGCTTTCTGTTTGTATAAATGTCTAGACATTTTCTGTCATTATCAACCGACTGTATGTGCACCGGAGTCTGGAGGGATGTCACCAATGAATGCTGCATTCAGTGTTTTTGAAAACTGTGACATCTGGGATTTTCTTTTTAAAGTGAAGCACATTTTTTTGAATAAGCCGATTAGCTTGCTGCTCTTTGATTCAATATTTGAGTCATCCCACTGTAAGCAAAATGTGTATAATTTGCAATACGAATCTATTTATATGATCATGCACTACTCTCATAAACAGTTTAAAAGATGGACATAGCTACTGTGATGTCACCTAAGGTTTCTGAAGATCGTATCAAGATGAGTGTTTGTGCTGTCACGATCCTGGTGTTTTGAAACCCAATATGATGCGTGAGTGGGGCGGGTCTGATTGTGAAACCCCACGTTCACTGGCTAACAACTTGTCAATCATAAATCGTTAGCCAAAATACACATAGTGTGACCAAAAGTTACAAAGTAGGCTTATTATTAATTAATTAATTTATTTGTTTTAATTTAATATGATCCAAACAGAGCGACTGAGCCTGTGAACTAAGCAGGAAAGTGTTTGCAGTGGTCATATTCTAGATGTCAATAGGACTGGAGTTATTTTTGCAACTACCAGAGCCACCCCCAGGTGGCTATTAAAAAAAACAAAAAACAAGTGCAGGTTTAAGGCACTCCAGCAATGGTTTCATTTTTTTCAAACCCAGAAGCTATGTCCATCTTTTCCTATCTGAGTTTCTAAAAAGAGCAGTCATAAAGTCTACAATTCGAATCAGTTCTTAGGAGGCTCGGGTTAACTTACAGCTTTTATAAGTACTACAAAAATGTATTTTTTTTGAGGCAGTAAAAGCTAAGCTATTTGTTCCCTTGTATTAAAGCCAGTTATTGGTTGGTTTATGTGTTTTGTGTTTGTACACAGCACAGTGTTCAAATCTTCAGTTGTGTTTTTACCTTTTGCCAATAATGGTGATAAGGAGAAATAGTCAATATGGATAATTTTGTTAAGTATGTTTGTATGTATTTATTTATTTAATCAAAAAAAACTAGAACCAAGTGGTTTTTGGTTATTTAGTGAATTAAATAGAAAAACATCCAGATTTTCAATCAGACCAATGCAAAAAACGACAGTGGTTGCAGTAGTGTAATTTGGAGAGATAGCAACTACAACAGATATTACTGCATCTACAGGAACATATTCATTCATATAATGCCACCCTAACTGTGCTCATATTTTTTTTTTTTTAAATGAAAATGTTATTTTGAATAATCATCATTGGACAGATAGATTCATATCTATGTAAATGAACTAGTGAGCTTTGTTGTGCAAGGCAAAGACACCTTGCACGATAAGTTTCCAAGGGTAGAGTTTCCATCCACAAGACCATGATCCTGTGATCGAGTGTCGAGTGTAAAATGAATCGAGACATGCTGTCTTTAAATGAAGTTTGCCTTTTTTTTCTTTGTCTTCCTTGCTTTCATCCTCTAGAGTTCACTTTGGTATGAATGGATCAATGCGTATAAACCCTGCTGAGAGGAGGGATAGGAAGGACTCCACTCCTGTGCTGGAAATACACCTTACTGACGACACTGTGTGCTTCTTTGACAGCACAGTGGAAATAAGGTAACAGGGACACCAGCCCAGCCTAGATAGATTGAGGTGACAGGAGTTCACCTTGGGCTATGAGTCTCATTGAGTGAGTATGTCCTACATTAGGCTGTGTCTGAAGACAGTGGCCGTTGTTGCATGAAAAACGCAGCCTTTTTGGCTCAGCATTTGTCCCGACCATTGTCTGTAAGGTCCTGTTGTAATGCTCAGCAGTCAGACCCACATTTTTTTTTGTTCTGTGTGAAGGTTTCACCTATGTTACTCCATCCCATAACAAACACACCTTACAGAATATATGAAAGAAACAATTTTGAAAAGTGTAACCTTGAGAGCGCCAGTTGACCCCGTGGCACACTTCCAATAACTGTCGCTATATATTTTCTGCCTTTTTCCATTACTACAACTGTGTATTTGCAGGTTAACAGAAGACTGTGAGCAGAGGGTTAGGGCCATGGAGAGTCTGGATGTATGCTCCTCCAAGTTCAGCTTCTCCCACTCAGAGGAAGCAGTGAGGAGCCAGAGTAGCAGGATGCTTTGCGACGTTCTCCTTGACCAAGCCGTCATGCCGGGAGTCGGCAACATCATTAAAAACGAAGCCCTGTTTGACTCTGGCCTCCACCCAGCCGTGAAGGTATGGAAAAGATGATGGATTGTGTTCAGCAGAGGAATACAAAACTCTCACAGAAAAAGTTTAAGCCCTTGTATTATTGAGTGATGTATTGCAATGAGGTGGGTAAAATAGGGAAAAGACAAACAAGCACATTGCAGCACAGATATGCCTTTCCCTCTGTGCCTTTTGAAAATGGAAATATTTTTTACTTTCATGAATGTACATGGTCCTTATTGCAACCCGAGCCGGCTTTTCTCGATGATTTATAGCATATATTTATCCTAAAACATGAATAAAATATTTTCTAATCCTGATCTGGAAATGATATCACATGAACTGTGAAGGATTCAATACGTCACATGGCTCTTTGGGAATATTTTTTTGGTAGGCAAACTATACAAGAAAGGTGTAATTTTTGAGTGGCCTATTTATTGCAGGTAAAAGAACTTCATAGGATGAATACTTCTATTACTCAAACATTACTAGGGGCTCCAATCTGAAATGAATTTTTGCCCTCCTTAGAAAGTTTTAGATAGGATATGAGAATATAGCACACTGAAGCAAAACATTAATCTAGGACTTTTGGCCCCTTCTTCTTCTGGGACCACTGAATCTTTATGAGCTTCTCCTCTATTACCAAGCCCCTAGGAGTCCTGAAAGATCAACAAGTACTGTTTTTATACACTGTCTGAGCCAGAGACAGCTTCTTGGTGGCTGGCTATTTTTCCCATTACATCAATTTAAAACAGTCTTTCTCATTCCCATCTGGTGCTTTATTGTTTATGTGCTTGTAGTATTGATTTTGATTGTGAAGTGCTATTTGTCTCTGTTTTAAAATGAAAGGCTACACAAATAAGGTTTTGTCTCCTTTTTGTGAACTGTAACTAAATGTGCTCTGTCATTTTTAGGTTCAGCAGCTGACAGATGAACAGATTCACCATTTGGTGAAAATGACTCGTGATTTTACTCTTCTGTTTTACAAGGTTAGGCATAAATCACAAGTTGGTCTTTTGGATCTGAATGGGATCTGTATGGGTTTATGTTGATCTGCGCACATTTAAATTGGGTATTTAGCTGCTACCTCATTTAGAGTCACTTGCGAGAATAGATTAACTAAAAATCCTGTTTTGCCAGGAAAGGAGAGCAAAAGCCAAAGCCCCACTACCTAGAGAACAGAAAAAACAAATATTGCTTTCTATACATAACAGAGAAGTGAGGAAGGGTAATCTTTTTCTGTTTTCTTTATCCTCATACTTTTATTTCTTCTTGTGTGCCCTCCTCATCTCTGTCAGTGTCGCAAATCTGGCTCTCCCCTCTACAAACATTACAAAGTCTACAAGCGTTCCCAGTGCGGCCAGTGTTTTCATGTCATCACAGTCTGTCGGCTTGGAGATAACGGAAGGATGACTTACTTCTGCGAGCATTGTCAAGAAGGAGATCCCAGCAGAGTGAACATAAGGTACAAACCCTTGTAGACCTTTATGACTGAGCAGGTATTATTCTTCTACAGGCTGCTCCTTTGAAAGGCTGTAAAAATATCCGCCACCAATTATGTTTTAACTAAGATGGAGATTAAAAATGTACCTTGTTTTTTCTCAACAATGCAGTGCATCCTTCTTATCAGTGATATCCATACAGGGATTAGTACCCATTTACACAAGGGATCACCACAGTGGATTATCTGCCTCCATCTCACCCTGTCCCTAGCATCCTCCTCTGTCACCCCAAACCTCTTTATGTCTTCCTTCACTACATCCCTGAATCTTATAAGTTGTCTTCCTGTTTCCATCCTGCCTGGCAGCTCCATATTCAATATCCTTTAACAAATATTTTCACTGTCCCTCCTTTACACATGTTCAAACCATCTCAGCCTTGCCTTTCTGGTTTGGTCACCAGTACACTCAACCTGAGCTTTTTCTAAACCTGTCCAGTCGGGCTGTGCGATATGACCAAAATCTCATATCCCGATATATGAATTCTATCGTCCGATAACCATATAAATCACAAAAATGTAACATTTTCTGTAAATTCTGTGAATCTCGGGCAGCTCGACTTGTGTGAAGTGTTTCCAGCTGCGCGTCATGTAGCTGGAGTTGAGTGTTTTAACCGATGCATGAAACGATACATTTTTAGACATAAGTTGTAACGGCCGCCGTTTTCTTTGTGAGTATTTATTACACGGCGTGCTGCGGGGAAAAGCCTGTTCTAACGTTTGAGTCTAAGGTTTATTTTTTAGCACCTGGCGGCTCTTTGTTAATTCTCATCCGTAAATAATCTGCTCTTTCACGTGATTCAGTTTATTTTGAAAAGTCTCAACAGGATCTTGAGCTTTATTGTGAAAGGTTTATGTGGAACATAAACAAGCGGACACGCGATGCTGTATCGTTGTTGTTGCTAACAACAACGCATAAAAACAGGTGCTTGTCCGTTCGTAGTGTGGTTATATAAAATATAAGAGAAAGAGAGAGAAATTAATATAGCCACTACAGTGGCCATCAAAATGATGAAAAAATATTGCTGTAAACAGTTTATTTTGCGACACCACGAAACAAACGATAGTGTAAAATGAAACGATAGACGTTTTTATATCGTCATCCGATATATATCGTTATATCGAACAGCCCTACTGTCCAGTCTGGTCATCCCCAGTGAAGATCTTCATTGGGATGTGTTTTTGTTACCACCTCTCTCCAAATCAGACATAATAGCAAAGCATAGCTTTTTAAATTCTGTTACACATCACTGATTTGCCACTGAAACTCATCTGCATCCACCTGCACTCTCTTCTTCACCTCCATTGTTTTGCACGGTTGACCTCATATATTTAAACTCATTCACCTTCACAATTTCATCTCATTACACATGCATCCTGTCTTGCTTCAAATGACATTCATTTCTCTTCTCTCTTGAGCATACCTCCACCTCTGCAGGTTCTTTTCCACCTGCTCTTTACTCTCGCTACAGATCACAATGTCATCTACGAACATCATAGTCCACAGAGACTCCTGCCTAGCCTCATATGTCAACCTTTCCATCACTATTACAAACAAGAAGGGACTTGGAGATGATCCCCGATGTATTCCCACCCCCACCTTAAGCCCATCTGTCACTCCCACGGCACACCACACAACTGTCTATCTGCCCTCATACATGTTTGTCACCACCCTCAGATGCTTATCTGCTACTCCCGACTACCTCCCTGCACTACCACTGTCCCTCTCTTGACACCCTATGGAATGCTTTAATTCCACAAAGACATCGTGCAACTCTGACCTTCTCTTCACTTCAATGGCATCAACACTCTCAAAGCAAACATTACACCTGTTGTAGTCTTTCTTAGCATGAAGCCTTACTGCTGCTCATTGATTATCACCTCTTACTAACCTAGCTTGAACAACTTATTTTCATATCTTTGTAGAATGGCCTGTCAACTTTATCCCTCTGTAGTTACTACAGCTCTGCACAGCATACTACCTTCATTAAGCTGCACATTTCCATCATCTTTACTTATATATAAGATAAACTTAATTCTGTTCTCTGTTCTGTGAGGCTCACCACAACAGTCCCAGTTTTTCTTGCCCACTCCTGCAAAAAGACTTCTAGTCTTATAGAATTCTCTGGGAAAACCTAATTTTAGGACATACTGGGAAAAAGAAATCAATAAAAATCTTTTGTATAAATGTTGGTTATATTATGTTTGAAAATGTAGGACTATCTGTCTTTCGAAAGAGCTTCCTCATCGCCTTTTGGAATAACGATCGAAAAACATGGTGTGGCCACTAAACACTAAATAGCTGCTGAATAGATTTACAACAAAAAGCGCTGGACTAATGAATGGAATAATAAGCAAACAGTGAAATATACTGAACTACATAAAAAGTTCACAGATAAATGGCTGTTTAAACACATTCAACTACAGGTGGTTTTGATGAATGGGATACTTGAGTCCGTTGGATAGGTTTTTGGTGGTGCATCGGATGAAAAAGGTTTGGAACTTGGGAGTCTAAGAACTATGAGTGGAAATATTCCAGTGATAGAATAAAGCGACAATTCCTCTTCTGTTACAAAATATGTACCTTTTGTATTTAAAATGCTAACACACTAACTTATTAAACATATATGGGCAGTAAAGAAACCAACATAGTAAAGCTAGGTGTCATTTTTCAGTCTTTTCATAAAGTTCCAAAGCTCTTTAGATAATATGTTCAAATTTAGAGAGGCCATCTTTGCAGGCAGATGGGCTTGGCAGGGAGTGGGAAGTGTTATGAGGGAAATTAATGCGCATATAAGGCTGTGTTTGCCAGACAGGGCACAGGCTCAACACCTCCTGGGCTGTGTTTGAGCAAAGCTTTGCGAGGGGTTAGAGTCTAAAGCCCTTACAACGCATTACACAGCTGATGAAGCAATCTGTGAGAAGTTTCCTGAAAGCCGCCGCTACTTTGCTCCTCCATGACTGTTGGCGCTGCAGATTTACCCTCTTGTCAAACATAGTCTAGCTTCATGTCAGAGCACTATCATGTACGCTTGGAGCAATTATATAAAACACATTTCATTCTTTCCTGTTTTCTCCTCTGCTTGAACTGTAATTATTTGCCTAGGTAAAAGTTTCATAGGTGTCTACATGGTTTATATCTTAATATATTACAACTGCTGTTGTAATTGGGTGACTGCATTTCTGAACAGAATTGATCAGAATCGTGTTTATTTGTGCAGACAATCCCAAAAAAATATGATAATTTAGGAATTATTTTACTGCTGAAAAGTTACATATATCTAAATAAAGTGACACTTACTTTTGAAAGTATAATATAGCTACGCTGGCATTTTATGGCCAATTATACATGAAATCATAATGCACCTTCATATCAAGTGTTAGTCATTTCCATCCCACAAAGTTAAAGGGGGAAAAAAGACTGTCACATATTTATCCAAGAACCTTTTCAAAAAAGTCAAACAAAAACCAGGAAACTAGGTACATAAGTATATCATTATCATCATCATTAACATCATTATCTCCCACTCATGACTGACACAGGGGTCTCTTTTGACCTCCCATTATTTCTTAAATAAGAAGCTAATTGAAATCGCTCTTTCAAGCAACCATTTTAGATTGTTATTGTCTCAATAATGTTCATTATGTCATTAAACAAAAGATGCTAGAGTCTCCAGGATACAGGACAATAAGGAAACAAAATGGGCTGATTCTGAATTCCACCTTAAATCTTATAATGACTGAAGGTGACTTTCTGCTTTAAAAAAACAAACTAAAAAAAACGTTCCCCCATGAGCCATTGTGATAACACATAATGGCTATCATTTGATCCAAAAATCTTTTCTTTATTAAATTAAATGAGCTACCCAGTCTAAAACCTTTCTGAAACTCATGAAGAACTCATCTTCATACTCATTTCACATTTAACTTCATAATGTACAGTGCTTAACAAATGTATTAATAAACCCTTCATAATAACCCACATTTAAGAAATCGATCATGTCAAAATCTCTGAGAAGTCAGAAATTAATCAAGAATAACATTCAACCATTAAAACTATTTTTTCTGTTCAGGGATGCAATTAAATAATTGTAATCTAAACTATAATAATTTTCCCCCACTTTTTAGTAAAACAGTAAATTTGACAATTCATGGATAATTAATTTTTTTTTATTTGAAATAAAAATTTCTTTTCATTAAAAATGTTGCACATACATGGCCTAACCATTACAGAAGCATTAAAAAAAAGGGGGGGATTACCAATACTGCTAATTTAAAGTAGCTGTAGCATAAATCTTACACTGGGTGGTGATCTAATAAATGTCATAAGCACAACGTATATAGACTATAAAATAGAAACTAACAGAACAGTAGGATATTATCACAATGCTGATACAGTATAATTGCTATTCTTAACATTTTGGAATATAATGAATGTTGCAATGAATTTTTTAACTGCTAATTGTGTCCCCAAAGTTAAACTGTCAGTATCTGTTTTGGGGTTAACTTGGCATTTACGTATTTCTGATAATATAGCAATTAACAAGGACAAATCATTGAAAATTACACATCAAGCATCTGTTGCTGTCTACATAAAAGAAATTCCCATTTAACAGAAATTTACATTTAACCATTACATTTGCATTCAACAACCCTGCTGTTTTTAACTGAATAATAGCTTAAACAGTAATATCTTCACCAATCTGTCTAAGAGTGATTGCAGTCAGTCCAAGTCAGACTGTGACAGGGTTTTTGTTTGTTTTTTTTTACATTTTTTTGTAGATACAAGGAGGTTATTTTCCTGTTTTTATTGGTGTGACTGGTCCATTATTTTGCTCTGAATTAAGAGGTAGCTTTGTCAAACTAAGTGTGTCCAGTGTTAATGTTCTTTTTCAGTTATACAATATATGGCAATGCTATGCTGCATCTATCCCACCCCTATTCTAAACTATATACAACACAATATATTTACTTATTAATTTTTAACCACTTTAGAGAGTTAATAATTCCAATTATTCTCAACATGTGGAACAGTAACATTAATAATACAAATGTGACTCACATTTAGTAATGTAGTAAATGTATGTCTGTGGAAACGCCACATTTTTGCACAATAAAATTCGCAGCAGCAGAAGTACATTATAATCATCACCGTTGCCCTGCTTTGTTTATTTAGTAAGCTTCCAGTCCGAAACAGCCTGATTGGTTGGGCCTGCAACAGAACCAGTGATAATGTGGCTAAGAAAGAGGAAGAGGACTGGGCCTGTCAGCTCTGCACACTCATCAACCAGCCAGCAGCAACAGCGTGTGATGCCTGCCTCACTCCAAGACCCAAGGGTAAGTGAAATGTTCTGTCTTCATAGTCACTCAATTGGAGCGAATAAAATGTCTTTGCTAACAAGAGATAAAACAGTAGCTATAGTTTTACTGTTTAGCTGAATGATATCTTGTACAGTTAGACAGCGATGCTTAAGCACTTTTCAGAAAAAGATGGAAAATGGCAGAGTGACACTGCAGCGAGGCGACGCAGCTTCTCTGTGTGTGTTTGTATGTTGCAGTACGGATAATGAGCATGTCTGTCAGTTGGCCATTTAGTGTCTGCAAGAAATGTCCTTGTAGTGTCACTGTTGCTGCATAAAGCTACAGTTGAAGGGTTTAAGGGTTAGTTTGTATTTTGTATACAGTCCAGTTTTCTTAATTAATAGCTGATTGAACAACTGAATAGCTGTCAACCCGAGGTTGTGCTGAGCTTCAAGGACATGGACACGTTGCTATGATGGCTTCACTGTGTACCCTTAAATTGTTTTCCTTTTTTGTAATATTTTATTTGAATTAAGACTACCGAGTCTTTTTATGTTAATCATTACCAGAACAAACCCCTTTAGTCCAGTGGTATTAGATAGTAAAATATTTCCCATTTTGGGAGGATGGGAGTGGGATTTGAATCCTTAAGTCCAATATAATCATCTGAGTTTTAACAAGGTTTAAAGGCTACGTCACATATGTCAGCGTCCATCTGGACTGTTTAAAAGATGCGTGTGAGTAAGTGAGAATAGTGGTGACATTTTGAGGTTTATTTAAATGAATAACAGACACTTATTTCTCCATGGAAAGCTGACTGAGCACACTCGCTCTTTCAGTAATACCCTGATTTGCATATGTACAGTTATACATTTGCAACGGACCCCTGTGCATATCCTCTGAATCAGTTGGGGGTTAAGGGCTTTGCTCATGGCCACTTTAATGGTAGCTTTTGAGGGACTGGAGAGTGATATTTATTCACAGTTCCTTGTTAATGACTGTTATGTCAGGCTCCATAGTCCATTACTGAAAACATTTTTAAAGCTTTTGATACGGTGGTTCATTTTGCATGAGGGCATTTTCAGCACCACATATTGTGTGACATTTCATTTGACTACACAGCACGGCAATATACTGCCCACTGATAAATGATACGGCAAGCTAACCACTTAAAACTAACAACAACCTGCATTTTATGGGTGCAGTCGGTGCATCAGAATGAGCTGCAGCTGCTGAACATGAATTGAGTTTCTCTCTGTGGCTCCATCTCCCCAGTCCACACAGATGACATTAGCGTTGAAGCATCACCCTTCACTGCTGATTTGATTAAATACCCCTGCACTGCCTTCAAGAAACCACAAGAGGAGCTCAAAGTCAACTGGAGGTCTGCATTTGGGACTTCCACCCTTGTTTTCTCCGACTTAAGCAAGAAGCCAAAGCCTGCAAAAGTCCCGCTTGCCCAAGCCGGGAGTCATTTGAATTCCTTGGCGGCAGAAGGAGGTTTATATAAATACAGTGTTTGCCAAGGGACAACAAGCCCCAATTATGCCTCTGGTGGCTGGCAGAAGCAAAGAGCCGAGCTGTCCGATGGGGAATCACTGGCCTCCTACAGTCACACATCCAAGAAAATGAGAATTGATCACAGCCCCTTTCCCAGTAACAGTGCTCAAAATGGAACCCCAAACTCAAGGTGAGTGAATCTCTTACTTGGATATTCATGGGTAAGTTTTTAATAAGAGAAGTTTTGCAACTTCAGGGAAATGAGTGAGATTTAAGAAGGGAACCCCCAAAATTTAGTATTTTAATACAACACACACACACACACACACACACACACACACAGTCATGGTAGGATACTAAACATACATTTTTTTTTTTTTCCAAAAACACACATCAAGACAAAATGGTTAGTTTGCTAATTAGTGTTCATGTGACAGCTTTGGCTGTGTTATATTTTCAGTGCATTTCAAACTGATGACACTATCTCTATACTCCTGTCAGTACCCACAAAATGGAAGCGACAAGCCGTGCAACCTCCATTCCTCTCAGTCCCAGTGCCCCTCGCTGTGCATCCCATCGTCGCCCAGCTGTCCTCAGAGTGGTCCACAAGGAGGGGGAGAATAAGGGACGACAGTTCTACTCCTGCTCGCTACCCAGAGACACCAAGTGTAACTTCTTTGAGGTGAAAGTGGAAGGCAGCTTATCTGTTTTCGATTTGCTTCTCTTGTTTTCTAGCCTTTGCACAGTCTGTTAGCAGTCTGTTCACTAAACACTTAAATAACTGAAATAAAAGTTTACAACTGTACATCCAAGCTAACCAAACTTTATTTTCACTGTTGCAGTGGGCAGACTTGCACTTCCCTTCTTGTCACCACGGGAAGCGCTGTTTAATGAGGACTGTTCTGAAACTAGGACCCAACAACGGCAGGAATTTTTACACCTGCAGCTTTCAAAAGGGGAAACAGTGTGACTTTTTCCAGTGGGCCGAGAATGGACCAGGGGTTTCCATCCTATCTGGTTGCTAATGTCATATATTGCTCCCAAGTGAAACCCTGAATCCTCAATGTTTATAAAAACAACTTGATATAGAAATGGGGTGGATGACAAGTATCAAATATATCAAATATACCCTTGCTCTATATTCCCGTCCATTTAAGCTTCTGACCTTCAAATATTGGCCAACTTCTTTGTTCGTACCAGCTGTAATAAATCTCTAATAAAGTCTGTTTCAAATTATTTGGTATTATGAGTTTACCTTTAATTAAGACATGTAGATAAATCCAAAAATGCAAAACCATCAACAGTTAAAACAGATTTTATTTAGCAAATAAATGATCATAAAATTTGCATGTATAGTATTAATTCTAAAGATATGCATACAGTTATAAATTATTTAAAAGCAATCAACAGATTTTAGGACTGGTGTGTTTGTCTCGGAGTTTGCTACCATGAAGTGGAACTTGTCTAAGCCGGGGACTTTGTTACAAGCTGCACCTGCAGAGATGAAGAGGAAATTGAAGTACTGCAGGAACACAAACCTTTATAACCCTCTCTCATTAAGACCCCATTTAGTTGTGACATGAAATTCGACTTTTAAATGCATATGCTGTCTGACAATGAGAATTCTTATAACCTGTTAACATCTGTTTATCCAGGTGTCTCATTCAGACCTCATTTTCTCTGGTGCCAAAGTAAGAAGCAGGTGGTAACGAAAACATTGTGGATGTAGGGTAAATGGATACATTACTTAAAGATGAAAAGGTTGTCTTATTTGAACAAGAAGAGATGAAGGGTGTGCCGCTTTGGCTGACACTCTAATTTCAGACTTTGTGGTGGTTGACCTGAGAACAAAATAACTTCTAGGGTAGAACAAATTTTGTTGGAGCTGATGAGTAAAGGTAAAAGAAACAGAAGTGAAGACAGCTTCATTTAACTTTAATGTTGCTGTGATCTAGTTAAACCCTTGTACAAAAGATTGCTACAGCAATGCCTGAACTTCATTAAGGCTGCTATTTCTCAGTCCCAGAAAGCATTTGCTTGAAAAGTATGTATGCATCAAGTATGCTTTTCAGCATACTTAATGTTACCGTTTGTTAATGATATTATAGCAGTAAAATATTGTTTTAAAGCCACTGGATTATGGTTACATTTTTAATCTTTAAATTTTGAATTGTATCTGTTCAGTTCAGGTCTAATTTACAAAGGACTGCCTTGTTATCATCTCCCTCTCAAACATGTTTATGATAAAGTTTTAAGTGAATATTACTTTAAAGAAATATGTATACATTTGTCAGTTTTTGTGCCAGTACTCTGGGCAAGGAACTGTACGATTTGTAAACTCCAACACTCACCATAATGCCCTGTTGTGTTAGCACATATGATAGCTCCAAAGAACTCAGAGTAATGCCTCTTGATTCTGGAAATGGCCGACTTGCAGGCTGCTGAGGGATCCACCCCGGCCCTCATCAACTCCACGGCCAAGTAGCTGTTGGCAGGATTACACGGAGCACACATGAGGCAAACTAACAAGTGCTGTCAGGGCCTCCAACCAGGATCATGACAGTGATGCGCTTGAAGTCATAACATGGGATAAAATAACGCAACAACCTGAATAATTACTTAATGGGGAAAAAGAAGGATTCCTGCCTCACTCTATGGTATACAAGAACATAATGCACAAAGTGTACAAAAATTAACATGAGGAGCATTTGTATTAATGTACCATTACTTTTAAATTATTTGCTCCATCCAGACACTGCTGGTGTCATTAACTCCATTAGCCTTAGGTCAATTGTACAAAACAATGAGTGACACACTGCAAATTTTCTATAATTGACCTCGGTGAAAGTATGGGGGGGTTTTAAATGGAAAATTTCCAAGAGCCTTGTTCCTCAGTGAATTATTCTGACAGGACAAGTACAATCCTGCATGTTGTTTTCCAGACTGCATTGCAAGAAAATTAGTTTGTGTTAACACATAAATATATATATATATATATATATAGTGCATCCAACATAGGAAATCATCTCATAGTCAGTTAAACATTTAGAATTCATGGATAAGCAGTTTAAGAATGATTCCAACACAGAAGGCAACCATTTCTAAAATGGCCTGGTGCTGCTGCAATTTGAGAGCATAGTCCTTGGGCAGAGTTGTAATCAGACATACCAGGTATAGAAACCTGGGCTTTGAAAAGGGCTTTCTTTCACTAGTAACACGGTTCTCTAACCACCCAGCAGTTCCTGGAAGTGAATAATAATCTGATTGAAAATGGGGACCCTTCAGGTTGTGTTGTGCATGCGTGTAGCTGAATGTTAAGCTGGATTCAGCTCAGTATGTGTGCACGCTAAACTATCCTAGATAAATAAAGCTTAAAAAAAAATAACCCTTCTGAGACAAATATATTCTCACAGCCTGGAAACAAACAGTCGCTTTAGTGAAATCTCACTTCAGCTGTGGAATGTACAAATGACAGTTTTGGGGCAACATAGTCACACCTCCACTCTTTATAATACTATTTTTGCACTTGCAGCTTGGGGCTCAAGCCCAAAGTTGGCTGTTTAAAATCAACACACGTCCCATATGTCGATATTCTCTTTGAAAAAATAAATAAATAAATCTGTCAAGGAAAAAGCCACCCAACAGTCCTTTTATTTAAACGGTAGCTGGGAAAAAAGTCACAAAGAAGTTTCAAACCACACGAGATGTCCTAAAGAATTATAAGTACAACAATAGAGTAACTTCACATTGTTTTCTGGAATAAATATAACACCTATTTTGATTTACTGAAATAATCTACAGAGTGAAAGTAAATCTCTTCCCACCCCCTTAGTTACACTTAAGAATAAACCCCTCTAACATGAGTTATGTTGCTAAGTAGATTCTTTTTTTCCTGACACAAAAGACAAAAAGCTTATTTATTATTTATTTAATAATAAAATGGTTGAGGTACCTTGGTAAAAAGCGCATCATGACATCTCCATCTCCAGTGGCAGCAGCACCACCAGCTAAGCTGTCTACGTAGGCACCTGCACCCACTATAGGAGAGTCCCCGACACGACTGCAGGACAGGAAACATGAGCATGTAAACACAGTAGAGTGCCTCATAAAAAGTACACAAAAAAATATGCATCTGGATCTAACCCTGAGCTACAACCCTGTATGTAATCGTATATATGGATAAAAAAAACATTATAATGTACATACCCTGGAACCTTGTGAGTTAATCCATTGGTTGATGTACCAGCAGCCGCATGGCCATCACGATCAAGAGCGATCATCCCTGGTGCAAAAAAATAATTGATTCTGAAACACCAGCCACCTCTTCATAGGTTTAAAAAAAAAAAAAAAAGGGGGGGGGGGCTAGACAAAGTAATTACAAGCTCCCGTGTGAGCTAGTGTCGACACTGATTAAATTTTTTGAACACACCATGAAATATCCCAGTAGTTCCAAGCACACTGATCAGTAATATATAACTCTAGCTCCAACCCATTAAACTGGGAATTCATGTAGAAGCAATAAGGAATATTTATTTTTGAGTAGTATTTTTGGACAGAAATACAGATTCAAACTCTAGAAACTCTACAGAAAGCCTTCTTTATGTGGCCCATTATACAACTAAACATATTTTCATACCTTTCTGGTTTCAATGAGGTAGTTAAATACTAAATTATAAAATGCCTAAGGAAAGCCGACTCTGTGTCAGCTGGTAAAAACCTACCTATGGTGTCATGGGCATGGATATTAGCATGCCGTGCCCTCTTGCTCTGTTTCCACGTTGCCTTCGGCCTGTATGGTCCACAGGATTTGGAAGGCTCTGGACTGACATTCTTTCAACAGAAGAGAAAACTGCATCACTGTTTCCATAATGCTATTATCCCGAGACTCAATTACTGTAATGGCACACAAGCTAGACATGCTGATCTGCGAGCACTCTGATTTGCCATGATTTAATTACATAAAACCATCAGCGCTATTGTCACCAAGTGGTTTGGTATTTAATAACATACAGTAGGGAGTCTTCCCTGTCTTTCAGTAGTCAAACATGTCATGGTGAGACACAGACAACCTTTTGGACCACCTCAATCTTCTGGATAGTGTGTCAGCACAGAGAACAAGATGTGGATATCTGTCAGAGCATGGGGGTAGTTTAAGAAAGGGCTCCCTGCCTCTAACTCAAGGAGTCTTGTCTGCTGATATGAGTGAGTCAACTGACTGTATAGAGTGGTGTGAAAAGTTCAGTCTGCTCCTTTGAAGTTACAGGTAAGTGGAATCCCTTTGAGTTGGGTGAACAGCTGTAAAACCTGTGACTTTTGAAAACCCCTAACAATATTTGTGCTTTGGGTGCAGGTTAAATTTAACATGTGGACTAAAAAGGTCTTTTAATACAGAATGTGTAACAGAAGCAACTTTACTTCTTTACACTTTGTTCATCATGCCAAAGCTCGAATGTGTTCTCAAATTACCTGTGCATTAGTAACAAAGCAAAGTGTGCTATATTCTATTCCAATAAGGTGAATTTAAAACCCTTTAAAACATCCAAGGACCCTTTAGGGTAAGAGCAAGTGATCAGTGTTATCTATTCCTCCACTACTGTGAAGATGAACTTTGAACAGGCACTTCTTGTACTGGGCTGTATAGCTAGTTTAAATTTAATCAGTTGAGCACTGGATACTCTGTAAACAGATAACAGCTGATTTAGTTTGGAGATTTGGGGAAGTTATTGGCGAAATTAACAGGAGCATTCTATAGAAAAGCAACAACCCACTGCTGTAGGGCATCACCTCTACCACAAAAGCTGGCTCTTTTATGAACTACTTTAGTATGCTTGTCAATTGTCCTGTTTAATATCAATCTTTTAGAAGCAGCACGCCTGTAGCCAACACAAGTGAGAAAAACACACAGCCTAAAACACACACACACACGCACCTTTCGATAATTAGGTTGGCAGCTGCCCTTCAGCCACTCTGAGAAAATATTCACAGATTTGTTGGTAGTCAAGTCTTCTGCAATGAAGCCCATGTTTTCAGCAAACACTGAAGCTATAAAAAGAGAAGTAATACTTTCAGGTCAAGTTAGACATTCTGGACCACTCTGACCTTGGGTTATAACAAAAAACAAAGGGTCACAAACAAAGGAGGGACTTGAGGCAATTCCATCTCATTTAAACTTGTCGCCTTGGTTTTTGAAGGTGGACAAGAGGCCAATGTTCTGAATGCAAGTGACCTTACTACTTCCTGAAGAATAAAGGTTCAATAAGGATTCGCTGGATTGTTAGGATTTCTCGACATATGAGCTATGTTATTTGATTTAAAAATACTTTACATTGGGGAAGAAAAAAGATTCAACACTGGCCTCCAGATTCCTTTAAACGACTTGCATACCAGTGTGCAGTTCTCACAATGTGCTAATTTAGTGGAAAAGGAAAAATAAAAACTCTTGTGGTTTGGAATTCTCTTTATGCTCAAGACTTTTTACTGCAGGTCACGAGGTCTACAGATTAAAGATTAAACCGTGTCTGAAATTCTTTGGCTCTAATAAAACTGTATGATATTGAACAAATAACAAGAATGTGAAAACAATTCCTGCCGACGTAAACCATAATAATACCTGATTCTCCCACTAGCAATGTGTGTTCAGTGTGCTCCATCACAGCTCTTGCAACTCCAATGGCATTCTTGATTCTTCTCAGGTCTGCAACTGCTCCCACCTCCATTGTATCACTGCTCACAGAGAATCCGCAGAAAATAAACATCATTTCTGGTTTACTGGGCACAAACAGTATCTGCAAGTCATATATATCAGTCATAAACTAGTGTTAGGAATGAGTGCACGCTCCAACAATAGGAGCATGCATCACACACTGCCCTCACACTGCTAACCCCCTGTACCCCTCATAAATAGTTGCCCAGAGATGAACACAATGTTTTTCAGCAGTAAGGGAGTGTATGCACTGACACACCTGGCTTACTTAGCGGTGACTGTAACACACCATTCTTCAGCTAAATCCAAATAGAGAAATGCCTGGAATTTTCTCTGAGAGTGTGAGTGAATGGAAGCTAATTTTTAAGGGCTGCCCTTTGCGGTGGTAGTGTAATAGGCTACATTATACTGAAATGTGTTTCTAATATTTATCAAAAGAAACTAAAGCCTCTAGAATTTCCACAGAGCTAACTCCTCCCTGACACAGTATCAGAAATTCAACAATTTTGCAGAGCTGATATTTATTGCCAGACTGGTCTGCTGGATTACATTAAATTTTATGGTTTAGATTCCAGCACTCAGAGGCTACAATACATCTGCTGGTGATACCTACTGGATTTCTTATGCAGCTATATTGGATTGTGTGGAGGAGACTATCCTATCCTCGCAATGTATTCATGACTTTGTAGCCAAAAAATGTCAATTTCCCTGCAAAATAAAAGAAGCACTGTTCCACAGAGAAATAACAAACAGCTTGCTGCTTGGTTTTGTTGCAAGATTACATTTACTTCCCATAAAAACTTCTGAGTGGGTAAATGTAATATTTTAGGACATAATAATTGTTAAATGTTCAGATCCTACTGAGACTGTTTTATTGAAGAACAAGTTACAGGAAAGAACCAGTTAAGGCTCGTAAAAGCCTTAACTAAACTGTAGGAGCTTAATTAGCATGGTCAAGATCTAAGAAACTCTCTTTTAAATATATGTAATTTCCAGTTTTAAAAAATGAAATCAATCCTATACTCATTTAGGCTCAGGCATTCATTACATACTATTAAATCATAAGATTTGGGGGGAAAGCTAGACAAATATGAGCTAGAGAAAAACGTAACAGTTTTTAACTGCATTATCAATCTTTATTGCTTAACTGTGCTGTTATAGAAGTGGCTTTTTTTTTTACCCCATGTTAGATTTTTACTAATAATAAAAGCACAGGACATGTCCACGGTTTACCCATTCATGATCAATGCATCCAGCGTGGTCTCCCCAGACTCATCTGGGCTCCCGCCATAGCCTACACTGCCATCACACTGCTCCATTTCACAGCGGGCACAGCCTCTCTCCACTGCATCCAACACTGAGCCACCAGACTGCAGGGCACTCCATGCTGCAGACACAATGAATCAATCAGCATGCAATATACTGTACAATGAAACAAATGCTGTCCCCATGACAGGAAGCCTCTGCCAGTCACAATTTTCAAGGGTAGGATGGAATCCCTCTGTCTAGCAAATCTGTTTGACAGAATTTTGACAAAGACACTGCTGACAAAGCCTTGAGAGATATCTTGTACATTTGGTAGTCAACCAGTGTAGCATTTGGCTGCAAAATTTAACAGAAACACTTGTCAAACAAGTGTTTTGTTTGGTTATCTTTTGTTGTAGGGTATAGAACTGAATTGATGGCATCTGCTTGTCAAATTTTAAAATCTATGAGCTAAAGTTTGTCTTAGATGACCAGTACAAAACAGAGGTATTAAACAGAAAACACACTAGCATTTGGTCACTGATCCCCCAAGTGCCCAGGGGGGGATCAAAATACCAACTGGTAGCCTGCCACCAGCTTGCTTCTAAATTCATTGTGTTCAGCACCACACATATTCTCCCTCTTATCATTTATGACTTAACTCTCTTGAAATTCTATTCTCAAGTTAGTGCTCTTGTCTTGAGATATAATTCTTTTTTTCTTCATATCAAACTCTGCATTACATCCTTTTCTTTTAGAAAATGCTGCTGAATGGAAGAGATTAGCCTGCTATTGTCATCTGCTTCTGTAAGCCCCCAAAGGAAAGGAGGCCTGCATGGGCGGATCAATAGCCGTGGCTCACAGACTACACCTTTAAATATCTCGCCGCAAAACAGATAGCTGGGTACATTTTTCATTTTCATATCCTCCTTGGGGAAAAGAGGTGATATGCATCTGATAAATGAAAGGGCATCCATCTATCAAATAGTGAGATTTTTAGTTAACTTTAATCATCTACAGGTCTGAGCTGTTGCTCAAAATATGTTGAATACCATTTCTATCATTTTTCATTTTGAGCTGTGCACCTGGTGAAAATCCACTTGACGGATAAGTCCCAAGCAATGCTGAAATATTTTCAGTTTCAATTTGAACATGTCCAATGTATCATCCAGAAGGAAATCAAATTGAGTATGGACAGACGTGGCAATGGCAGCTAAGAAGCCTAGCAGGTTCTGTCCATTTCGCAGTCCCATCTAAGCCGCTAATGGCCTTACATACTGTATGGATAAGCTCCATGTGAGCCACATGAATACAGCAAACAAACAAAAAAAACAGTTCTCCTCTTGGAGAATTTTGTATGCATTTTCTTGCATTATAATGCAACAAAATCATAATGAACACAATGATTCTTGCAAGTGATGACCAATATGTATCCATAGAAAAGCCTACAGTCCTACAGAGCAACAGCAAACAGCAAACCTTTGCATTTGAGAACCAATGGCTGTGATTGTCACCAAGTACCACGATGCCTGCTAATTAATACAACATGACTCTACTGACTTTAACAATAAATTCTGCAGCTAAATAGAATTATAGACAGTTATTTTTATTTATAATTTATGTGTCATTTCTGAAAACCAAACTAATACTCTGAGAAAACTGTCATATTAGACTCAACAGGAGTGCAGCTGCTAAATCCAATTTGTCCTTCTATTCTGAAGATCATGAATTACCTTATGTTTTGTTTGTTTATTTTTTTGTCTGCAAACCTACATAGCTGTAACTTTAGTGAAATATTGCACTAAAACCCACAAACTCTCTCTCCCTCTTTCTGTCTGTTTGCTCACAAACTTCTCCTTTAAGTGATCAGGAGTTGAGCAACCAAAACTGGTGCACAAGTACATCTTGTAACCCTGAAGGTTCCAATCGATAATAGATATTATGCATCATGTCGCTTTGCAACTGTACTAATAGGCTATTTTATATTACCGGTATTTAAATTTCAGGACAAGATCTGATTTACTAAATATTGAATATTTCCAAAGAGTGATGTTTACACTATCAATATAGCATTACATCATTTGACACATTAACTTATGAAGTTTACTGTATTAAGGAACTTGCAAGTATGCCATTATGAACTGAATGGGGTTGGCAGCTGGCTAATGAGTGTAGTAGTAGGCTTATTTTTATCTAATTATTTATTTTTTTAAATAATTAGACAGTTGACGTGGCCCCTTAATCATACATATGAACACATTTCGCCGTAGATGAATATTTAATAGCTCATATTTATCATCTGTTATTCATATAAACACCATCTACCCACCTTACCTTTTCTTACTTTTCTCAACATGATTAAGTATATCAGTTTGCCAACAGTATAACAGACCAAACAATACAACAGCATGGATATACACTAGTATGTAAATTATACGTTAGGACACTTACAAGTTGGATCTCAATTTGAAAGCGGAAGTATAATACAGAGCGCAACAGTGGTATAAATTCAGTGGGCTGCAAAACCCCTCGTGACAAATCGCCCACTGATTGTTAAAGCTCAGCCAGAAAACAATCGATCAGTATATATATATATATTTTTTTTTATTTTGGTGTGTGTGGATTCTGTTTAACTGCAATTTTAGACCACAGTGTCACGTGACTGGGCTCCAGCCTGAATGAATCTTTCTTTTTTTTGTCTAACACAATTCATAGTCGTGTAAAAGATTGGCCTACCTGCAGCCGCTGCATTCTTGAATGGCCAAGTATTGATCACAAGAGGTAGCGATGCATGTCCAAGCGTTAAAAGCGACGTTAAAGTGCAAATCAGTAGAAATGTAAACATTTTGTCCTGTCGATGCATGGATATTACTACAACACTTTTATCACTTCATTGCTATATTCGCGCGGTTACCATTTACAGCCCCATAAGACGTTAGAAAAGCAAACACACAAGAGCTGCTTGAAAAACACAACTCGTGTGTTTAATTAATCTCGCATTTAAACTTCCTTGTTGGGTCACATGCTGAGTGGGTGGGTTTTTTCCATTAAAGGAACAGTCATGAAAAGCTCACGTGAACTGTGTTATCTTATGAATAATTTTATTTTTTGTCTTTTTTTATTTAAATACTTCGAAGGGGGACAAATATTCACTATAGAAGTAATATTGGCTTCAAACATGAAAGAGAACTTGTAAACCTCTTTTGCGACAGCTTTCACTTGTTAGAAAAACCAGCATATAGGAAATAGTTTGGAAAGTACTGTTGTAAATTTACAGTTTTCTAATATTTAACAAGCTAATGTGCTGCTTACTAGCACAATATTGATTCAGACTGATTAACTTTGTATGTGAGGAAAGCTAACGCCTGCTATCGTGCTAATTTGCTAGACTAATAACATCCAGTTGTATTCTTGCAGCCACCTGACCTTTTTATTGGCTCTACTCATTACTTGCACCAGTGCGTTCAGACTTGACCGCTTGAAGAGTGTGTCTAAGTATTTGTTGCTTGTGCTTTCAGCCATTGTTGTTGTTTGTGTTAGAAGGTTTAATCTCAGGACAGTCTGTTTGTGCTTGGCAAATTTCAGCAAGTTGACAAAGCTGCCCCATAGAGCTCCCCTTGTTGCTGGCTATTTTCTCAGGCTATTTTCAGCTTTGCCTGCTGTGTTGCTGCAGTTATCTTGACACATATTCAGTTTGTTAGACGTAGGGTATATAATATACATTTGTTGCAGGACTTCTATGGTTGTCTCTCAGTTTGCTCATTGTTGGTGTTAGATAGCCTTCTGTTATCTTTATCAAGCTCCTGCATCTGCCCATGTACAGTTTTTTCCACACATGCAGAAAAGGTGTCTCTTGGGGTTCAATTTGATGCTTGTTGCCATCATACTATTGATCTCTGTATTATACCCTAAAAAACTAACAAGATTGTGTGGCTGAAGATATGCACTCTGGTGACACTTTCATTGCAGGCTCTGCTCTCATTACACCTCTCCTGTCAGGAGAGGAAATAACTGAAGTTATACAAAATAAGAAGCTGTACACACTAAGTATTACAACATAAAATGCCAACGACATCAAGTCAGCTCAACTACAAGACTAATAAAAATGTCCAGAAAGTGTCCAGACCTTTTTTCTTTTTTTACAGTCCTGCTATTGTTGTAGACCTGTAATTACAAATAGATAAAAACGAGAGAAGTGAGAACCTCCAGGAACATCAGCCATATCAACAGCACACTATCAAGAACTTTTTTTCATGGGGCTGAAGCTTATCTCAGCTGTCATCTGTCCTAGGGTGAGAGGCGGGGTACATCCTGAAAGGGTTGCAAATTGCAGAGCTGACACAGAGAGACAGACAAGCATTCATGCTCACATTCTGACCTACTGCCAATTTTGAATCACTAATTAACCTAAAATGCTTGTCTTTGCACTGTTGGAGGAAGTGGGAGTACCTGGAGAGAACACACATAAACTGGGGAGAAAGCTGAGAGCTGGCTGGTGAATTCGAATCTAGGACATTCTTGCTTTGAGGCATATCATTATGGTGTTACAAAGTTAATCATATATGTACTTGACTCACCCTGTGGGCAGTCTTTGTTTGTCCTTCAAGCTCAGGAACTTGAGGGTCCTATGCAGCAACGTATCTGTTTCTAGAACTGCCCTCATCTGGACAGAGATCAAAGATGTCATTTCTGAAATCTGCTGGAGCCATTGGTCCAGTTTGGGGGTCACATACCCAAGTGTTACAGTTACTACAGGGACCACTGTTGCCTTTACCTTCCACATCTTCTGTTGCTCTTCTCTCAGTCCTTGGTATTTCTCAAGCTTTCATCCTGATGTTGTTGTTATCACTTGATGTACCTACATCTACCACTATGACCTTTTTTCTCTGCTTGTCCACCATTAGCGGGGCGATCGTGGCTCAAGAATTGGCAGTCCATCTTATAATCGGAAGGTTGCCGGTTCGAGCCCTGGCTCGGACAGTCTCGGTCGTTGTGTCCTTGGGCAAGACACTTCACCTGCTGCCTACTGGTGTTGGCCAGAGGGGCCAATGGTGTGATATGGCAGTCTGCCCAAGGGCAGCTGTGGCTACAACTGTAGCTTGCCTCCACCAGTGTGTGAATGTGAGAGTGAATAAATAGTGGAATTGTAAAGTGCTTTGAGAGTCTCAAAAAGCGCTATATAAATGCAATCCATTATTATTATATTATATAGTTGGTTAGCGATCACAAATTTATCCACCTTTATCTGGAAGTGCCGCAGGATTTTAGCTTCATCATTCATGATTGTATCCCATTTTGACCTTGGGTCTCCAGGCCATACTTGGCAGAGATGCTCCTGTTTACTATGCCAGACATTATGGCATCCCATGTATGGCTTGCCTGGTACCATCAGGTACCTCAGGCACATCTCTACACAGCCTGCATATGGGGTCTTGAATGGTGTGATGGACCTCAACCTATGTTGATCTTGTACTTGTTCCTGTGCTGCCTTGATTAGTGCCTCTGTGCTTTATTTCAGCCTAGTTATATATTCTCTAGTGCAGACACATAAAAAAGAGGTGACTTCCTTTATTAGTTATAAGAACTTTGAAAAGTTCCTGCTGTCTGAATATAAAGTGACTACACGGGAACTACTCTATGGGTATATTGGATTCGGGAACTCAGAGCTTGCCAAACAACATTTTAAGGAGCATGTACAAAAATGAGGATGACAAAAGATAATATGGTTAAAAAGTCCAGCAACATCCTCCAGCAATAGGCACTGCTCATCAGCTGAATAATAATACTATCGTGAAACATGGTGGTGACAGCCTAATTCAATGGAGCTGATTCAGTGGAGACAGGGAGACTCATCAGAACAGATGGAAGGATTCAGAAAAAGACCTTTAGTGGCCGAGTACTCCCAGACTCATATCATATAGAATATTCTGTCGGGAGTCCCAGAGATGCCAGTTCATGGATGTATCCTGTCCACTCTGACAGAGCTTGAAAGGATCAGCCTGAAAGAATAGATAAACTTCCCAAATCCAGGTGTGGAAAGACTTTCCAAAGGATACTCAAACCTTATCCTTCCAAAAGGGGTGCTGACAAAGTACTGAACTTTGAAAC